>NW_022146441.1:1613666-2167833 GCF_002938485.1 Sitophilus oryzae
TCTTCTGGATAGACTATATACATCGAGATATACAGAAAACATGCATTAATTAATATCATAGCGATGAAATAGTTAATAAATAAAAACTAGTAAAACTATACTTACAGCTCTAACTTCTGTTCTATGCTGTTTTGAACTTGCTCTTCTTCTTGATTACTGACTTCCAGGCTGGTAAGTTTAACATCATCGATATCACTGTAATTTAATAAGAATTATATTAGTGATATTTCTTTCGCTATAGGCTCTCTAGCAAGTGAATATATATGACAGTGACGATTGTTCTCTGTCATTTGACTTCACAAGTAGATTGGTTCTTTTCTGACATTTTTTGGATAACATCTATCGAAATTTAATATTTTCTATCTGGATACTATATGCATCGAGTTATAAAGAAAACGAGCATTAATTAATACGATAATGACGAAATAGTTAATAGCCTATCGTTAAATAATAAATAAAAATAAATCCTAATAAAGCTATACTTACAGCTCTAACTTCTGTTCTATGCCGTTTTGAACTTGCGCTTCTTGTTTATTGTCTTCTATGGTAAGATCCACAGTGTCCACAGTCAAACTAACAAAATATTTTAATTAAAAAATACAACAGGATCGCCCATATCTTGACATTATATTTGGGAGGTTATTATAGCTTTATATCTATGAAAATGTATATAATCTATATATGAATCTTAAACAAAAAAATTACATTAATAATATTTATTTCACTATACGCTGTCTAGCAATAGAATATATGACAGTAACGAATGTTCCCTAACATTTAATTTCAAGTAGAGTAGTTTTTTTCTGACATTTCTTATACGCAATCTGCCGAAATTAAACATTCTCTTGCTGGACAGACTATAGTCTACCCAACGAGAGACTTCCTGACAGTGACAGTTGTCTGTCATTTTAACTCGCAGGCAAATTGTATTTTCTATCACAGGGTATTGATAATCAATTCTCTTGTAGCATGCATATTTAAATATCTTTAAATATTTCAAAAACCAATGATTTTAAACAAATTTAACCCTTATAAAAAATGTCTTTTTTTGGGCCCAAGAATCCAAAAATTAAATAAAATACCGGGTGTTCCATAAGAAAAAATATAACTTTGGTATGGATCTTAGTTTTGACACGCCCTGTATATTTCAAAATAATTTTAAATTGTGTACATTGACTCTCCACATATACCCATAAAATATTTTGTTTCTACATCTTTCCGTTTTCGTATAATCAACCGAGGCGGATGAGGTGCGCCACCCTGTATAATAGGATTTAGGTATAATTATTATACTAACAATAAACTTACCTGGAATTGGTATGATTAATACCAAGGTGGTTATTTAAGCCCTTTTTTGTCAATAATATTCTGTCGCACAGCGTACAAGCAAACGTCTGTCGTGTTTGTCTAATAAAATAATTTTAAAATATTACCATATTATAATTGTATTGTTATTATCATTAGGTACGCGCGATTACTATTGTGTGTAAAAAACATACTTAAATCGTAAACCACCATCAAATTCCTCCTCTATCAGAACATATTTCTCTTGTTGATTGTTTTCTGTACTGGGAAGATCAATAGCACTAGTATCCCTGTAATTTAATAAGAATAACATTAATAATATTTCTTTGTCTACCGTCTGTCTAGCAAAAGCATATACAGAGAAGACCAGGCTACTAGTAACATAGCAAGTTGCGGGACGAATTTACGTTTACCCGTTTTGCGTTCGTACTCGAGATTCACTGCCGGCTAGTCGGCTAGTCAGGCAGTACGCAGTTGCAGTTGTGCTTGGACGGGTCGGTCGTGACAGACAAGGAATACGAACGGAGGAGTGCCGAGTATTTATTATTTTCATTTTAAGTGTTTACCTTCACTTAAGGTAACATTTAAAATAAAAATACTTAAATCTTTATTATTTGAGTGTGTTTACAAGCCAAAACTAAAAATAAATAAATTCTCTAAACCCAAAAAAAACTAAAATATTACTCTAAATAAAAAAAGTTATAACAAGTGTTCAAAAAGACCATCTTCTTGTGCTAGATAGAAGCCCAGGCGGTCGTAAAATCCCCGTCTGACATTGGCTAAACATATTAGGGCTAATAGTCTGGAAAGCCTCTCGTATTTTTACTTGAAGCTGATCCAGATTATTAGCCCTATTATGACCATACACTTTGGATTTTACATAACCCCACAAAAATAAATCATTGGGAGAAAGATCTGGTGATCTAGCGGGCCACAAAATAGTTCCATATCCACTAATTAAACGGTTGGGAAAAGTATTGTTCAAATATTCTTGAACAATACGGGCATTGTGGGCAGGGCAACCACCTCAGCAATTTGATTACTTGAAAACGTGGCGGTAGCACAAATGAACACATGCTTTAACTCCTGTTCTTCATTAATCAACACATCAGGCTTTTTGTGTTTTTGTGGGAACACGCATCCGCATGTGTTTCAAAATTATTAATAACTCTTGATACAGTAGGTAAAGATGGAATTGGCCTGTTTACAAAAGTTTGTGGAAAAATTGTTTGTATATCCCGATAAGACCTATTTTGGAAATACCATTTTACAATTTGAATTTTCTCACGAACTTCGTAAACATCCATTATTTTACTTAAAAAATAAATTTTACACGAGAACTGTCGCGAGAATCTATTTATTCGTTTTAGCTATTAAAACACGAATAAATACAAATTCTGAAACATTCTTATCACATATCTACCTATTTTTATTTTATCGCATTTTTTCGCCTGCTTTTTATCCGGCGGACGGGTATACGCTAATTCGTCCGGTTCTGCCTATGCTACTACTACGGTGGTCCCGTCTGTATAACAGTGACTGTTCTCCTCTGACATCTGTCGATATTAAGAATTCTCTTGCTACACATACTATACCGTGCTGGCAACTGTTACTCTTGGGTCGTTATTCACATGTGTGGAAGTATATCGCATAAGGATCTTATTAAGTCGGAGTGAGAGAAATGCGACGGAGTGCTGTTGCGGCGTTGCCGCTACGCCTTTCCCTATCAAGTAAAGTAAAATCACGATCGCAAACCGCTTATTTTTAAAAGACTTTTTTTCGAAAAGATAACTAGATAAAAAAATGGCGGATTTCATATTTTTCCACAACCCCCTCAATATGGGTATCAAATGAAAGGGCTACTAGTAGAATACTGTGATTATGACAAAATTTAAAATGCAAGATGGACGTCGTTACAAAATGGCGTATTAGGTGAGGGCATGAGTAGTCGTGTCCAGAACAGTTGTGTCCAAGATTGTGTGACGTTAGAAGGACAGATAAAAAAAAGTAGGTGTGTGTGTGATTAGATGTACCTACGTAGTTAGCGGTAGCTTTACCACCCAAGTTAAGGTAATAGGTTAAAACGTGCTGAGGACTGTATGGCATTAGGGTGGCTAAAAATGTAATGTCGCAAGCGTTTTCCCCTCAAGATTGGGCGCCTCTTGTTGTATATTATAGCCTTGCCCCTCTACTGAACCTCTGGGGGTCGACCGTTAAAATGTCCATTACTCGTGGGAACTTCAAAACCCAAGTGATGAGTTTGCAACAGACAAAGCGTTAAGGGTATACCCCACTAATCAGCAAGTAAACAATCACAACGCTGCTGTTTTAAATCTGTTCCGGAATAAGGGATCTCGAATTTATACCATTAAGGACCAACTAATTGACGCCACACGAAATACAGATAATTTAAATTTAGCAAATATAATACCAACAGATATAAATAAGACTGGAGGCTTACCATCAGTACTTGAAATATTTGTAGGAGCAAAAGTAATGTTGCGGTCCAACATTGACGTTACAAAAGGATTGGTAAATGGTGCTATAGGCCACATTACAGAAATTGTTTGGCCTCAGTTCCGTCGAACCCAAATGTACGAAACAGATGTACCATCAGTTTGGATTGACTTTGGCAGAGACGGCATACACGTTATACACCCGAAAGCCATACAGTTTCCAGCAAAATTCAATTATGGTACGGCTGAAAGAAGGATGTTACCCTTAATTTTGTCATGGGCATCCACCGTCCATAAAATGCAGGGCAGCACAGTCGACCATGCAGTAGTGTATTTGGGCTCAAAATTGTTTGAGGAAGGGCAAGCATACGTGGCTAAGTCTCTGGAAGGGCTATGTATTGAGGAATTAGATTGTAATAAATTATCAGGTAAAAAACCATGTAATAATGATGCACTAAATGAATTAAATAGAATGAGGAATATTCGGTAGGCATTTCCGTTAAATACTAAAAACTAGAAAATAAAATCGGTAAAAAAACTTTAAGTTAAACGGCGGTTATCTTATGTGCACTGAAACTAGAAAATAATAGTAACAATTAGGTATTTTGAACTTCTAGTTCAGAAATATTTTAGTACTAGGCAGAATAGCTTTTAGGCATATTAGACTAAAATAAAAACGTGGGGCCTATTAACTATTGCTGTAATACTTTCTTCTATACTAAGTGTGGATTGCATCGACTTACTATAATCATAACTGGAGATTTTGACAATCAATAACCAGCCGTGGCGGCTTCACCAGCAAACGCCGAGCTCATGATCTACCAAAGTATAAAGATATGCTTTGCCATAGCTAGGATTTCAGAGGGGCCCCACGTTTTTATTTTAGTCTAATATGCCTAAAATCTATTCTGCCTAGTACTAAAATATTTCTGAACTAGAAGTTCAAAATACCTAATTGTTATTATTATTTTCTAGTTTTCAGTGCACATAAGATAAAACCGTTTAACTTAAAAGTTTTTTTTACCGATTTTTTATTTATTTTGAAGATAGGAACTGTTACAATATGTTTACATAAGAAAAAGTTGATAAGGTTGTTTTTTTCCATTCAAAAATTGTAAACAACGCATCTATTTACTTTTAGAGCATAGCAATTTTCAGCAATCGTGTAATTACAACAATAAATTACAACGACTCGTTAATAAATAAACCAAAAAATAAAGTATCACGAGACGTAATTAAATCGTGAAGCTGAACGCATGATGTACATCTTTCCCTAGAACTTTAAGTACTGACAGAGGTACTGATTGGGTCGACCGGTCAATTGCGACAAATCTGCTATATCCCCTTCCACGTCTCTTAGCGATGTGCACAGTTTCTCGGTTTATTTCATACGTTTGGCAACGTGTTTACTGTCCTCTCTTTGTTCAGTACATTATAAACGCCATTGTACTCTTCTTACATACGAAAATCTTGACCCAAGACTAACCTTTGTCAGCCCTTAGTAATTAATTAATAATGATAGCAATGAAATAGTTCTTAAATAAAAAAAGACACTAGTAAAACTGTACTTACAGATCTAACTTCTGCTCTATGACGTTTTGAACTTGCTCTTCTTGATTATTGACTTCCGGGCTGGTAAGTTCAACGTCATGAATATCACTGAAATTTAATAATAATAATAATAACGTTTATTAAACATTTTCTCTTGAAATTAAAACAGATATAAACTAATAAGAATTATATTAATAATTTGATAATTTCTTTAGCTATAGGCGGTCTAGCAAGTAAATATATAGGGTGGCGCACCTCATTCGCCTCGCTTGATTATACGAAAATGGAAAGATGTAGAAACAAAAATTTTTATGGTTATATGTGGAGGCGCAAGAATCCAAAAATGAAATAAAATAGCGGGTGTTCCATAAGAAAAAATATAACTTTGGTATGGATCTTAGTTCTGACACACCCTGTACATTGGAAAACAATTTTAAATTACGCACATTGCCTTCTCATATATACCCATAAAATATTTTGTTTTTACATCTTTCTGTTTTCGTATAATCAACCGAGGGGAATGAGGTGCGCCACCCTGTATATGACAGTGATAATCGTTATCAGTCATTTGACTTCACAAGTAATAATAGTAATAATAAAAATATTTATTTCAAAAACGATCCAAATATGTACAATAAAATTACAAATATATAGACATATTGAAATATTGTCAGCAGTGAAGAGACTTTTATATTAAGAATTCATTGATTGAGTAGGGTTCCAATTCAATTAAGAGTTTTTTCAATGATTTCTTATAGGTTTCTTGACTTTCGATTGCTCTTATGTCTTCAGGGAGGCTATTGTAAAACTTTACACACATATATAATGGATTTTTTTCAGTCAGGGTGAGACGATGTGAGGGGAACTTGGCATCACTGGATCTTGTTTGGTATTCATGAGATTTTTCCATTTCAAATAGGGACTTATGTTTGAAGATGAATATTAAACACTCATATATATAAAGAGCTGGAAGCGTCATAATTCCGAAGGATTTAAAGTGGCCTCGACAGCTTTCTCTGTACTGAAGTTTCTTTATAAGTCTTATAATTCTTTTCTGAATCACAAAAATTTTTGCAGTTTCTGAATTTGATCCCCAGAGAATAATTCCATATTTCAGCAGTGCCTCAAAATTCCCACAGTATAGTGTCTTCATTGAGTCTGGGTTCACATAACTTGACACAATTCTCAGACCGTAAGAAATTGTGCCAAGTCTCAAGCATAGCTTATAAATATGTTGGGTCCACTTTAAATGCTCGTCTATGTAAATACCAAGAAATCTGCGTTCACCACCAAGGCTGACATCCATTTCTCCAATTTTCAAATTGCTCGCTAATTCAATTTTCTTCTGTTGTGTTCGAAAAATTAGTGTATTAGTTTTTTCTTTATTTAGCATTAGTCTATTTGCCTCAAACCATTCCTCTACTCTCATGAAAGCCTTACTGCCATTCTCCTTCAGAATATCTTGTGTTGTTCCATGAGTAAGTATATTAGTGTCATCTGCATATAGCATGTAAGACTAAAATTTGCATTTCTTGTTGTTTGACTAATATCGTTTAAATAGATGATAAAAAGTAGTGGCCCAATGATACTGCCTTGAGGTATACCAATATTCGATTTTTGTATACTGGACTTACTAATCTTTTAACAAGTAGATTCTTTTCTGGCAATTTTTGGATGACATCTGTCGAAATTTAGTATTTTCTAGCTTGACAAACTATACGCATCGAGTTATAAAGACAAAAAGCATTAATTAATATGATAATGATGAAATACACACACCGAAAAAGTCTAGGGATATTACAATTTTATCCAGCCATCGTCAGTAATTTTATTATTTGCATTTCTGATATAATAAAATAAAAATAAACAAATAGTTTACCGGACGTATTGGAAATAAAAATGCGAAATTTACCGAATTTTTCAAATTTACCTTGATTTTTATTGCGCTCAAAAAAATTCATACATTTTTTTTAATTCTAAACTGTGAATTAAAAAAAAAAGATAAAACCATTTTTACTTAATAAAGGGTATGGCCTCCACTACTGTTCATTATAGCCCTACATCGTCTCTCCATGCTCCTGATCAGGTTGTCGATCTCTTCTTGAGGTACAGCCTGCCACGCTGCATTCACGGCCCGAACCAGATCCCTACGAGTTTCACTCAAAATTCTTCTTTGGACCGCGTCCCATACGTGCTCGATGGGGTTGAGATCAGGAGATAGTGCCGGCCAGGGTAAGATGTGTAATTGATGAGCATTGATAAACTTACTTACCACTCTGGCTGTATGAGACCGTGCATTGTCATGCATGAGAATGAAGTTTCTCCCAAAATCATTGGCATATGGTAACACGACAAGCTCAAGAATTAAATCACGATATGTGATTCCTGTTAGAAACCTTTCAAGAAAAACGAGATCGGTTTTTCGGCCTAACTGGACTCCTCCCTAGACCATAACTGTGCCACCTTGATAAGGGTGCACTTCCTGAACATGATCCAACCGAATAAGATTTCCCGGTTCTCTCCATACCCTAATCCTTCTCAAATCCGGATGAATTCCAAAGCGTGACTCATCCGTGAAGAGAACATTGGCCCATTGTTCATTCGACCACTGAACATGATCTTGAGCCCACAAATATCGTACCTCTCTATTTCCTCTCGTTAAGGGTTGAGCTCTCCAGGGGCGTCTGCTTCTTAAGTTGACCTCTCTTAATCTATTGCGAACAGTGTCAGGACTAACGGTTACATTATGTGTTTCCTGGAGAATTAAACTAAGCTCTGGTGCTGTAAGAGTCGGTCGGCGTCGAGCATTTAATTGTAAAAAATGATCTTGCTGAGGGGTAGTAATGCAATGTCGCCCTGTGTGCCTTTCAGCAACATCACCACTTTCACGGTAGTGTGCACTTAATCGCGATATTACACTTTGCGTTGTATTTAATGCTCTAGCTACGTCGATTTGGCGCATTCCAGCTTCGAGCATACCCATGGCCCTTAGCATTTCGTCTCTGTTAAGATGTCTACGCCCCATAATGTCGTTTAATACTAAACAGAGTTATTTGAATGAATTCTGGCCAGTTATCATAAAAACATAGCCAGTACAGGTTAAATTCGAACAATCGATGCTAGGTGCTTTTTATACATTTGACAAAAAATGCACAAACACTTCTGCAAATATCCCAAATTTAGAAATAACTAGTGTGACTGCTTCGTTTCAATCGAAGTAGAAAGAATCGGCCTACAAATATGTGGTTGTTTATTCAAAACATTTATTTTTAACTTTAATAAAATGATATCCCTAGATTTTTCCGGTATGTGTAGTTAATAGCTTATAGTTAAATAATGAATAAAAAAAAATCCTAATAAAACTATACTTACAGCTCTAACTTCTGTTCTATGCCGTTTTGAACTTGCGCTTCTTGTTTATTGTCTTCTATGGTAAGATCCACAGTGTCCACAGTCAAACTAACAAAATATTTTAATTAAAAAATACAACAGACTCACCTATATGTTGATATTATTATATTTGGGAGATTATTATAGATTTATATCTATGAAAATGTATATAATCTACGTATGAATCTTAAACAAAAATTAAATTAACATTTATTTCACTATACGCTGTCTAGCAAGAGAATATATGACAGTAACGACTTCCTAACATTTGACTTCAAGTAGAGTGATTTTTTTCTGGCATTTCTTATACGCAATCTGCCGAAATTAAACATTCTCTTGCTGGACAGACTATAGTCTACCCAACGAGAGACTTCCTGACAGTCACAGTTGTCGAAGAAAAATTATATTTTCTATCACTACATATACCGGGTGTTGCATCGTCGGACGGGACATAGGAAATCCCATGTAAATTTTAATGAGGTCAATTATTGGCTTTCCTAATTATTTTAGAGAATAATTCTATTTAGGTTTATTGAAGAGCACTAAAACCCACATTCAAAAGAATAACTTTAGATATTTTTGATTAGCTCGTTTACGAGTTATCGCCGATTTCTTTTTAAATATTTCTCCTTTCTTATGGCCCTGTATTTACTTATTAGCACCAGTCAAGGTAAAAGATAACTGTCAAATGAAGTTGTCATTTCAGAAATTTACCCATTTAGTGCTTTATTATTATTGAAAACTCATTCATTCATCAAAAGATGTATTTATAAATACAAATTAATATGAATTAAAGTAAAATAAAGTAATCAATTACAAGGTTAATTATAGTACTATTACAATATTCAATAACTTATTAATTTAGGTATTATTAAATTGTTAGAACTTTAGGATTTAAGAAGATGTTCAAATATTCCTCTATCGACTGCTAGACAATAACCCATGCGATCATAAAATTCTCTTCTTACATTCGCTAGTTGGTAAACTGAAAGTTTCCTTGTGCTGATCTTTCCATGGTTCTCTTCCACGCACAATAAAACTTCCAAGTCGGTATCATTTCTTGCATCTTCTCTTTGTTCCTGCCTTGCTTCACATCTGCAGTTATTTATTAGGGTACCTTTGATGTCAAGTCTCTGGATATTCCTTGCGATTGTAGATTTTCCAGGTATCGGTCTATTCGGATACAGAGCAGCAAACATGTCCGACATCTTTTGGTAACTAATCCTTAATAATACCATTTAATCATCAATACTTTTTCTTCGGTAGTGTAATTCATGGCTAATATTTTCGACGTAGGTATGAGTTTTTAATAATAATAATAAAGCACTAAATAGATAAATTTCTGAAATGACAACTTGAGAGTTATCTTTTACCTTGACTGGTGCTCATAAGTAAATACAGGGCCATAAGAAAGGAGAAATATTTAAAAAGAAATCGGAGATAATTCGTAAACGGGCTAATCAAAAATATTTAAAGTTATTCTTTTGAATGTGGGTTTTAGTGCTCTTCAATAAACCTAAATAGAATTATTCTCTAAAATAATTAGGGAAGCCAATAATTGACCCCATTAAAATTTACATGGGTTTTCCTATGTCCCGCTCGACGATGCAACACCCGGTATAATATGATCTAGATATAATTCTTATGCCAACAGTAAATTTACCTGGAATTTGTATGATTGTTATCAATGTGATGATTTAAGCCCCCTCTTGTAAAATATGCGTTGTCGCACTGCGCACAAGCAAACATCTGACGTTGTTGTGGTGTCAAGTGAGCTGCCCTGTGACGATTAAAGTAACGCTTCTCTGTCGTTTTGTAGTCACACCGAGGACATTTATACAATATTTGCTGCACTTTTACTGCTCTAATAAAATAATTTAAAATATTACCATATTATAATTATCTCAGTTTTGCGGGTTAATACATAATGGGACTGTACAAGCCAATATTATATTATTAGTAGTTACTATTAGATATGCGATTGCTACTGTGTGTAAAAAAACATACTTAAATTGGAGATCACCATCAAAATGTGCCTTGATTAGAACACTTTCCTCTTGTTCATATTTTTCTGGACTGGGAAGATCAATAGCACGAGTATCCCTGCAATTTAACTAAATTAGAACAGGGTGTCCTAGAAATAAGTGCAAGTATTTTAGCAGGTAGTATAGTTTGACCCCAGAAAAACGCCCATGAGGTTTTTTATGCAAATCAGCTGATCTGTTTAGCTGATGAATTTTAGGTTATCCAATTCATTTGAGATTTTACTCAAAACAGTAAACCCCTGACAAATCTAAAAAATGGCAAATGTAAAATAAGTCTGTAAAAATACTTTTATTATTCAAGTAGAAATATCAATTATTTTGGTGTTTATTCAAAAAAAAACAAGAGTGTGAGATAGAAAAACAGAGATAGAAAAAATAATCCTAAATAATTCAGACGGTATATGAATGACTTCTTCTTTTACTTATTTCACATTTATTTTCGTTTTATCGAAAAAGACTCTAAAATAGTTGGTTGTGTAGCGTGCGGTAGATCTCGGCAAAAATCGAGTGAAATAATGGAACAACTTTTCGCTAGTAAGTGACTATATAATATACATACGTGTAGTAAACCGATCATTTATGAAATTCACTTAAATTAACTAATTATATATTTTTTCTTGCATTTTTGCTTTTATTTACTACTTGTCAAAGATTAGATGTCAAAGAATTTAGATACGCCAATTTGATTTACCAGATTTACCTGCTTCAGTAGCGTATCCGACGTTTGTGTTAATAAATAATTATTATAACTTATTTATTTTTATTAGAATTACACGTCAAATAAAACAACATATTATTGAGTCTACCCCACGTCTACCCTACATCATAGTATAACATTTTTTAAATAAAATTAGAACGGCACTGATAAACCGGAATTTAAGTCGGCCATATTTGAGGCCCATCGCGGTGGACCTAAGATTTTTGATATGCTCCTTCCTTAGTCTTCTTATTCAAAGGGTCAGATCTACCACCCCTTGAAATACTTGCACGTGGCGTTGAACGATTGCTAAATAAAATATATTTGCACTTTACTTAAAATAACACACTTACTTGTTTTTGTTATAAGCTTTAATCACCTGTCCCTTCGAAGTAAGTTGAATAACAAATTTGGAGGTTTGCCCAGTTGTTTTCTCGACTGGAGAGCCACTACTTTCTTCATCGCTGCACGTATGACCTTCAAAAATACCCTTATTTCCCGAATAGAAATTACATTTTGGGCATCTATATCCGTGTTTGTTGATGGATCGTTCCTCACTAAAAAAATAATTTTAATTATAAGCCAATAAAATTAAATGGACAAAAAAGAGTAAACCTAAAGGAGCCATAACATACAAAACCATTGATTTACAGTAGTTTTTTCAATAAAACAATATTTCTTTACCAACTTTAATATGGAAAACTAATATTGCGCCATCTATGATCAATTGATCAAAACATTTGAATAAGAAGACTAAGGAAGGAGCATATCAAAAATCTTAGGTCCACCGCGATGGGACTCAAATATGGCCGACTTAAATTCCGGTTTATCAGTGCCGTTCTAATTTTATTTAAAAAATGTAAAACTATGATGTAGGGTAGACGTGGGGTAGACTCAAAATTTTTTTTTTATTTTACGTTGTGAATAAATGTTGGTAGTTATTAAAATTGTTATAAAAATATAAAATTCTAATAAAAATAGATGTTATAATAATTATTTATAACCATAAACATCCGATACGCTACTGAAGCAGGTAAATCAAATTGACGTACCTAAATTCTTTGACATCTAATCTTTGACAAGTAGTAAATAAAAGCAAAAATGTAAGAAAAAATATATAATTAGTTAATTTAAGTGAATTTCATAAATGATTGGTTTACTACACGTACGTATATTATATAGTCACTTACTAGCGAAAAGTTGTTCCATTATTTCACTCGATTTTTGCCGAGATCTACCGCACGCTACACAACCAACCATTTTAGAGACTTTTTCGATAAATTGCGATAGTGTCACTGTTAATTTAAGTTCTGCCACAATTTCCATCTAGATTTACTACCTTTATACAACTATCAGTAGTAGAATAATTAATAAATAACATAAAATAAGCTCCGTAAAGACTGACAAATCCACAAAATTTCAAATCAAATTCAAATGTGTCAAATGAATCGTCAAACAGAACTGTCAAGGATCCCCACCCTAGAGTCCTTTTTCCGCCCACCATGCATGAATACATGGATAGCATTATGCTCCTTCCTTAGTCTTCTTATTCAAAGCTGTTATTTAAAAAAAACTACATTAGTTACATAAACTACACATTTACTACTCGACATTTAAAAAACTACTTGTGACATGTTGTAAATGTAATTTATTAATTACTACGTGTAGTTTAACAACTCTGATTTTTACTCCCAACACGCGTAAAGAAGTTTTTCTTAAAAAAAAATGTATTTAAAGTTTTAACATTCTGTATCTTTTTCAACCTTTTTGATGAGGAATCACCCCTTGAATCTCGGTCGTGCATATTTCCAACACCCTGTATACTTGTCAATAAAAAAACTTACCGTGTTCCGCGTTCTTTATGGCGAACACTTATATGGTACTGTAAGGTAGAAGCTTTATTAAAGATGGCGTTGCAAGCTGAGCAATGGTGGCGTTCAATTATTTTGGTCGTCTTGTGTTTCAAATTCTCCCTTTCACTAAATAAATAAATTGGTTATTATTAAGGAGACACCCTGTATATTTATGGACAGTTCATGCTTCCCATTTAACTCTAACACTAACAGTACTCCTAATCTCAAGAATAGTCCAGCAGCTACAACTTAACCTAACCTAACAATCGTCAATAAAAATAATTAAAATACAATAATTAATTTTTCTGGTTTAGAAATGATTAAGGTTTGTTCACAAACGAGCGAATGTTATTGTTGTGAAAATTATTCTCTAGTTTTCGAAATTCTAAAAATATTTGTAAAGTAAGGTTAAATCAAAACATATGTTTAGTATGTGCGCAAGCGCGTTCTGGAATATTCTTAAAACACGTTGGAGAAGTATGAATGGTATTTCCTTAACTTTTAAAAGTTCTCTTCCTAGGGTTAGAATGTAGAATGTAGAATGTTTAGAAGGGGAGTTAATCACCGCGACCTTAGAGATCTATTGTGTGTTCCCCTTTCTTGAGTTATAACGAGTTATAACTCATCATACAGTCTCAGGGCTTTAAGAAAAGGTATATTCCTAGGGTTAATAATAAGGGTCAGGTTAGGACTAAAGTATGAACCAACCATAACACAAATAAATGATAATTAAATATACTTACAGGTTTACTATTTTCTCCGTACTATTTAGATTTTCATCGCTATTATCATTTTCTTCTTTTAAGTCTACTATGTCTATTAATTTTTCGTTAGATGCTTCCTTAGATCTGTTACAATGTAATGAACATAAGTTTATAATTATAAAAATATGTCATTAAATATAATAAATAAATAAAATATAAGTATTTAAAAAGAACACACTTACTGTTTTAGATTAATATGTGATGACGATACATTTATATTCTCTTCTGGAACATTATTTTCTTGTTTAACAATATCCAAACTTACTAAGTCAGTAATATTATTTTCTTTTTTAATATGCTCTACACTAATTGGTTTACTGTTCAAAGCAGTGTCTGTTGTGCTGTAACATATTAAATTTCACAATACCTACATATTTCCTTTTAGCAATTTCAGTTTAATAGATATGTTATTATTTATTTATACTTCTACAAACACAGGTAGGCTGGTATTTTAGCAAATCTTTATCATAAATAATTAATTTTACATACAATGTTATGTTACATGTTACTTGTCCTACTACTTTTTACGAAGAACAAAGTAATGAAGTAAAAATAACTATCTAAATAAAAATTTCAATGCATGTAATATTTAATACCAAAGACTATCTGTAATGTGTATTTGAAAAAATATACATATATAAGAATACAATACCCGGAATGTGCTGAAAGTTTATCTATAGTTGAATCTGCAAGATCAAAATTTTCTTCGGCTTTTAATGACGTGATATCTATCAAATCCGGTTTGTCTGTAGAATACAAATCAACAATATCTTCACTAAAAAGAATATCTTAATCAAAAGCACAAATCAAAATTCCTCTATTAATGCTCACGGTTTTATTTCTATCACTTCATTTATGTTGTCCATAGTTTCCAATAAAAAGTAACAGTATCTATAGAGAAAAATTAACCAGTTGTTTTTCAGTTATAATTCTCAGTTGTAAAGTATATTCGGTATGTGCAAGCATCATAATCAAGGGTGTAATGGCATCAATTTAATATAGGAAGGAATTGTGTTATCTAGGATAATACAAAAATCCAGAGTTGCAGACAAGAATAATGCAATCCAGTACAATCTAACTAGTTTTATTACCACACAATCAGTAAGAACTCCAGTTGGTAGTCCAAGTTAACATTTATATCTAGTAAAATAAGAATAAATTATCATTTTAAAGCACATTAAATCACACATTATCAAAACCACTGATCAAAAGTCACAGAGTTGACAGTAATAATGACAAATGACAAGATTGACACGTGTCATATTAGACAGGGATTCCGTTGCTCAGAGTAGCAAAAAAAAAGAAATAAGTCCTACGGATTTCTAGTTATTGTATTATTAGTTGCCTACCAAATTAATACTACAGCATAATGCTGAGCAATGCATATCGATATTTTAAAATCATCGATTACATGTGTATTATGCATACAAGAAAACTTTAAAAATATATTCACATTGTAATACTTGGATAGTATGAGGGTATGAAGTAAAGTTAAAATACTAACAAACTAAATTCTTATATTCTTCTTGTTAGAATGAAGGAATATATAACTTTTAGTTGCCTAAATAATCCTTCTGACATTTGTTCAATCTAGGGAGGGAAACAAATTAAAATTCGCCAAAATTACAATTTCAAAAAATTACACGACTAGAACTCAAGTTTTTGCCGTTTCGACACCATACATATATGAAAATTTTGAATATTTTTTCGTTCAAAATGGCGCCTTCATTCGGGATCGTCAGGTTCCATTTTTATAGAATCTTCTAACTTAATGGATAAATTCTTAGTTGCAGCTAAATTTTCGGTATTTCTGGAAACAACAAAAATATTTAATACACAATATATACTCATTACATTTAAAAAACGTACTTAAAGTGATCTTGCGAGTCTTTATGCAGAATCGAAGCGACATCGTCAGGTTCTATTTTAAAAAAATCTCCAGATTTCTCTCCTTTAGTCGCTGACAGAAATCCAGCATATCTGGAATCAATAAAATACATTATCATTGTAACAGTAAAAATACATTTAAAAAAACATACTTAAAGTCATCGTGCGAGTCTTTATGCAGAATCGGAGCATCATTATCAGGTTCTATTTTAAACAAATCTCCAGATTTCTCTTCTTTAGTCGCAGACAGAAATTCAGCATATCTGCAATCAATAAATGGCATCACCATTGTATTAGTAAAAATGCAATTAATAGAAAAACATACTTAAACTCATCCTCCATAAGTGGATCGTGATAATCAATTTCAATTTTTAAAGAATCTAAATCTAATTTCGCTTCATCAGTTGGAGATACACAATCAGCATTTCTGGAAACGATAAAAAATTAAAATGGCCAAATATGGTAATCGCAAAACAATTTCCGATGCACGTGATCAACTTTGAGTGACAAGCATAGACAAACAAATAAAAAGAGACTGACAAATCTCATGGTAAAGAGTGGGACAGCGTTCCCGTAGCGCAACTCAGAATAACAATTTTGAAACCAATTAGCAGGATCATGGCAGGACGTATGTCTTTATTGCTATCTTTCTTTATTAGCTGTCGTAGGCGCCGTGGATTGCTACGTCACGCGCTGACCAGCGCTCCACAGTGCGGCGGATGGTTATTTTAGCGGGACAAAATCTCAAGAGCAATGTTTGGGACTTAAAATGGTGGAACGTAGCAAATGGTCTAATATATAGCAACTATATGGTTAAATTTATTTATTTATTAACAACTTAATTTATTAATAAATAAATACAAGATAATAAAACTATGATATTATTCGTACATGACACACAAAAACCGTATTGTAAACTATTGCCAAATACATAAAATTATCATATCAAAAAACTCTTTAGCAGTTTTTTTTTAATTAATTTGTAATCTTGTGACACCCTCTATAATTTATTTTAAAAAGATATATTTTATTTTGAAAATAATAAGTAAGATAGATATTTAATTTTAATTTTAACACTCTGTAATTGTAAATTCATATACAGTAAGTATCTAAGACAATTTTTTAAACTCAGTGCCTTTTGATGGAGTTGTTTTGTTTTTATACTATCCGATTGAAATGAATCTTTTTGGGCATTCACCTGTTAAGCTTGAACTCCCTGTGACTGTGACTACCTGTGTTGGTAACTATTGGTAACTCAAAAGATCTACATCATTCAATATATCGATATTTGAAAAAAAAAGTGAAAGTTTGATATCTGCAGAACAAAGGCACGAAGGATTTTAACAAATAATATACGTACAGTAGAAAAGTACATACCTTTGCCAATCTTCAACATAATTTGGCTTTCTAATAAAATGTATAAGCACTTGTAAATATTTTGTTTTCGTATGATCTCTGCCTTGCTGAGCAGAAAACGACCAAATTTGGTTGATAAAAATGTATCGAAATACAAAGAATATTCATGCAGTTTTGTATCAATTGGAATGTCTACTATTTATTCTTATCAGTACACATTTTTTGGCATATTTCTAACCAAACGCTTTTGTCCCGCTAAATTTATCTTTCAACGCACTGTGCGCTCGTCCGTCAAATGCAAAAATAACTGTCACTGTCTAAAATCTTTAGCGCCAACTTCAACTCGGTCAGTAGATGACGTAAAAAAACTGACAGTGCAGGAAGATAGGAATCGAACTATCCTATCCTTGGTCAGTATTATTTTACTTAATTCTTAAACAAAAATTTATTTACCTAGAACCAATATGATTATTATTAAGGTGCTTTCTTAAGGTCTTCTTTATCTTAAATTTGCGCGGACAGTGCGCACAAGCAAAAAACTGTCGTTCTTCCGGTGCCAAGTGAATGTTCTTGTGCTTGTTAAGACTATAATGTAGGGTAGACTCAATCATTTTGTTTTATGTTGTCAGTAAGTATAGTAGTGATGGGAACTATCGAATGAATTTGACACTTCCCGCGGGCTTTTCTGAATGAATAATTTTATTATCGAATGGTTTTATTCGAGTGGCGGAACTTGCGGCCATGCTGACGCAATGCCATCTCTAATAGAACAGCCTCGGAGCGAGATTTATGACGTCACGCTAGTTAAATACTAGGGATTAATAAATATGTTGTAGAATACATGGAAAACATAATAATTCTTTTTAAACCATAAATTTTTTTAAACCACTTTTTTATAAACCAAAAAAAAATAATGAAAAAACAAATGAAAACTTAATCAGCGTTTTTCCCGAACCTAAATCCCAAGAAAATCAAAAATTTTAGAATAATTTTACATATAAAATGAGAGCGATCTTTATTTCATAGCCATCGCTGACGCCTTTTTTTCTATGATATTGTATTACTTACCCTCAACTGTAATGATATTGTATTATTTAAAATATAATATTTCGAACATTGACCCTTGCAAAATATACATATACATTTTGTGAATGCAAATAATAATACATCACTATTAGTAGATATTGAATGTTTTTTGTTAAATTAGATCGATTTTCAAACCCTAAAATTTCATTATTTGTATATTGTAAAACATTTGCTGCATTTGTATGGTTCATAGTTAATTTGCAAAAGTATTTATTACTATGAATAGGTATATATATTGTATTAATTAACTGCATATTATGTATATTTCATGTAAACTGTATTATTTTTAAAATACAAACCAAAAATAAGAGGAATTATTATGTTTTCCATGTATTCTACAAAATATTTATTAATTCGTAGTATCTAACTAGCGTGACGTCATAAATCTCGCTCCGAGGCTGTTCTATTAGAGACGGCATTGGCCTGATATTTAGAAATGTCAAAAGCTGATGACATTTTACTTTTGACAATTGTGTTGATTTTTGCAAGAAGAGGAAGAACTGTCACTTGTTTTATTATTTTCCTTTTCTATTTCACGAAAGTAAAAAGAGTTACCTATCTGATTCGTTCAGGCACTCAATTTAAAGAATATCAGTAACTTTTTTGATAGAGGGATTTTATATTTGCCCTGTTAGTAAAAAATAACGGCCAAAATTCAAAGTTATTCATTTTAGAGACTCTAGTAAGTATAATTTTACTTAATTGTTAAACAAAAATTTATTTACCTGGAACCAATATGATAATTATAAAGGTGCTTTCTTAAGCTTTCCTTTATCTTAAATTTGCGTGGACAGTGCGCACAAGCAAAAAACTGTCGCTCTTCCGGTGCCAAGTGAGTCTTCTTGTGCTTGTTAAGACGGTAATTACTTGTCGTTTTATAGCTACATGTGGAGCATGTATAGACAGTTTTCTGCACTTCGTTTGCCCTAATAGAACAATTTTTAAATATTAGTCTTGTAACACTATAAATCAAGGCTCCTCAAACATGTTATCGTGACCCATTAGAGCGAGGAAGTCCAATATGGTTGGACAAAGATATTATGAAAAAAAAAATTATACAGGGTCGCTGTTATGCATGGAAACGGTCGATTATTAGGTAAAATATATAAGGTACCGCAAAAAGTTAAATACAAAAACAATAGAATTTTTAAATATCTATTAGCGAGTAATAAATTTAAGTATCCAGGGTCGGTCATAAAGTCGCGGCACATCAAAGTTTCATTTTTTTTAAATAGAACCCCCTGTATATTATTGCATATTTCAATTCTTCCTTCAATTCTAAGCAAAAATCGAAATACACACAATAGAGAACAACGGCATACGGTCGAATCGGCCGCTGCTGGCACGTATACGTAGACGTAAAGAATCTTTTACGTGTATAAAAAATAAAAAATATAAGAAATGCGCATGCGTACGTAAACGTTTACGTGTTTGTAGGCCGATTCGACCGTATGCCGTTGTTCTCTAATGTTCCTCAAACCAACCGTTTCCGAGTTATTGACTTTTGAACATATTACCCTTGTATATATATTTTTAAAGTAGATCAACCTAAGACGTTTATGGACTAAGACTACTAGATGGCAGGACCGGTTTCCCTACAGAAAAATATTTTTTGGTACTCTGATTTTGAAACTACCAATAAAAACAGAGAAAATAAAAATCGATAATTTTCGGACTGAGCCAATTGGTTACTAATCGACCAGATACTTTTTGTCTATTAGATATACTATAAAAGCTGGCAATTATACAATTCGACCATTGTAAATACCCGACAAATTCTTCAAGGCCGACGAGGCCGATGCTTCTCACTGATAAGAAATAAAAATGTTTGTTTAGATAATGTTCGAGGTATTTTTTCTTTCCGAATGCACATTTTAAAGTATTTTATATTCTTGACCTATTAACCTGGTCGCACGTATGGAAGTTCTGTTTCTTCTAGTATTAGAAAATGTTCTTATTTCTTTTTTCTTTGTAGTTGTAGTGTAAAATTAGATTAATTTATTAAGTTTAATTATAGTGTTTAGTGTAGCATGTTAGTGTAGTCTACCAAAAATAGTTTAGTAGTGTTTTTATAGTTTATTTTGTAGTTAAGTAGTAGGTGAAGGGATAATTTTGTTATTTTTTCTTTTTGTTTGATAAATTAGTAAGCTTGATAATTTGTTCAGTGTAGAATACAAGAATAAGTAGTTGTGTAGTGTTTTTAAGAGATTATATTCGTTTATTTTGTAGTTGAGTAGTAGGTGAAGGGGTATTTGGGTATTTCTTCTTTTTGTTTTTCTTGTAATAATTGTAGTAGTTTAATAGAAACCAAATCTTCCTTCAACTTCGTTGAAAAGTGCGTTATCATATAATCTTGGTTTTCTGGTAGCAGAATATACGAAAAGAAATCTGATCAAATTTATTTGAAATTAAATTAATCTAGCCTTATTAATCAAATTAAACTAGTCAAATAATAATAATAGTTTCAAAATACTATACAGGGTGAGTTTCCTACGATGTTCTCTATGGGCATCTCGGAAACTACTGGAGATAGTGAGTCGGTTAATGGGGAAAGAATTGCAGTTTTGTGTGGTCATAAATATGCGCCTTTCGGATTTTTGAAAAAGTTTATCGCTTACTAGATATTTCGAAAAAAAACAAATTTTGGCTATTTTAAAACTTGTCCCTAATTCCATTATAAACTATTTTAGACAAACAGTTTTCAGATCAAAGTAAGTAGATAATTACATACCTAATGAGTTTGTGTTTTCTGATTTTTTCATTGGGGGGGGGGTGTCATAATGAAAGTCATGTTGGAACCACCCTATTAAAGCGCCACTATCTAAATTTAACTTTTCTAACATGTCTTGAAAACCGTTCTCTAAAAAACGTAAATAACGTTCACCGGTCAACGTATCCTGGAAAATGTATGGCCAAGAAAAGTTGAACCAATAATCCTACACGCTTTTCTTCATTTAAAAAATTCATATTTACAATTTTTGTTTAAGCAAGTTGCAATTTTTTGAACATTTAATGAAGAATGTAAAAAGTTTTGTTTTCAAAAAAAAAATATCGTAAAATTCGTAAAACACTCAATTTAGAATAAAATAATCTAAGAATGAAATGATTCTTTTATAAAGCTGCATTAAATCAAATTAAAGTAGGTATGTAACTTTTTCTAAATATTAATTAACAGTAATTAGCATTATCATAAATAATAAAAAATGTAGCAACATATCGAAATAATAATTTCTTTGTCAATACAGTTTATAATTTTTAAAATAACAGGCAAAAATAATCCACAATCTACAATAAAATAAAAGTTTGGTTCTTAAATTTCTTAATCAGCTGATCACTATTAAAGATGCAGAAACCCGGGCTATATTATTACATTACTCTGAGGAAAATAACGAAAATAATCGATATTTTCGACTCCGCCCCGAAAGGTTCACGATTTGTCCTCCAGCTGGCAGCACATTTTGTCTAGTCGGTTGAACAACTTTAAGAATATATAAACAAGGATATTACTTAAACAATAGATCATATTTGCTTACGTGGATAAGTAAATCACTATAGAAACTGTCGCAAACATATTGTGAAGTGGCATTAAAAACTTAAAAAGCTGTGTTGTGAACTGCAAAAATCACCGTGGATCGTGGCATAACGTCGGTTTCCAATGTTTCATAGGTATGTCATACATGACCTTATATAAAATAAAGTTTCTTGTATGCAACACACTGTATTTTATTTATAAAATTAAAAGAAAATAATAATAAATTTGAATAAATAATATTTGGCGAAATACATAATTCCGGAAAAAGCCGAACCGATCCGAAATTATTTTTGTTTTTTGCGTTTTTTTTAATTGTATTAATTATTCTTTTATCGACCGCTTTTATACAGAGAAGACCAGGCTACTAGTAACATAGTTGCCGGACGAATTTACGTTTACCCGTTTTGCGTTCGTACTCGAGATTCAGCCAGCTAGTCGGCTGGTCAGGCAGTACGCAGTTGCAGTTGTGCTTGGACGGGTCGGTCGTGACAGACTAGGAATACGACGCGAGGAGTGCCGAGTATTTATTATTTTCATTTTAAGTGTTTACCTTCACTGAAGGTAACATTTAAAATGAAAATACTTAAATATTTATTATTTGAGTGTGTTTACAAGCCAAAACTAAAAATAAATAAATTCTCTAAACCCAAAAAAACTAAAATATTACTCTAAATAAGAAAAAATTATAACAAGTGTTCAAAAAGACCATCTTCTTGTGCTAGACAGAAGCCTAGGCGGTCGTAAAATCCCCGTCTGACATTGGCTAACATATTAGGGCTAATAGTTTGGAAAGCCTCTCGTGTTTTTACTTGAAGCTCATCCAGATTATTAGCCCTATTATGACCATACACTTTGGATTTTATATAACCCCACAAAAATCAGTCATTGGGAGAAAGATCTGGTGATCTAGCGGGTCACAAAATAGTTCCATGTCCACTAATTAAACGGTTGGGAAAAGTATTGTTCAAATATTCTTGAACAATACGGGCATTGTGGGCAGGGCAACCACCTCAGCAATTTGATTAGTTGAAAACGTGGGATTTTGATCCGCGGTAGCACAAATGAACACTTGCTTTAACTCCTGTTCTTCATTAATCAACACATCAGGCTTTGTGTGTTTTTGTGGGAACACGCACCCATGTGTTTCAAAATTATTAATAACTCTTGATACAGTAGGTAATGATGGAATTGGCCTGTTTACAAAAGTTTGTGGAAAAATTGTTTGTATATTCCGATAAGACCTATTTTGGAAATACTATTTTACAATTTGAATTTTCTCACGAACTTCGTAAACATCCATTATTTTACTTAAAAAATAAATTTTACACGAGAACTGTCGCGAGAATCTATGTATTCGTTTTGGCTATTAAAACACGAATAAATACAAATTCTGAAACATTCTTATCACATATCTACCTATTTTTATTTTATCACATTTTTTCGCCTGCTTTTTATCGGGCGGACGAGTATGCGCTAATTCGTCCGGTTCTGCCTATGTTACTTACTACTCTATTTTTTTACTAGAAAGTGTTTGGTGTGTGGAAGTTCTAATATAAAGGTCCCCGAATTATCTTTTCATAGGCAAGTAAAGTCTTCAGTTGTTCTTTTATTTATATTGAACCACGTACATACTTTCTGGTTAGATTTCCTCAGAATATTGATATTCGTACGGGGTGGCTATATGTATTTTTTATATAATTTAATTTCTATGACGGTAAACATTCAATTTATTGTTGAAATATATGCATTTTACAAATTAAATTTTTAAAATTAATGTTCAAATTTGGCGCGTGAACGATAGGTCCTCGACAACGATAGATAGAATAGCAGCACCGCGTTTGCAACGAAAAAAGAAGACAAATGAAGTCATTGATATGTTTGCGACAGTTTCCATAGTGATTTACTTATCCACGTAGGTATATATCATGGTACAAAGAATACAAGGTATGATCGATAGCGGCGCCAATTTCGTTCAGTTCGCGCATACCACCTGTGACGTCACTAGGAAAATAATGAATAAATAAAAAATAAAGCCCCGTTCTCAGAACTGCGACTGTCGCCAGCGACACGACAAAAGAACCAATCAGATTTGTACAAAATTCAAACAGCTGTCAATTTTAAATTTAGTACAGCTCCCATTGGTCGTTTGAAGTGTCAATCAGTGTCGCTGTCGACACGACGCAGTTCTGAGAACGGGGCTTAAAGAAAGTTGACAGGAGATCTGCATTTTTTGGGGTTATGGTTAAGAATTGTTTATTTTTAAGACTTTTTAGTTCGTTTAATTTAATAATTACTAAAACCAGCAGTTCCAAAAATATATTTAAAAATAATAATTATCTATTAACATGGATTTGGACGATAGGTAAGAATACTGAATTTATTTCTATATTCGGTATAAAATTGTTTATTAGGTTTTTAGTTTGCGATGTTTATGGTAAATAATTTTCATTTTCATTGCCTCTGAATTCACATGAGGACAGAGTTGAGGATATCTATGGAAAAGTAACCACAAGAGGAATTGTTACATCATTTAAAAAATATTGGGAAGTTTATTGTTTCCCATCGAAAAGTAGAAAATGCCAATGCAGATGAACGTATTGTAATTGTGATAGAAGTAATTCTAAGGGTGAAGTTTATTATAATTAGTGGAAGTAATACCAAGGGTGAAGTTTATTATAATTAGTGACCTCTGCTTCTTTTTATATGTAGAAGTTTCTGGTTTTGAGAATAAATCGGTTGAACGACACCCAAAATTTAAAGGAAGTATTTGCATACCCAGAATATGCCCATCAAGGATTATATAGCTCAAATTTCCTTTAATGGTAGGCAATTATTCAATGCAAATTAACTTTTTAAGTGACTAAAATATTAAATAGTTTACAATATGGTATATCACTAAAAATATATTACTTTTAGGTACAATTAGGGCCCGATACATTTCAAAAAGTAGAATATTATTTTATATTAAATGAGGTATTGTACTAACAATCAATTTATATTAATAACGGAGATTAAAAATAACAGAATAAATAGTTCTTTTTTTATACTACAAAAATAAACTATAGAATACAACAGTATTTAAAAAAATAAATAAAAAGTTATGTCCCGGCCGAGATTCGAACTCCGGTCTCTCGCTTCCTAGCCCGACTCCTTACGCACTGCTCCACAGTAACTTGCTTAGCGATAATTCAATGACGGTATATAAACAAAAAAACAGGTTTATAACAATATCTTGAACATTTGAACTGGCGCGCGAAGCGTGCTGACCAATAGCGCCTGTTATCACCTGTGACGTAGTGACCAACCTGCGCAATATCATACCTTGTATTCTTTGTACCATGGGTATATATGATCAATGAGGTATTTTACTTAATTATCACACTCTTTGTTTAATTCTTAAACAAAAATTAATTTACCTGGAATCAATATGATTACTATAAATGTGCTCTTCTAAGCCGCGCTTTGACCGATATGTGCTATGACAGTGCGCACAAGCAAACGACTCTCGTTTTTCCGGTGCCAAGTGAATGATCTTGTGCCTGTTAAGATGGCTCTCAAGTAGCGTTCGGTAGCCACATGTGGAACATGAATAGACATTTTTCTGCACTTTGTTTGCCCTAATAGAACAATTTTTAAATATTAGTCTTGTAACTCTATAAAACAAGGTTCCTCAAACATAATATTATCTCAAATATACCGAGCGGCCCATTAGAGTGAGGAAGTCCAACATCGTTGGACAAAGATATGAAACAAAGTTTTGGGAATTATTGAAAAAAGTGGAAATCGTCCGATTTTCACCAAAATTGGTATACACTTGGTATACACCCTATTTTGAGGTCGTAGTCCTGACGGTCTCTTACCGTTTTTCAGAAAAACGGAAAATAATTTCAATATTGAATTTTTCTTAATTTCAGCCCTATAAAGTAATAATTTTACTATATTTTCATTATATTATAGTTTATCTAAAAGCCACATTTGATAGAGGATAGAAAAATGTGCAAAATTTTACTGAAAACACTTTTTTTAACAAAGTAACAAAGAAAATTGAGACAAAAAGTAAAATTCATTCATATGTATATTTCATATATTTTTTTTATCATATTTACTATATTTTTTTTATATATCCTTCTTTCTCTCTCCTATACAATGGGATAGACAAATATAAATCTAAAAATGTAAAAATTTGCAACGTTGCTATATCTTGTATTTTTTCGGTTGATTAGGGATTTTAAATAAATTACCTATTAGGAGATCTGCCTATGTATTTATAACCACAAACTTGCACGAAAGAGTTTTGATCGCATTGGTTTCAACTTCTTTGGGGCTCAATCTGGTTTTTTATATATTAAATTTTAATACATATATAAAAAAACAGATTAACCCCCCAAAGATGTTGAAACCAATGCAATCAAAACTCTTTCGTGCAACTTTGTGGTTATAAATACTCAGATCTCTTTGGCAAAATACCAGTTATGGGTAGGAGCCGTTCCTCCTCCGCTAAATTTACGTTTAGCATTGGCAACGTTGCTTTAAATGCCAGAAACACATAACCCAACATTTTCAGATTGTTTACAAATTTATTTTAGCAAATTTTCCTCTATTATGCATAGAATTGGTTAAAAAACTAACAGAAAATAGCAAAAACCTGATTGTTTATTGAATACCTAACAAAATATGTGATAGAAAACCTTAAAATATGAGAAATTAAGAAAAATTCAATGTTTAAATTATTTTCTGTTATTCTGAAAAACGGTAAGAGACCACCAGGAAAAAAGATGATTTCCAGTTTTTCCAATAATTGCCAATTCAGCTTATAGTATACAACTTTTTGAAGCAGTATGTGGTGTTGCCATTCTATTTTTTATTTACTAAAACGCCAGTTAAAAACACTATATCCGAAAAGTGATTAAACACTGGAGTGAATATAACTTTATTAATATTTAGCTAAGTTTCCTAAGCAACGTTTTATATACAGGGAGCCACCCTGTGGCGAGGCTATTAACACGAGAATTAGTGCAGAAGTCCAATATCATCGTTGTCAAAGATATGACAATTTTTTATACACAAGTTGTATGGTTATACATTATACATACACACTATACACACTATACATACCTATAAACTTCGCATTAATGGGCCACCCTGTATATAAAACTTTGTCTAAGTGAAAACAAATAAAGACAATGGAGTCCGAAATTCCTGCACTTTCAAAACTAAATTTACCTGGAATCGCTATGAATAATAAGAAGATGGTTCCGTAAATTGCATTTTTCAGTATATTTTTTGTTACAGTACACACAGGCAAACAATTGCCGTTCTTCAAGTGCCAAGTGACTATTCTTGTGCTTGTTAAAACGGTACTTTCTGGTCGTATTATAGCTACATGTGGAACATCTATATATCGGTTTTTGTGTCTTCTTCGCACTAACAGAACATTTTTTTAAATATTAGTCTCGCAACTCTATAAAATAGTTTTTTTTCAAACATATAAGTTCACCCTTCTATAATTCACAGACTGTTGAACTAATAAAAAGTTTTGTTAATAAAATTTACAACATACACACTCATATGTTGATATAACTGGGAGATGTTTACAGCCCTTATATCAAAATATAATCATAACCTTGCTTAGCACTTAGACACAATCTGTGACTTAGCATACAAACTTAGGACATCTTGCATCGAAATGCCTCACTATATTTGTACCCTTAGCTATAACTTCCCCCCACCTATACACTCTATCAATAATATCTACGAAATAATTCTTAAAAGAAATAAATTTACCTGGAATTAGTATCATTATTCTCAAGGTGGTGTGTGAAGAACAACTGTCTTTCTTCCGGTAGCAAGTGAACTTTCTGGTGCTTTTTAAGATCGAATTTACGTACCGTTTGAAAGCTACATATTGAACATTTATGGACCTTTTTCTGCAATTTCTTCAACTGTCTTTCTTCCGGTGCCAAGTGAATTTCCTTGTGCTTTTTAAGATTGGATTTATATGGCGTTTGATAGCTACATATGGAACATCTATAGACCATTCTCTGCAATTCCTTCATTTCCTCTGCCCTAATAAAATAATTTTTAAATTATCAGTATAACTCTATATAAAAGAAGCAGTTGGTAGACCAAGTTGTGGTCCAAGTTAACATTTATATCTAGTAGAATAAGAATAAATTATCATTTTACAACAACATATAAACAACATCAAATCCAGCAAAATCAAAACCACGGATCAAAACAAAATATCAAAATAATAATCAATGATAATAATGACAAAACTGACACATGTCATTTTTGACAAGGAATTTCGTTGTTCAGAGTAGTGAAAAAAAGTGAAATATGCAAATACGTTTAAATTTACTATAGGTTCATTCCAACCAGCAGTAATTTCCAGTAATATTACCGTCAGGCATGCGCATTCGTACAATGTCGTTCCAACCGGCCAAAATTACAAATTCAGAACTTGTGATTATCGTCAGTTCGTCGTTCCAACCGGAATTATCGATGGTAAAATTACGGTTCAAACGATTCTGCCTTGAGAGCAAGAACTGTTGGTTCTAAATTAGAGGCATGCGCAGTAAGGTCGAAATAGCGGTCAGCTGGGTAGTATAGTATAAACTAGGTTAGGGAGTTGTTTTTGTTTATCTTTTTTGTTTGGAAAAATTTAAGAACGACTTTCTCTATTTATTTAAAGTATTTAAAAATTACAAATATGAATATGGAAGGTAATTTACTAATTATATATATTTTTGTTAAATAAATACCATTTTTATCTTATATGAGCAGGCATGGAAGAATTCGTTATTGTGGTAGAAAATGAAAATAATCCGCCTTCTACTACTACTTCTGCTGCTGCATCTGCTGTAGAGCTTTTTTTTTGGACCAACAACAATACAAGGCTCTTAATCGACTTGTACAAAAAATATAAAAGCAAAGTGGGAACAATGGGGATGAAGAATTTTAAAACTATGTGGGAGAAAATAGCAAATGAGATTTCAGAAATATTGCAGAAAACAGTAACATCCAAAAATGTTGAAAACAGGTGGAAAGTACTTGACCGCAATTTCAAAAAATATGTTGACAATAAAAATTCAACAGGACGTGGTAGAAAGTTCTTTGAGTTTGCGTCGGAAATGGAAGAAGCTTGTGGTAACAAAAAGAATATAAGGCCAGAAATTTTACTAGCAAATGAAATTCACATGCCAAAGCAAGAAAATGTTGAGCAAGGCCAAGGCCAAGAAACTGCTGAAACACCAAAAAAAGTGATAAGAAGGAAGACCAGGAAAACAGTACTACAGCAGATCCGAGAGGACCGGCTTTCTTACCAAGAAAACAGAAATCGGTTTCTTCAACAGGTTCATCAAGACCAATTAAGTTTGCTTCGTGAACGAAATGAAATTGAGAGAGAGAGAAATGAAATTGAAAAAGAGAGAAACAATATTCTTTTAACAAAAAAGTGCAATTGTCATATATATGAAACCCTATAGGGAGTATTGATTTATTTATTTGTTTTTCTTTAATTACATAAGTTAAGAGTTCCTATTTGTTAATTTATGGTAGTTATTTATTTTGTTGTTTTTTAATTTGATATTAATGAATCTCTATTTGTTTATTTTTTTTTAAATAAAAATTTGCATGTTTCATTTGATATTGAAGTTTGTGATAGACTTTGACAAAATAATTAAAAAAAATTTATTTTGAAAAATATTATAAACAGTACTTTTAATGTAAATTATTTACAACAAAATTTCTAGCTCTTTGTGCATCTCGATCACCATCCAAATCCATTTCATCATCAGGATCATCTATAACATGGGGCATATCTACAGGTAGCACTTCAATTTCTTCCAGAAACTCATCTGCCAAAGCAATATTGTGCAAAACACAAGCTGCCCTTATGAGATGTACTATGTACTCCATTTTCCGCAATTTTATATGGTACATTTGTCTAAATTTCTGTTTTAGTACTCCAAAACAGTGCTCAATTACATAGCGATTTCTTGCTAATCTCACATTATAACGAGTTTGTTCCTCTGTCAATTGTCCTCGGTCCTTGAAAGGTGTCAAAAGATTAGCACAAAGTGGGTAACCACTATCTCCAAGGAGAAAATATTGTCCACATTTTTCTGCAAGTGTTTGGCTCAGAGAAGAGTTTCGATATACCCTACTATCGTGGACTGAACCAGGATATCCAATAAATACATCCCTAATTTTAAGTGTATGATCACAAACAACTTGCATCTGTAAGATGATTCAAATGAGTACCTACTAATACTTATAATAATAATAGTTATCTAAGCTAAACTTACTTGAACAGAATAATAACCCTTTCTGTTAATGTATGAATCCGGGTCATTCTCCGGCTTATCAATTTTCAGGTGAGATCCATCAATGGCACCAATAATATTGGGAAACCCATTGGCTTGGAAATGTTCAGCAATTTCTAGTTTTTCAGCTGCATTAGGCCAAACTATGACTTGAGGGGCCAAATTGCTAAGGAACACGGACACTCTTTGTATAATCCTTTCTAGGGATGACTTTGTTATGTTAAATCTATCGGACACATCTGCAAAACTCGCAGCTTCATGCCCAATAAACCACAAAAATATTAATATCTGAAAATTTAGTATATTTATCAATAAAATTGTACAATAAAACCTTAAATAATTCATTTACTTACATGATTGTGAGCAGAAATTTTTCCAAATTGACCACTATCATTCTTATAATACTCACTCCCTTCAAATGAGTCTCTAAGTTCAGTTGCCACATGTCTGGATACTCGGAAGTTAGAAAAAAATTCTTCTTCCGAATAATTTAAAACTGTTTCTTCTAAATTAAACATTAATTTTATTAAAATATATTTTTATATAAACTCAACAAACCTAGGAAATTCTCATTTCTTGTGGCAATATCCCCAAGAAAATCCAAATCTTCATCTTCTGAAGAAGAAACATTAAACAAATAATTTACTGCCATTATGGACGCCGGCACAAAAACTAAAGGACAAAAAAGAAAAGAACAAGACGCTCGGGTTGCTCGGGAACCTCGGGAACTTGGGATGAATATTTTTTAGGTTATTGTTATTGTGTTGCCAGCCCAGCTGTTTACTTTCCATCCCAGTATTCCCAGTTCTAAAAACGTTCCAACCAGTTTATAAGTTCATCCTAGTAACTTAACCGGTTTCGCTCGCGCAGGCGCATTAACGCAATTACTAACGATAATATTACCGTAATATTATTGCAGGTTGGAACGAACCTTATATAAGTCTATCCTTGTTTGGGAGGAGGTTTTCAGCGCTTGCTCGATCTGTAAGCACTGTGATTGGACAGTTCCAAATCATATGATATGTTATCAATCCACACCATTACCTAATATAAAATAGTCTTATGAATTTCCAGCTCCTGATTTCCAGTATTCCGTTTCCAGTACGTGTATTATTAGTTGCCTACCCTATTAATATTAGAGCATAGTGCCGAGCAGCGCATATCGATATTTCAATATCATCGATTATTTAATCACTGTATAATCACTATTACTTCCTGACCTTCCTCTATAATTTGCTGTCCTGTTTCCTCTTAGCAAGGCGCTAGCACTTCTTCTTGTATATGTGTTTTGTGATGGGTATCATGAGTGGATGGGAGGCGGTGGCATTTGCAAAATTTGTTGTCTTATTGTAATATTATTATCCATCTCTCTTTAAGCTTAGACTTTTTATAGGCGTTTGGATGTCATGTCTAAATTAACTATAAATTTTATTAAAAACACAATTAAATCGTATACTAACAATGAAAATGTAGTATCCCAGTCGATCGCAGTGCCTCTGCTGTCAAACCGAGGAAGCTGCTTAAAAGTGGGGACAGAAATTTCAAATTTGCCCATTGCCGATAAATCTCCTTTTTTAAGCCCTCCATACACCTTACCAATCCTGTATATAAGGTTTTATACATTGTTTTATACAAATACGTTGGTTTTATAATATGCGTCTATATGCAACCCGTAATACATGTTCCAGTACCGATTTCCCGATTTGTTTAATGTCAAAGTCGGTGGAGGCTGGAGAGGTGCGACCAGAGATTTGCCATTTCATTTAGTGTCCACCAGTGTTTACTAATAATTAGAACAATGGATATCTCCGTTCCTTCAAGATTCGCTTGCTTAAAAATCGAAGACGACGATTTCCGTCCGGCAAGCAGCCACCACGCCAAAAAGAAGCAAGAAAAAGTGGAAACCAAGAAACCCAACAGTGCCGCAAAGGAGGCATCGAAAAGTTCTTGGACGGCTACAAGAAAAAAGGGAAACACTACCGAAGTATAGTGCGAAATAGATTTTTTTCTTTAAAAATTTAATGATTTTTGGTTTAGAAGCCCAAGACGGCAACAACTGTAAAGAAACCGAAGCATAAACAAAAGGGGGAATTTGAAAAAAATTGGGAGGAATGGCAAAAAAAGGACGACGAGTTTGTGAACGACGTTTTCGAGGAACAGATGCAAAATGCAATTATGCAGTCCAAGCTCGAATTTGAGCAGCAGAAAAAAACTGTTAAATCTGAATCGGAACAGAATCAGGGCAAGAAGAAAAAGGGTAAAACTATGAGTTGGGATCAGTTTGTTGATAATAAAGAGGCCAATATCAAAGGTACTATTATTTTATTGTGTTGCCACACTAATCAAGCGTATATTATTATTATAGAACAAGATAAATCTAAAGACAATGAGAAGAATTTCTTCGACGACGTTGTTCAGACGGTTAAAAAGGAGATTACAAGAGAGAAAATCGAAGAAAATAGGAAGAAAAGGCAAGAGAAGTTCGATGAAGTTGTTGGACTTGCGCAACTTCAAGTCAGTATTATCCATGCAGCTGGAACTAGATTTCTATTTTGAATTGCTCATATTTTTAGGAGAAATTAGAGGAGGAAAGGCAAAGGAATATAAATTTAGAGAAGCAATTGAAGGAGGCAAGAAAAGAAATTTCAGTTGTAAAAAAGAGAAATACCACACTTTGCAGTATGCTTAGTCAAGGGGAAAGTAAGTGTGATGATTTTCTTTAATTGTTTTTGGATTAAATTATAAAATATATGTTTGTTCAATCTACCTATTATAAAAAATTGATTTTTTTAGTGAAAGATAAGGCGGAAGTCCTATTGGAGCTAGAGAGACTGACAGTGGTGAAAGAAGAACTCACTGAGGAAGTCGCTAAACTTTACAAGTTATTGGAACAGGAGAGATCGAGCAAGACAGCAGCAACTACAAACGAGCCCCATCTAAAGCACAACAAAGACAAGGTGATATTTTTGTAGGATCAATCAATAATGGTTGGCGTGCGCGTCATCAAAGAATTCCTTCAAAAAAATCCTGAGTTAGACATTCAATTTGCTAATAGTTTTGGTGTCTTTGATTACATGCACCCCACCTGTTATTGATTTTTCTATATACATGTTTTTTATTTGTTTTTTTTTGTGTTTGACGTGTGATTTTAATAGACATTTCTTTTTTTTTTGTTTTCTTCCAGAAAAAGAAGAACAAATAGATTTTTGTTGCAAATGCTTTTCTATTTCCTGAGACTGGTTTTTGTTTTGGTTTTCTAACTAATTTAGTTTTAGTTTTTTTTTTATTTTTATACATATATTAATTAATACATTTCTGTTCATAACTTTTAAATTTACTTTGTGATACTTCATTGATTATTTTTTTTCTAGAATAAGAAGTAAAAAAGACTTCCGACCGTATCCTACCATGATCGGTATTTGTACTTTCATACCCTTTCTCTAAATACGTTTATATATTCGGTATATTTAATTAAGATTCCTTTAAAGAGATGTTATAGAAAGTTTAAAATGATTTTGAAATAAATTGTTTTCGAATTATCTATGGTATGTTTTACTTTACCCCATACAAATAAAGTTGGACTAGAGGAAATAGTTTATACAGCTATTTTCAACTAAGAAGAGATAAATTTAAAACAAACCCTATTATAAAGTAGTAAAAAGCTTTTTTTAATCATCCTAAAATCGTTTTTTCGGACGATGAAGTGATTATAAGCTAAGCAACTAACAATACACATACTATAAATTCATTTAAGCTCTATCCTTTTCTACATATCTTATTTGTTACACTGAGGAACTTTATAAGAGTTGACGCGTGACATTGACATGATTGTATTTTCACGCAGTTGAGCAGCTATGAAGTGTTCAAGAACGCGATACTCTCACTCCATTCCAATGACTAAAGAATCCAAGGACAAATAACACCCGATTGCAAATTGTGACAATGTCACCAAACAGTGTCGTAGCGCATATTTTTCTTAACCTAGTTGTTTGAAGCAATATTTAAATTTTTTGATAATTGTTTTGACTACGCCTATGGTGTATCATCCTAATTAATTACGAAAAAAACGTTTTAAAATGTTAACAAAAGATACAACACTAGTATCGACGTATAGCCTGCGTAACTTGTGGTGGGCTACTTGTTACTACATACATATATTTTTTTAAATATTCTTTCAAAAAATTTGCTAATTTAGGTGTATAATAATAGTTTCAGTGGGTAATTAATAAAAATTTTAAAATAAATAAAATAACACAAAGCTTCTAGAATTGTTTATTTTTTTGTGGAAAATTAGGATATTCTTATGATTGAAGGTAACAAATATTAAAAATTACATTATTCGTTGAATCCGCATGCAAGTGTGAAGGGGAATGGCTAGATTCATTATTATACCGTATGGTCGAAAAAAAAACGACGTCCAGTTGGCTTGTAAATTGTAAATGACGATCGACATTCCCCATATAATTTTACATATAAAATGACAGCGATCTTCATTTCATAGCTATCGCTGACGCCGTCTTTTTTCGGTGTCGTTTTGTATAGTTTTTATGTCATTTTATATGTAGAATTATATAGGGAATATCATCGATCGTAATTTACAAGCCAACTGGACGTCGTTTTTTTTTCGATTATACGGTATAATAATGAATCTAGTCAATTCCCTTCACACTTGCTTACGGATTCAATGAATAATGTAATTTTTAATATTCATTTGTGAAATTGTCATTTCCAAACAAATAAGACGCCGTTTTTTTCGATCATACAGTATATATGTTTATACACGTTTAAAACATATGTTATTACATTATTTTTTATTTAATTATACATTATACACACGTTAATAAATAAATAATTGTCTTGATAATCAGTCCACTGTGACTGTTAAATAAATTTTGCATTATCGACTTAGATATTCTAATATTATAAAGGTGAGACTATAAAATACAAAATTGTATATGCATTACTCAAAAATGAACGATATATTAGTTTACGTTTTAATAAATATTTTGTACCGTCTAGGTCAAAGACATTCTTACTAAATCTATGGTCTAGGTACAAGCTAATTTCTGATGATACGCCATTGGAGAATTTCGCGTGGTGACAACTTTCAACTCACTTTCAGCTGCCGTGTTACACCTGTCCCCTCTCTTTCCTTGTCTAAGTTCTTTAGTCATTGCTCCATTATGGCTCCATTCAATTGAGTCATTGAACTGTTCCGCGCCATATGGAGGCACCAGCACAAAATAGAAATCATTGATTGATCGGACTGTCCAAAATAGAAATCAATCGTTGATTTCTATTTTGTTATTTCTATACACGTTGATTTGTGGCACGCTATCGCGCACCGCTCCTTTTAGAACCGTTCTCGAGCTCGAGTAGCCCCAGGCCCCAGGGCGTAAAGCCCGGAACTCGAAGTTTGCGAATGGAGGACAGCAATATGTGTTTTGTGTGATTGATTATCACTAGGATTATTATTTATGATTATCATTACTGTGATTATCATTGATTTTACGTGTTGAAATCGAAGCAAGAATGTAAGTAATGAATTATGTTATTTTATTAAATTTAAATGAGGGTCAAATTCAATTGTGTCTCGAGATCATTATACTTACATAAAGAAAAACAATAATTTTATTTATTTTTGTTATAATCATTATTCTCAATTGTACTAATTGACTCGGAAATAAAGACATTGTTCTATTAGGGCGAAGGGACTGAAGGAATCGCAGAAAAAGGTCTATAGATGTTCCACATGTAGCTACCAAACGCCATCTAAGTCCAGTCTTAACAGACACAATAATATTCACTTGCCACCGGAAGAACGACAGTTGAAGAAATCGCAGAAAAAGGTCTATAGATGTTCCACATGTAGCTACCAAACGTGGTATAAGTACTATCTTAACACACACAATAATATTCACTTGCCACTGGAAGAACGACGGTTGTTTGTTTGTGCGCACTGCGATAAGAAATATATGAGTAAAAAAAACTTACGAGATCACCTTCATATTGATCATACTGATTCCAGGTAAATTTATTTTTTAAAGAATTATTAAGAATTAGACGTAGATCATTATACTTACATAAAGAAAAACAATAATTTTATTTATTTTTGTTATAATCATTATTCTCAATTGTACTAATTGACTCAGAAATAAAGACATTGTTCTATTAGGGCAAAGGGACTGAAGGAATCGCAGATAAAGGTCTATAGATGTTCCACATGTAGCTACCAAACGCCATCTAAGTACATTCTTAACAGACACAATAATATTCACTTGCCACCGGAAGAACGACAGTTGAAGAAATCGCAGAAAGAGGTCTATAGATGTTCCACATGTAGCTACCAAACGCCATCTAAGTCCCATCTTAACACACACAATAATATTCACTTGCCACCGGAAGAACGACGGTTGTTTGTTTGTACGCACTGCGATAAGAAATATATGAGTAAAAAAACCTTACGAGATCACCTTCATATTGATCATACTGATTCCAGGTAAATTTATTTTTTAAAGAATTATTAAGAATTAGACATAGATCATTATACTTACATAAAGAAAAACAATAATTTTATTTATTTTTGTTATAATCATTATTCTCAATTGGACTAATTGACTTGGAAATAAAGACATTGTTCTATTAGGGCGAAGGGACTGAAGGAATCGCAGAAAAAGGTCTATAGATGTTCCACATGTAGCTACCAAACGCCTTATAGGTTCTATCTTAACACACACAATAATATTCACTTGCCACCGGAAGAACGACAGTTGAAGGAATTGCAGAAAAAGGTCTATAGATGTTCCACATGTAGCTACCAAACGCGATATAAGTCCAGTCTTAACACACACAATAATATTCACTTGCCACCGGAAGAACGACAGTTGAAGGAATTGCAGAAAAAGGTCTATAGTTGTTCCATATGTAGCTACCAAACGCCATCTAAGTTCCGTTTTAACACACACAATGATATTCACTTGCCACGGGAAGAACGACAGTTGTTTCTTTGTGCGCACTGCGATAAGAAATATATGAGTAAAAAAGCCTTACATGATCACCTTCATAATGATCATTCCAGGTAAATTTATTTTTTATTCATTTTTGTTATAATCATTATTCTCAATTGGGTAAACCGCCGTTTAGGCCGACGAAAATAAAGCGAGTCGTCAGGCAACCGTTAACGATCATATGCGGCGTTGCCATTTAACACATTAACTTTTTAACGGAATTTTGTGATTGCTTCTTTTAAATTGTTAGAAATTTAATTTATTATTGGACATTTAATTTATATAACAAACGACTACCCATTCGCGGGGCGGGTAAGATTTATAGGGAATAATACAGAATATAATTATAATTAAGCTGAAACAACTATTATAACTTAAGAATTATAGCTTCTACGATTATTGTAAACCCCGATGAAATTATTGCTGCTGATAATTTACTCTTGGAAAACTTCAATTTGAGATTAGTTTTTGATACAAAACTTGAATTGTTGAAGTGGGTGGCAAGGAGGCAGTTTTAACTGGTTGGTTGGTTGGTTTGTTACATAAATATGCGTTGATTGGCATACAGTCAGGGACGGATACAAAAATTTATTTTAGGGGGGGCCCAAATCAAAAATAATGTAATATATGCCTTTTAGCACAGAATATCTAGCTACGCAACAGAAAAATACTCGAAATGAAAGAGCTAAAATTGCACAAATAAAATACTAGATGGCGCGACAATATCATAATCAGAATATAATTGGAAATTTTCAACTTTCGGTTTTGGATCGACGTAGATCGACGGCACGTCGACGGCCTTGAAGCTCGGCTAAAAATGCACAGTTGCCAGATTCAAACAGACTTTAATTGGCATCCCATTCTTTTTTTGGTGTATAATAATTTCTTTCTATTCTTCGTTTCTTGTCAGATACACTTATATTAATTATTCGTTTGGCTTTTAAAATAGTTTTAATTTTATGTATATTATTAGAAAACATATGCTCTCAAAATACATTTTTAATATATCTACACTACTTTATTATGTTAACTAAGAAAATAACTTTAACTACCTTTAAAATTAATAATATACAGGGCGATTGATAGTGATATTTATTAATGCTGAAACGTTAGTAATGAAATATACGTTTAATAATAATGGAAACGATTTATTAAAATGCAGTACAAAAAATGTTAATTGACTAAAAAATACTATAATAACAATTTTTTTCTGTTTGCCACGTTATTTATATAGACCTAGGTAGATTTTAAAAAGTGACACAGGTACAATTAATAATATATTACTTAAGCATAAAAGTTGCTGTCACCGACATCGTACAATAAATTAAAATTCATAAAATAAATTAAAATTATTAATTAAACAAATCTTTATAAAGAAACGCAAGTATATCAAATTTGGGCCCAATCGAACGCCAGGAAATGGTATCGTAATATGGTACTACATTATGGTACCCCTTGATATGCTTCATGCTTCCATAATATTGCAATGTCATCAAAAATACGCAAGTATAATCAAATATAAGCCCAATCGAACGTCAGGAAGTGGTCGTAATATGGTACTATATTAAGGTACCACTTTATATATGCATCATAGTAGATGCATTATAGTACCATCATATTACAATGTCACCGAAGATACTTACTATACCAAGTTAAGCCCAATCGAACGCCAGCAAATGGTATCGTATATGGTACTATTATGGTACCTCTTGATAAGCTTCATGGTACCATAATATTGCAATGTCATCAAAAATATGCAAGTATATATCAAATATGAGCCCAAATGAACGTCAGAAAGTGGTATCATAATATGGTACTATAGAAGGTACCAATTTATTTGCTCCATGGTGCCATCATATTACGATGTTACCGAAATTACGTAGTATACAAAGTTTAAGCTCAATCAAACGCCAGGAAATGGTATCGTAATATGGTACTACATTATGGTACCCCTTGATATGCTTCATGGTACCATAATATTGTAATGTCATCAAAAATACGCAAGTATAATCAAATATGAGCCCAATCGAACGTCAGGGAGTGGTATCGTAATATGGTACTATATTAAGGTACCACTTTATATGCATCATAGTACCATCATATTACAATGTCATCGAAGATACTTACTATACCAAGTATAAGTCCAATCGCACGCCAGGAAATGGTATCGTATATGGTACCTCTATCGTATATGGTACCTCTATGTACTATTATGGTACCTCTTGATACGCTTCATGGTACCATAATATTACAATATCTCTGAAGATACGTAATATACCAAGTTTAAGCCCAATCGAACGCCATGTATCGTAATAAGGTACAATATTACGGTATCACTTGATATGCTTCATGGTACCATAATATTGCAATGTCATGAAAAATATGCAAGTATGTATCAAATACGTATGATACCGAAAAAACGGCGTCTAGTTGGCTGGGAAAAGACGATCGATGACATTTCTCATAAAAATTTACACATAAAATGACAGCGATTTTCATTTCATAGCCATCGCTAACGCCGTTTTTCCCGATCATACGGTATGAACACAATCGAACGTCAGGAAGTGGTGTCATAATAGTAGAACAATACTTATTATATTGTCGCCGAATTACAATCAAAATTCAGGATTCAGTTAGAATCAAACGTCAGGAAGTGATTTTAATTCAGCTCGTAAGATTTAACTCCAACTAACATGGCAAGTTAAATACTTAAACGTTTGAAAAAAGAGCTCTTAATATGTTTTAAATGATGTAGAAAAATGTGAAGCTAGGCTTTATCAGGAAATATTACAATATAAATTACACAATGGCAACACTGCATAAAATTCTTTTAAATTTCGTTTGTAGAAAACTGTTTTCTTTTAAATTTATCGCCCTCTGTTATGTAGTAGTGAAACTACCACATCAAAATATCTGATTTGGAGACAGGCTTTTAAAGCCTGTCTCCTTTTGCTACCTACGATTTTATACATGTAACGAGGCTTCTGTTGCGTAGCTAGATATTCTGTGCTTTTAGGGTGTAATTTTTAACCCAAAAAGCTAATATTTAACCCAGCTTATAGGTTTTTGGTTTGGATCCACCACTGCATACAGTTGTTATTTTTGTCTCTTCCTGTTAAACCGAAAATGGCTTTAACTTGTTCATTTCAAAGGGAGGGAACCATCTAGGAGAAATACCGGGTATAAATTGCATGCCTAGTATAATTTAAACTGGTAAATACATAGCTAACAACATAGCTAACATTTTGTTTGTCCTTAAAAATAGGTATTAACAATTTTAGATATATACTTCCTGGTACTACTATTGTTTCTGATAGGTGGAGAGCCTATCGAAACATAAATGTCCTCGGTGGAGGTGTTTATAAACATCTTGTTATTCACCAAGAAAATTTTGTTGATCCCAATGATCCTCGAATTCACACACAAAATGTTGAAAATTTATGGATGAGAGCTAAAAGAAAATTAAAAAGGCAATTTGGCACCTCTCCCAATCTGTTTTTGGGTCTTATTTACATGAATTTATGTGGAGAAACAAAATCTCAGGAGAGCCAGAATTTCCAAACTTTTTAAAGTGCATTGTTGAACAATATCCTATGCAATAAAATATTTTCAGAGTAAATCTTGATACAATCTTTATCAACATCAGAGTGTATATTTTTCAGATTTCTCTATTTCCAAACCTATATTCTTAAGTTTGGCAACACAGCGGTTAATATCTCGATCGCAATTTCTTGTCGGCCTAAACTGCAGGATTACCCTCAATTGCATTAATTGACTTGGAAATAAAGACATTGTTCTATTAGGGCGAAGGGATTGAAGGAATCGCAGAAAAAAGTCTATAGATGTTCCACATGTAGCTTCCAAACGCCTTATAAGTCCCATCTTAAAGCACACAATAATATTCACTTGCCACCGGAAGAACAAAAGTTGAAGAAATCGCATAGATGTTCCACATGTAGCTACCAAACGCCATATAAGTCCCATCTTAACAGACACAATAATATTCACTTGCCACCGGAACAACAAAAGTTGAAGAAATCACATAGATGTTCCCTATGTAGCTACCGAACGCCATATAAGTACCATCTTAAAAAACACAAGAACATTCACTTGCCACCGGAAGAACGACAGTTGTTTGCTGGTGCGCATTGCGAAAAGACATATATGAGTAAAATACCCTTACGAGATGACCTTCATAATGATCATACCTGTTCCAGGTAAATTTATATTTGTGTAATAATAGACCATATACACTTTCGTGGATATAAAAAAGGCTATATAATAACCTCTCAACTATAATACCAACACATCGTCCCCTATCTCATGTACTAGCGTAACTCTCATTTAGTAAATTTGCAAGAGAAGAAGATAAAAAATGACTGGTATTAAACTTGTAATTTTTTGTAAGATACGTCGTATCCAAATATTATCGCTACCACCTTGATACCTCTGAAGTTTTTCCGTATTATTTGACCATATTGTATATTATGGCTTATAATGAAATTCACTACAATAAATTCTTTGAAAAATCCGAATAGTAAATGAGCCCGATGGATTTATTGTATCTGCTATTAAATCAATAATTACTAATCCTAATACAAAAAATGTCATACCTTGAAAAAATATAAGGATGGTTCAAAATACTGTTACGGATTCCGTGGGTCCACTATTTAAACTCACGATAAAATACTTAACGAATTTATTTTTCTCACTTTATACACAATTACTAACTTATAACACACAACAAACTAACTATTTATAAGATTCCTTCACCAAATTGTCCGATTTTCAATTTCCACGCGGTATATTCAAATTTCAAAAACTCGCTGTCAATTTATATGTAAAATATAGGGGAATGTTATCAATCGTCACTTCCAGGTCAACTTGACTGCGTTTTTTCTAGATCACACGGTATTTCGTTGGTTTATTTTTTATTGTTTTTTAGAAATGCTGATGAACTGATACTAGATTCTTTAAAAATTGAAATTGATGATCACACTCCACTTAAAGATGAGTTTAAGTATGTTTTTCTTTAAAGGTATTTTTACTAATACAGCGATAATGCAATTTATTAATTCCAGATATGCTGAATCTGCCACTAGTGAAGAGAAATTCGAATGTTTTTTAAAAATTGAACCTGATGATGTCACTCCAATTCTAAATAATGACATGCACGATGACTTTAAGTATGTTTTCTTTAAATGTATTTTTACTAATTATAAAAAATATTAGGATAGATAAGAAAAATAAAAAATCACCTGTACTAAACTTCGCCGCTCCGCCGGGGAATTGTAAAATACACTTTTTGTTTTAATTATTTTTATTCGTTATTTGCAATTTTATTTTTAAAACATATTATGTGAAACAATCACGTAATATGTTTTAAAAATAAAATTACAAACGGAAACAAAAAGGAATTAAAAAATCTGAAAATTTACTAAGTTTATTGATAAAAAAAGTTATGCTATGCAAATTGATATATTAAGTATAACCTCTTTGGTATAACATTGTTAAACAAATTTAACAAACATTAACAAGTCATAACATATCAGATTATAGAACTAAAAAATGCTATTACATAAAAACAGGTGATACAATACTTCAATATTAATTTTAACATAATATCAAAACCGAAAAATCAAACTGCAAACACAACCACACTTATCACAACTGAAATTAACATACACTTCCAAGGCAAATGTCCAAGAAAGACTGATCCTGTGGACTGATCGTTCTGATTGGCCCTGGTCGTAGCCGTAGCTCACGTCGTATTGTCGGTAAGGAAAATCCCTGTACATTTTTTTTTTTTCCATTATTTTGACGATCAGCGCCAACAGTCGTCGTGAATCGAAAATTTTTGCTGGAGTCATTTTGAATATTTAACTTACTGATTATACCTTCATGTATGTAAGGCTATAATAACCTCTCAGCTATAATGTCGGCATATGGGTGATTCTGTTGAAAATTCTTTAATTAGTTCAACAGTCGTTCGTGAATTATATCAGGTTTATATATGTGAGGGTTATATGTTTGAAAACCCTTGTTTTATAGTGTTACAAGACTAATATTTAAAAATTATTCTATTATGGTGAAGGAATCGCAGAAGAAGGTCTATAGATGTTCCACATGTGGCTGCAAAACGCCATATAAGTGCACTCTTAACAGACACAAGAAAATTCACTTGGAACTGGAAGAACGACAGTTGTTTGCTTGTGCGCACTGCGACAAGACATATATGAGTAAAATACCCTTTACGCGATCACCTTCATAATGATCATACCTATTCTAGCTAAATTTATATTTGTGTAATAATAGATCATATACACTTTCGGGGATATAAGGCTATATAATAACCGCCCAACTATAATACCAACACATCGTCCCCTATGTCATGTACTAGCGTAACTCTCTATTTAGTAAATTTGCAAAGAGAAGAAGATAAAAATTACTGGTATTAAACTTGTAATTTTTGTAAGATACGTCGAATCCAAATATTATCGCCGCCTTTATACCTCTGAAGATTTTCCGTATTATTTGACCATATTGTATATTATGGCTCATAATGAAATTCACTACAATAATTTCTTTTAAAAATACAATTAGAAAATGAGCCCCATTGATTTAACGTATCTGCTATTAAATCAATAATAATTACTAAATCTATACTACTAATATATAAAATCCTTAAGTGACTGATATACTGATTAATCACGATCCTGCTCAAACCAATCAACGTAAGAAGCTCCTTTTCGACATTCCAGTTCCAAGAGGGTGAAACCACCCCTCGAATATTACAATATTTTTTATTTAAAAAACGGTCAAGTTTCCGAAAAAACGCTTAAACACGTATATTTTATTTTGTTTTTTTACATATTTTAAAATTTAAAAATGTATACAGGGTGTTTCGAAAAATCTGGTCATTGATTAATCACCATTCTGCTTAAAGCGCTTGACGTAAAAAGCTGATTTTTGGGAAACAGATTGACTTTAGGGTGTAGAGGTTCCATAAGAAGGGAAGGGATTTTTCGAAACTCGAATTCTAAGGGGGTGAAACTATCCCTCAAATATTAAAATATTTTTTATTTAAAAACCGGTGAGTTTTTCGGAAAAACTCTTAAACACGTATATTTTATTTTGTTGTTTTACATATTTTAAGATTTTTTATAAATTTATACAGGGTGTTTCATAAAATATGACCATTGAGTAGTCACGATTCTGCTTAAACTGCTTGACGTTTAAAGCTGATTTTTGGCAAACGGATTGACTGTGGGGTGTAGAGGTTCGATAAGGAGGGGTTTCTCGAATCTCAAATTTCAAGAGGGTGAAAACGCCCCTCAAATATTACAATATTTGTTATTTAAAAAACGGTTAGTCTTTCGGGAAAACGCTCGGACAAGCATAATTTATTTGTTTTTTTTTCATATTGTGAAATTTTTTAAAAAATCATACAGGGTGTTCCAAAAAGTTGGGTAATTTCTTAACCACGATTCTGCTTAAACTGCTTGACGTAAAAAGCTTATTTTTGGCAAACGGATTTTTCGAAAGTGAAATTCCAACGAGATGAAACTACACCTGAAATATTACCAAGTTGTATAATAATATCGCCATATTGTTTTTTCTCATGCTGACATAAATGTGAGGGTGCAGCCACACTATCCTAAAAATGGCGTATCGGCGTAACGGCGTAACGACCTTGAATCGATTTCCAGTAATTCTATTGGCTGAAATTTTTGACAGATGAATTTGACAGATAAAATTTCTGACAGATGAATGTTTCAGCCAATAGAATTACTGGAAATCTATTTAAGGTCATTACGCCGTTACGCCGATACGCCGTTTTTAGGATAGTGTGGCTGCACCCTGAGAAAATTTTGTTCAGTTTGTACGTTAATGGAAATTCTTGCTTTGCTTTATCATCACCATTACAAATGATTAATTCGACGCGAACGAAGTCGCTGGTACACGCTAGTCTAATAGAAAAAATGTCATTCCTTGAAAAAAGACGGTTCAAAATACAAATATTTCTTAAATTCTCTCCGCAGGTCTAAAGAAATTTATATTTATTTTTATTATTATTTAAATTAAAAGTAAGATAAAGGTGATACTTATCGGTGACAGAAATAAACTATTATTATGTTTCGATACATACGATAAAAAAAACGGCGTCAGAGTGGGTTTAGAAATGAAGATCGTTATCATTTTATATGTAAAATTATATAGGGGACTGTAATCGATCTTCACTTCCAGGCCAGATTGAATTCGTTTTTTCTAGATCACACGGTATTTCGTTGATTTATTTTTTATTGTTTTTTAGAAATGCTGGTTGCACATCTGTAACTGATGAAGTGATAATAGATTCTTTAAAAATTGAAATTGATGATCACACTCCGCTTAAAGATGAGTTTAAGTATGTTTTTCTTTAAAGGTATGTTTACTAATACAGCGATAATGCAATTTATTAATTCCAGACATGCTGAATCTGCCACTAATGAAGAGAAATCAGAATGTTTTTTAAAAATTGAACCTGATGATGTCACTCCGATTCTAAATAATGACATGCTCGATGTCTTTAAGTATGTTTTCTTTAAATGTATTTTTACTAAGGGCTACATATTAAAAATAACGTGGTTTAAATATTTTTTATTGTTTCCAGAAATGGCGAAAATTTATCTGTCCGTGTGAAGGTGAAGTTGGAGGATTTTTTATAAAAATGGAACCTGACGATGACTCCCCGTTTCTGGATGAAGACGCGCTTTTCAAACAAGAAAATATTCCTAATTTTTAATATTTTAAATATTTCTAAATCTGTCTGATTTGTTTCTTTTTCACGTTTAAACTTTTACCTTTTTTAAACATGTTTAAAAGATTTGTAAGTAGCTGTGATATCCTAATGTATCCTGTGTAATAATAATATAATAATCTTGTGTATTCATTCTTCTTACCTCTACAGGGTATCCCAGAAATAAGTGCAAGTATTTTAACCAGTAGTATAGTTCAACCCCAGAAACACGCTTCTGAGTTTTTTTCGCGAAAATTTTTTTTGAAAATTCGAAATTTTTTGGAATTTCTTTTAGTTTTTATTTAAAAAACATAATTTCTTGATAATATGGCAACATAGGTATTAGATTAAATTTACAATAAAGAAAATCCAGAAAAGATCCAGTGGTTCTCAAAATTTTAGCAAAAAATATTTTTTTTTGGAAATTTTCAAAGTAAAATAACTCCGTTATTTTGGACTTATTTGAAAAACGATAAAGAGAAAATGTGTTTTTTTATCGAGATCTACCACCCCTTAAAATACTTGCACTTATTTCTGGGACACCCTGTATATCCTTGCATTGAAATTAAATCTAACTAGTGCTGGGAGATCGTTAGTAAACATCGATATTAAGTGTGTTCGGAATTCGTCGTCTTCGATTTTTAAGCAAGCGATTCTTGAAGGAATATATCCATTGTTCTAATTATTAGTAAACACTGGTGAACACTAAATGGCAAATCTCTGGTCGCACCTCCACCGACTTTGATGTTAAACAAATCGGTCAATCGGTGCTGGAGCTGGAGCATGTATTTATTACGGGTCGTATAGACGTTGCGCGATATCAGATTAGATAGAGCCTAGAATTTTAATCATGATGGTTGCCATGTTCGCGCTTATGTATTAGGAGGAGTTCAGGAAGTAATAGTGATTATACGATAATTTTAAAACGTCGATATGCATTGCTCATTATTACGATGAAGTGGTATTATGTTAGGTAACTAACAATACACGTACTATAAATTCATTTAAGTTATTTAAGCTCTACGTTCTATACAAATACGTTTCAATAAAATATACGACGGCCTTCCCATAAGAGCAATGAGAGGATTTACGTCCCAGTATTGAAGGTCGGAAAATCAAGTCGAAAATCAGAAAATCGAGTCGAATGGTTTCAAGACATAGGTTCATCCTTAGTCAAACCTCCTACAACACAAGGATAGACGTATGTAGGAAATGCATTGAAATTCTATAGCCATCCTTCAATATCGGGACAGGAATTTAAGCGGTACCCTCCGTATTCTTTATTTTAAACGTATTTGGTTCTATATATCTTATTTGTTACTCTGAGCAACTGTAGAGGCTGTCAAACGTATGACATTAATGACATTCATTATTCAATTGACATTTGTTTATTTTGTGTTGTGTTGTGATTTGTTTGTTGTTTGATTTTAATTATGGAGGCTAAAATATTTAATCCATAATTCCATCAGAGTGGAAGTGGGAGAATGAGCTTCGACGAGTGCGCATCCAAATTTTTGTGAACGGTAAGATGGCCGCCATATTCCAGGTCTCGCTGTCACTTCCCCTTTCCCCTCAATCCTCAATTTGTTTGTTGATGCAATGCCTTCTATTAAAAGATCAGCCTACGGGCGAGATTTATGACGTCACGCTAGTTAGATATAACGGATTAATAAATATGTTGTAGAATACATGGAAAACATAATTATTCCTCAGACTTTTGGTTTGTATTTTAAAAATGATATAGTTTAAATGAAATATACATAATATACAGTTAATAACTACAACATATATACCTATTTATAGTAATAAATACTTTGGCAAATAAACTATGAACCATACATATGCAGCAAATGTTTTACAATGTACAAATAATGTATAGGTACATAAGATAATGGGTAAAATGTAAATATATTTTAAATTTTGGGGTTTGAAAATCGATCTAATTTAACAAAAAACATTGAATATCTACTAATAGTGATGTATTATTATTTGCATTCACAAAATTTATATGTATATTTTGCAAGTATCAATGTTCGAAAAATTATATTTACAAATAATACAATATTATCTAAAAAAGGCGTCAGCGATGGCTATGAAATGAAGATCGCTGGCATTTTATATGTTAAATTATTCTAAAATTTTTGATTTTCTTGGGATTTTTAGGTTCGGGAAAAACGCTGATTAAGTTTTCATTTGGGTTTTCATTATTTTTATTCGGTTTAAAAAAAAACGTTTCGGCTAACTATAGCCTTCACAGTGTTGTGTCATATGAGAAAAATAGTGTCGAATATAATCCAAAAAATTACATATACAATATAATTCACACCTCATAATGTTTACTGCAATTAATAAACTAATATAAACTTATCAAAAGATGACCACATATTTTTAAAATTATTATTCTTAACACTAAAATTATCTACATTGACTATGGAGTACGCAGTAAACATTATGTGCGTGGTGTGCATATTTTATATGCAATTTTTGGATTATATTCGACACTATTTTTTCATATGACACAACACTGATGGAGGCTATAATGTTAGCCGAACCGTTTTTTTAAACCAAATAAAAATAATGAAAACCAAATGAAAAATCAATCAGCGTTTTTCCCGAACCTAAATTCCAAGAAAATCAAAAAATTTAGAATATTTAGAATCAAGGTTCAAGAATATCAAATTTTCCAAGATTGTAAAATTCTAGTTAATTATTTTATGTGTACAGTTATTTAGGGAATGTCATCGATGTTCATTTCCAAGCCAACTAGACGCCGATTTTTTCGATGATACGGTATAATTCTTACGTAAAATGTAAATAACATTAGACCAATTAAAACAAAGAAATATGAATTTCTTAGTATTTTTAGTAACACCTTTATTCTTAAAACTTAATTTTGTATTATGCAAATATACCAATTTTATTGTTATTTTATTCATATTGTATTCAGCCATCACTTAAATATTTGATATTAATTTGGTATTATAAATAATCAATACTATTCATTAAAAATTACTGAACAAATATATGTTATGCTTAACATACATTATATATTATCAAACAAAAACACATTCTTCTTTTAAACTGTATCAGTCTTGTCTTTACAAAAATCTTTTTTAAAATTTGAACTCAAAATAATAATCTTTTCATGATCTCTAATACACATATTCTTTATTTTCCCTAGATCATAATACCTACTTACGTGTTTGAATCTATCGAAGCTGAACCAGCAACACTTGGAGTGGAGATTCCACAATATGAATAAAATAAACATAATTGTCCAGTTTTCATTAATACCATCATGGGAGAATATTATTTTTAAATTTATTAAAGATATTTTCAATAAAATTCTCTTGATTTATAACTCGTACCCACTTTTCTTGCTCTTCCGGACACTTTAGGCTGCCTAGTATAATAACTATCCTTAGTAACCATCCTTTCCACCAGGAACACAACAAAGATGAGGCATAGCACCAATAACACACTCCACTTAAGCTTTATTGATGAATTGTTAGAGTCTTAAAAAACACACACAAAAATCACGATAAGTAAAAATGTATGGGCACTTTTAGGTTAAATCACTTGCACAACGTGTAATTTTTAAAATTTCTATTTTTGGTGCGAAACCGAGAGTGACCATATATCTGGTAGTAGTTTATGTCACTTCAACACCAAAATAATTAGTTTTTTGCACTACAATAATAAATAATACCAAAAATCAAAGAGTTAAAACCAAAAATCAACCGACAAAATATGAAACGGAATCTAACCCAATATCTAAGTATGTACAGCTGATGAAGTAAACAAAAGTCCGCCCGTAGGCTGATCTTTTAATAGAAGGCATTGGTTGATGTTTTGTTGGCATGTTGTTCGCGTTGCGTCTCTAGTTGTCCACGTTTATTGGTTTGTGTATTTTTGTTTTTTTTCGGTGTTTTTGTGTTTTTACTATAGTTTATTACCATTATTATAATATTAAAGACTTTTTCAAAATGAACTGTGCTGTGAGATATTGTCGCAATCATACTAAAATGGCTAAATCGCCAGGAAAAGTGATAAGTTTTCATAGGTAACTTCATAAAAGCACATATATATTTAGGATACAGGTGATTCAAATATGTTTATTTTAGTTTCCCTAAAGGCGATTCTCAAACAACATGGTTGGAAGCACTCGGCATTGTTGGAAATTGGAAGTGGTCAAAAGCTAAAGGTGTATGCTCTGATCATTTTAAAGAGGATGAGTTCATTATGCGTGTAGGAAAAAGGTGTTTGAAAGTTAACGCCGTGCCTTCTGTAAAACTATCAGAGGACACAGTGCACAAGAAGACAATAATGAGAAAAAGAAAGCATTATATAAGGTATTTCATATTTTTTGTATAACTGAACAGTGAAAATTTAAAAACAAATTACTCTAAAATTTGTTGTAGTTTCCTAAAGACATATTTTTTTGCACTCATAACAATCCTGCGACATCGTAACCTCACTTATTTGTTTCAGTTTGTTTATCAATTTTTTTATTTTATATTAGCTTATATGAAGTATGTCACAGGAATGAAGTATGAATTCTTTTTATATAGAATATGATCGAAAAAAATCGGCGTCAGCGATGGCTATGAAATGAAGATCGCTGTCATTTTATATGTATAATATGTAAAACAATTGTACTAATTCATGGTACTAATTGACTTGGAAACACTTGGAAATAAAGACATTGTTCTGTTAGGGCGAAGGGACTGAAGGAATCGCAGAAAATGGTCTATAGATGTTCCGCATGTAGCTATCAAACAACAGATAGTTCCAATTTTAACAAGCACAAGATAATTCACTTGACACTGGAAGAACGACGGTGGTTTCTTTGTACGCCCTGCGGCAAGAAATATCTGACTAAAAAATCCTTACGAGATCACATTTATAATGATCATACCGATTCCAGGTAAATTTATTTTTTATTTATTTTTGTTATAATCATTATTTTCAATTGTACTAATTGACTTGGAAATAAAGACATTGTTCTATTTAGGACAAAGGAAATTCTAAAGGAATCACAGAGAAAGGTCTATAGATGTTCCACATGTAGCTACCAAACGCTGTATAAGTCCTATCTTAACACACACAAGAAAATTCACTTGGCATTGGAAAAACGACGGTTGTTTGTTTGTGCGCACTGCAACAAGAAATATATGAGTAAAAGAACCTTACGACGTCACCTTCATAATAATCATACCGATTCCAGGTAAACTTATTTTTATTTATTTTTGTTATAATCATTATTCTCAATTGTACTAATTGACTTGGAAATAAAGACATTGTTCTATTAGGGCGAAGGGACTGAAGGAATCGCAGAAAAAAGTCTATAGATGTTCCACATGTAGCTACCAAACGCCTTATAAGTCTCATCTTAACGCACACAATAATATTCACTTGCCACCGGAAAAACAAAAGTTGAAGAAATCGCATAGATGTTCCACATGTAGCTACCAAACGCCATATAAGTCCCATCTTAACAGACACAATAATATTCACTTGCCACTGGAAGAACGTCAGTTGAAGGAATTGCAGAAACAGGTCTATACATGTTCCATATGTAGCTACCAAACGCCGTGTAAGTCCCATTTTAATACACACAAGAACACTCACTTGCCACCGGAAGAACGACAGTTGTTTGCTGGTGCGCACTGCGAAAAGACATATATGAGTAAAATACCCTTACGAGATCACCTTCATAATGATCATACCTATTCCAGGTAAATTTATTTTTTATTTAAGAATTATACATATTGTAATTGCAAAACATTTTCCGATGCACGTCATCAATCACAGTTCGCTATAGCTCGAAGACTATGGCCAGTGGTCATAGATTTAGTAAGAACAGAATCACATTAGACATTTTAACCCGATCAAAAAATCGGAGGTTGACTACGTACTGTAAAAATCAACTGAGATAGAGAAGGCGACATTGCCACATCTCAAATTTGCGCCTATCTACTCAGTTTGATTTGCAGAAAAGGTGACTTTAAAACCTTTATTCTCAATTTCTTAATTAAATTAATAGTTTATTTTTAAAGAAGCATGCGTAATAATATGTTATTAGCCAGAGGATATATGCGTTACTATTAAAGGACATGTTTACTGTTTAAAGTGCTGAAACGTCTAGAACTATTGGCAACGTCGCTGCTAGTCTTCCAGAATGAAATGAGCCGTCCGTCCCAAAACCCCTCGCGACGGCCCTTGATCCGTTATAGCGTACTACGTTTAGCTTGCGGTGTGTTTGAAGTCGGAATCAAGACGAAAGTGAACTTTCAGTGTTTTTCGGTGGTTTTTGTTTTTGTTTAACGTACTTTTGAATCTGCGAATTCAGTATGGTACGACAGTGTCAAGTGTGTGGAAAAATAAGCTCAAATTACCCGAATTTGTCTTTTCACAGATGGGTATTGTTTTGGTCATTGTACATAGGCGTCCCACAAGAGAGCCTCTCACAATCAAAATGATTTCTAATTATATTTGTAATTAATCTATTAAAACAAGAACGTAGTAGCCAGTAATTGAATTATAATTCGTCTCAATGACTACCTAACTGTTGTAGATCATAACAAATTTGAATATAAACATTGCATTTGAAATTTTATTATAAGCCAGAAAGTGACATTTTTTCTTAAAATTGCGTCATTTCTGGTCATTAGATACGATATTCTAAAGGAATTTTGCTCAATAAATAAACAAAGGTGTTACCCGACCTTTTTTATATTTTATTGCTTTATTATATCTGCCCCTTCGGCCTTGTTTAGACAATTTTTTACCACTGTACAAGTACCTCTTCCTAGAGTTATTTGTACGGTGTATTTACCTTTTTTTTAGAATGGGACGAACTGTAAATAATTATTAGGCTACTAGTTTTATACATACCTATATACAGAGTGACCCAGACCTCCAAAAAAGCTTTTTACCTATTACTACTAGCTGCTCTCGCCATCTAGCACTCGCCATAGTAGTACGTTTTGTACTCAAAATGCTATTTTCTGCTTTTCGTTTGTCGGATTGAGGGTTACAGCAAAGTCGGCCTGACGATGGAGATAAATCTCCGAAACCGGTTGTCGAATGGCTGTTCCCTTCAGTCTGATGAACTTAATGCAGAGAATAAGCATATATGTAGGGGTTAGGCCTTAATAATTTTTTGCTTCTTGTATTTTGTTTATTTATACAACCCCTACCAAGCCTTGAGCTCCATCTACGGTAACGTAGATGAAGCAAACGTAATTCATTATTATGCGACAGAAATCCGATACTGTAGCACACAGGTTTGATACTTTTAATGAATCAGTTTTCAATTTTCTCATTAAATATTGATTTTAGGTATAGGAAGTTGTTAATAATACAAGATTAAGCAACTATTACACAGTACTTCACAGGAAGCTATCGATTGCGAACTAACTAAATCGTTACTAATTACTAATTTTGAAGTTCTTTTTAAGATCAAAAATGGTAAAACTAAAAACTAAACTATCATTTCAGATTAAACGGGAAGTTCTAAATAATGTTGCCTATTCAAGAAAAATTTATCTATAAGTTTTATAACATCTCTAATTAAATTTGGACGAAAAGAATATTTCTGTTTGCTGTAGGTAATTTTCTCAGGGAAAATACGAAAATAAAAATGACTTTTTAAGTCAAAAAAAGTCAAAAGGACGATAGTTCACTATTCACTCAAAATTATTTAGTATAATTTTATTAGCATAGAAACGCGTAAAAAACACAGATTTGTTGCGAAACTAATGAAAACAATTGGTTTGTTTACGACTACTAATTCTCGACCACTTCGGTAGAACTGTCAAAACAGTCAGGCCTTGAATATGACGTTAGCCACGCTCAAAGTTGATCACGTGCATCGGAAATTGTTTTGTGATTACCATATAGATCATTATACCTTCATGTATGTAAGGCTATAATAACCTCTCAGCTGTAATGTCAACATATGGGGGATTCTGTTATAAATTAAAAAAAAAAATTAAAACAAAAATCTTTAGTTAGTTCAACAGTCCTTCCTGAAGTATATCAGGTTTATATATGTGAGGGTTATACCGGGTGTTGCATCATCGAGCGGGACATAGGAAATCCCATGTAAATTTTAATGGGGTCAATTATTGGCTTCCCTAATTATTTTAGAGAATAATTCTATTTAGGTTTATTGAAGAGCACTAAAACCCACGTTCAAAAGAATAACTTTAGATATTTTTGATTAGCCCGTTTACGAGTTATCGCCGATTTCTTTTTAAATATTTTTCATGGCCCTGTATTTACTTATGAGCACCAGTCAAGGTAAAAGATAACTGTCAAATAAAGTTGTCATTTAATACTACCTAAATTGATAAGTTATTGAATATTGTAATAATACTATAATTAACCTTGTAATTGATTACTTTATTTTACTTTAATTCATATTAATTTGTATTTATAAATACATCTTTAAGATTTCCGATGTAGGAATGAGTTTTCAATAATAATAAAGCACTAAATAGCTAAATTTCTGAAATGACAACTTCATTTGACAGTTATCTTTTACCTTGACTGTTGCTCATAAGTAAATACAGGGCCATAAGAAAGGAGAAATATTTAAAAAGAAATCGGCGATAACTCGTAAACGAGCTAATCAAAAATATCTAAAGTTATTCTTTTGAATGTGGGTTTTAGTGCTCTTCAATAAACCTAAATAGAATTATTCTCTAAAATAATTAGGGAAGCCAATAATTGACCCCATTAAAATTTACATGGGAATTCCTGTGTCCCGTCCGACGATGTTTGACCTTTGTTTTATAGTGTTACAAGACTAATTTAAAAATTATTCTATTAGGGTGAAGGAATCGCAGAAAAAGGTCTATAGATGTTCCACATGTGGCTGCAAAACGCCATATAAACACTATCTTAACAGACACAAGAAAATTCACTTGGCACTGGAAGAACGACAGTTGTTTGCTCGTGCGCACTGCGACAAGACATATATGAGTACAATACCTTTACGAGATCACTTTCATAATGATCATACCTATTCCAGGTAAATTTATATTTGTGTAATAATAGATCATATACACTTTCGTGGATATAAGGCTATATAATAACCTCCCAACTATAATACCAACATATCGTCCCCTATCTCATGTACTAGCGTACCTCTCATTTAGTAAATTTGCAAGGAGAGAAGAAGATAAAAAATTACTGGTATTAAACTTGTAATTTTTGTAAGATACGTCGAATCCAAATATTATCGCTACCACCTTGATACCTCTGAAGTTTTTCCGTATTATTTGACCACATTGTATATTATGGCTTATAATGAAATTCACTATAATAAATTCTTTAAAAATCCGAATAGTAAATTAGTCTGATGGATTTATTGTATCTGCTATTAAATCAATAATTACTACCCAAGCAGCATCTGGACGTCGCGTCGGGACAACGTTGTGTCACGCGACCAAACGTCGGGGCGCAACGTCGGCACAACCTCGTGCCAACCCTAGTCTGCACTAGTTTGGAGAATAATTTTTGGGTCAAAACGACGTTGAATGCCGACGTTGGCTAGAAGCCTAATTTAGTACAAACTGCAACGTTGTTTAAAATCCTAATTCACAGAAATACAAAACTAATATGGCGTCTAAGTCGCGTTTTATCCTAAATTGGGATAATTATAGTAAAAATATTATTTTTATGATTTAGTTAGAGACATTATGTCAAATGGCAGTGAAGGAAAACAAAACAAGTATTTAAGTGTGGAGGACGTTTGAAGATCATAATTATTGAAACACTTTAACCGACTCTGTAACTCGCTACCCAAGGCAAAAAAGTTAAACGCAAACAACTTTATTGATAAATGTATTGGTTCTACTTTGAAAAATACTAATGGGCCTTAAAATTAAAGAAGTTTTAAAAAATTCCTTGAATTTTTTTTAGTAAAATGAGAATAATTTATTCGCAGTCGAAAAAATTGTTTCCGCCTGTTTTTTAGGGTCAAATATTTCAAGTTAATGTATTCAAAAAGCAGAAATTGCTCTTTAGGAACGAAACATTTTCTTATTTAACAACATGGCGGCTTTCACTTTGTTGTTTTGGAGATTAAGATGGAGTAGTTCGAGTAGTCGCATACTGGACTAATAAAGTCGCAGTTCGGCCTTAACAGGTAGTATACTAGTCGCAAGATTGCCTAATTTAGTCATCCTAGGGTCTAGCTTGTGCCGCCCTCTATAATCTAAATAAACGAGGGAGTGGATAAACTATCAGTAATATATGTCGATGTATATTTAAATTTAGTTTTATATGTACCTTTCTTATGTCCCATTTTAATTAAGTTTTTTTTTATAAAAACAAAAACAGAACAATGAAGTGAAAATTTAAGATTTAAGGTTATGGTTCAATACAGTTGCAAAAAGGTAGTGACTCGACGTCCTACCAACGGAAAAATAAGGAAATCTAAACAACGTTGGAATTAGTAAAACAGACGACGTTTGCATAACATTGGAATAGGTCCTGAAACTGACGTCGGAAAACTCTATATTGTCCAACGTTGTAACTACGTTGTCCGAATCACCTAAAGATCACTTAAGCAAAAAAGGTTACAAGACAACGTTTATTCGACGTCGCAGAAGCTTCTACTTTGCTGTAGTACTAGTCCAACGTCGGCACAACGTTACAACAACGTTTACATTTATTTTAATACCCAAGGTAGGGAGCTAACTATTTTTTGTAACTAATCCAACGTTGTGTTTAGTAAACATGTGGTCGCAAGTCGTGAAAATGCTACTTGGGTAAACCTAATACAAATAAATGTCATAAAAAATATAAGGATGGTTCAAAATATAAATATTTTTTAAATTCTCTCCGTAGCGCAGCTCTAAGTATTTATCGTTCTGAAAAAATTAAAAGTAATATAAAGGTGATACTTGTCCATGATAGAGATAAACTATTATTATTTTTGGATACATACAATAAAGATCGCTGTCAATTTATATGTAAAATATCGGGGAATGTTATCAATCGTCACTTCCAGGTCAACTTGACGGCGTTTTTTCTAGATCATAACGGTATTTCGTTGTTTTATTTTTTATTGTTTTTTTAGAAATGCTGATGAAGTGATACTGGATTCTTTGAAAATTGAAATTGATGATCACACTCCAATTAAAGATGAGTTTAAGTATGTTTTTCTTTAAAGGTATTTTTACTAATACAGCGATAATGCAATTTATTAATTCCAGATATGCTGAATCTGCCACTAGTGAAGAGAAATTCGAATGTTTTTTAAAAATTGAACTTGATGATGTCACTCCGATTCTAAATAATGACATACACGATGACTTTAAGTATGTTTTCTTTAAATTTATTTTTACCAAGGGGTACATATTAAAAATAAAGTGTTTTAAATATTTTTTATTGTTTCCAGAAATGCCGAAAATTTATCTGTCGCTGAGAAAGTGAAGTTGACGGACTTTATAAAAATGGAACCTGACGATAACTCCCTGTTTCTGGATGAAGACGCGTTTTTCAAACAAGAAAATATTCATAATTTTTAATATTTTAAATATTTCAAAATCTACCTGATTTGTTTAGTTTTCACGTTTAAACTTTTACCTTTTTTTAAACATGTTTAAAAGATTTGTAAGTAGCTGTGATATCTAATATATTCTGTGTATTGATTCTTCCTACCTCTATATCTTTGCATTGAAATGAAATCTAACTAGTGCTGGGAGATCGTTAGAAAACATCGATATTAAGTTTGTTCCAAATTCCGTCACATGACCAATAAAATTCTCTTCAACCGCAAGATTACCGTCTCTTTATCGTCCCAACTGAAGTTGGTATGGGATTGAGAAATAAGAGTATATATTACATTCTAGCAGGCATAAAACGGTCGAAGAAGCGTTACAACGTGCCGCCGCCGCCGCCGCGCCGTTTTTTTGTACTCTAAGGCAATTGTCATGGATTGTTGGTGCAGATCAGAGATATAGAGGTATGGGAAATGTATTATTAATCCGGTAAATGATGGAGATAAACAATTGTGATTGATAAAAATGTATTTTAAGATGAAACTCTTCTTAACAACATTCTGAGAATTCGAATAATGGGCGCGTTCAGGGAACACAGCCGCTGACATTCAGCGTAGAATTTCGTTGACCAGCAGCTTACGATATTCTCTAAACGGTACAAAGCAGCAGAAAAAACAAGAAACAGTACCTGTCTCATGCGCTCTCCGTCTGCTATAAAAAATGAGAGAAATATAAATAAATCCTCTTCGTCAAATCGGTCTATAATCTATAATCGATCTTTAGTCTTTAGAATAAAAATTATTTTGAAAAAAGAATTATTATTACTGGCTGATCATATTTAATAGTTGAAAATATATTACAGGTATATACATTTTATTTACATATATATACATTTAATAGTTGAAAATATATTACAACAGTTTATAAAAATAATTTTACCTATACACCAAACCTAAACAAAACCACTTAAAATAACAGGAACTGGCAGTTCGACCAAGTTAACTTTTACGCATTTTTTTTCCGCTGGTATGGTACAAATAAAATTACTGAAGGTGTAAATACCACAGTAAATACCCTACAATAAAAAAAAAACGACGTCAGGAGTGATGTAGAGGTGAAGATTGCTGTTACTTTATAAGTAAACTTATATAGGGAATATTATCGATCGTTATTTCTAAGCCAACTAGGCGTAATTTTTTTTCGATCAGACGGTAATAATTACAATCGAAAGTTATTTATGCTGATTTAGATTTTTTCAGAAAGTAGTATTTTTTCTTAATTTCATTGTATTTAAAAAATTCGACATGAGATGGAAATCAAGTTGAATTTTCTTTATTTCTTTAACTTCTTCGATCGTTTTCGAACGTTTTAGATTAACCTACTGCTTTGTAACTTTTTTGACAACAAATATCTCCTATTTTTTAAAGATTCGGTTAACTACAATTGACTACAAATTTCAACAAACCATAAAAAGTAAACAATAAACTGAGAAAATTAAAGTTATTTTACATTAGTTGACCACAGATAAGGAAATAGATTAAGGCTAACTTGTCTCAGCCTAAATATTTACCGCTGATAATTTTGCACAGCGGCTGACTGTTGCTGTTCGTCAGAATAGACCGTTTAGGGAAATCGCTTACTCAGCCACTCAGCCGCTGACCGTCCCTGAACGCGCCCAATGAATTGAATAATGACAGGGCAAGTGACATCTGCCTAAAAAAGACAGCGATTTAGAGTGACAATTTTGATTATTCAAAAGAAATACTGGTTGCCTAACGATTAACATTAATTTAAAAATAAATCCCCAACATGAATAATGAACAAAACATTTAAACAAAAACAGACCACAGACTGCACAAGACAAATTGTTGGTTAGTATCAGTTAGTAGTCAGAGATATAGATGTAGATTATAATTCCATAATAGGTTTTAATAAAAATTAAGGAACAGAATTATAAAGCTAGAATAGTATACGGTTTTATATTAACTCTAATTTTATTGAAGTAAGAAAGAAAAGTTATTAAAAGAAAAGTTATAAGAAAAAAAAAAAATTATAAGAAGAAAAAAGCATTCATAAAAAATATATTAAGGGCTGACAAAGGTTAGTCTTGGGTCGAGATTTCCGTATGTAAGAATAGTACAATGCGTTTATAATGTACTGAACAAAGAGAGAACAGTAAGCACGTTGCCAAATGTATGAAATTAATCGAGAAACTGTGCACATTGCTAAGAGACGTGGAAGGGGATATAGCAGATTTGTCGCAGTTGACCGGCTGTTTTTTATTTATTTACTTCCACACATGTAAATACCGACCCAAGAGTAACAGTTGCCAGCACGGTATATCCTTCAATTTAATAGCTGTTAGTAAGAAAAGTTTCCCTTCAAAGATACGCACATACTGCATACATTATTTTTGTGTTTTTGTATTTCATTGTAGTATTTTTAAAACATATTGTAATTACGTATTATTTTTTAATCTTATTTGTTTACCTATTGTTTCGAATTTCCTGTAAGTGGGCTTCGGCCTGTCGGAAATAAACGACTATTTATTTATTTATTTACACAATTTTTTTTTAATAAAACTAGTTTACGATACCTTAATATGCGTTTTATTAACCTAAACACATATTTTTACATAATAAAATTAACAAAGTCTTAAAATAAATACATACATGGAATACATCGTGAAGAAATACTCAGAAGGAAATAAATAAGATATTCAACAACTTAAGCACTTTAATAAGAGATGCGATAACCGTTTGAATTCACTTATTTTCCTCACTTTTGGTGCTGAATTTGAAACTCGTTCATTAACCGAACTAGTAGTACCACGTCTTCGTACGAGGTGGCGTTGTAAAGGGAAGCCCTGATGCCTCCAACCGACCTGTGCCCTTTCAGTTGGTACATGTACCTTTTTTCCGCCTCCTGTAGGAATTTTTCTTCCAAGTCTTCGTTCCCCTGTGGTCCCCCTACCCTGAAGGGAATGTTTATCCTACTTTGACAGTTCTGGTCGATTGGACAACTGTAGAACGTGTTGGAATTGGCGATTGTTTCGTAGAGTACGCCGCTTTTTCGTTGGGATTGTTTTTCCATGCCTTCTATGCCGTCGTTTCTTTTTATCCATTGCAGGACTTTCTCCATTACGTATACTCTAAAAAAAGAAACAGAACATTAAATAATTTTAATTAGGGAAATACAGGGTGGTCCGAACTACACACACCGGAAAAGTCTAGGGATATTACAATTTTATCCAGCCATCGTCAGTAATTTTATTATTTGCATTTCTGATATAATAAAATTAAAATAAACAAATAGTTTACAGGACGTATTGGAAACAAAAATGCGAAATTTACCGAATTTTTCAAATTTACCTTGATTTTTATTGAACTCAAAAAAATACACACTTTTTTTTTTTATTCTAAACTGTGAATTAAAAAAAAAAGATAAAACCATTTTTACTTAATAAAGGGTATGGCCTCCTCTACTGTTCATTACAGCCCTACATCGTCTCTCCATGCTCCTGATCAGTACCCCCCCTGATCAAATCCCTACGAGTCCATTCTCAAAATTCTTCTTTGTACCGCGTCCCATACGTGCTCGATGGGGTTGAGGTCAGGAGATTGTGCCGGCCAGGGTAAGATGTTTAATTGATGAGCATTGATAAACTCACTTACCACTCTGGCTGTATGAGGCCATGCATTGTCATGCATGAGAATGAAGTTTCTCCCAAAATCATTGGCATATGGTAACACGACAGGCTCAAGAATTAAATCACGATATGTGATTCCTGTTAGAAACCTTTCAAGAAAAACGAGATCGGTTTTTTGGTCTAACTGGACTCCTCCCCAGACTATAACTGTTCCACCTTGATAAGGGTGCACTTCCTGAACATGATCCAACCGAATAAGATTTCCCGGTTCTCTCCATACCCTAAGCCTTCTCGAATCCGGATGAATTCCAAAGCGTGACTCATCCGTGAAGAGAACATTGGCCCATTGTTCATTCAACCACTGAACATGATCTTGAGCCCACAATTATTGTACCTCTCGATTACCTCTCGTTAAGGGTTGAGCTCTCCAGGGGCGTCTGCTTCTTAAGTTGACCTCTCTTAATCTATTGCGAACAGTGTCAGGACTAACGGTTACATTATGTGTTTCCTGGAGAATTAAACTAAGCTCTGGTGCTGTAAGAGTCGGTCGGCGTCGAGCATTTAATTTTAAAAATTGATCTTGCTGAGGGGTAGTAATGGGAGGTCGCCCTGTGTGCCTTTCAGCAACATCACCACTTTCACGGTAGCGTGCACTTAATCGCGATATTACACTTTGCGTTGTATTTAATGCTCTAGCTACGTCGATTTGGCGCATTCCAGCTTCGAGCATACCCATGGCCCTTAGCATATCGTCTCTGTTAAGATGTCTACGCTCCATAATGTCGTTTAATACTAAACAGAGTTATTTGAATGAATTCTGGCCAGTTATCATAAAAACATAGCCAGTACAGGTTAAATTCGAACAATTGATACTAGGTGCTTTTTATACATTTGACAAAAAATGCACAAACACTTCTGCAAATATCCCAAATTTAGAAATAACTACTGTGACTACTTCGTTTCAATCGAAGTAGAAAGAATCGGCCTATAAATATGTGGTTGTTTATTCAAAACATTTATTTTTAACTTTAATGAAATTATATCCCTAGATTTTTCCGGTGTGTGTATATTCCGGAAACTTTCCGCAGATAAAAATAAGTAAAAAGTTCGTATAAATGTATGTCCTAAAAAGCTTAGTTTCGGAGATACAGGATGTTGAAGTTTTATTTTTATTTCGATTTTTTACAAATAATTTCTGAAGTAACGTTAATATTTGGATGAAACTGGGAGCTTTTTTTCTGGGAGTATAAAACTACCGAGTGAAAAAATATACATTTCCGTGATTTTTTACGTAAAAAATGTCTGTCGGAAAAAACGCTACGAGCAACCGTTCTGAAGATACCTATTTAGAATGGATTATTGACAAAAAATAAACATGTTGAGTAGATAGTTATTTGACTGAAATGGTAAATTTGGAACCTTTTTATTTTTTTAAATAAATTATAAATTTTTCTTCGAAAAAATGACGATAAAACTGTTTCTGTTGAACTTTTGGCACAAAAGCATTTCAAATTTTTGATTTCAGTCAAAAATTTATTCAGTCTAATAACTGTTTAGTCAACATGTTTAATTTATGTCAATGATGACAGGTACCGTATGATCGAGAAAAAACGGCGTCAACGATGGCTATGAAATGAAGATCGCTGCCATTTTATATGTAAATTTATATGGGAAATGTCATTGATCGTCATTTCCCAGCCAACTGGACGCCATTTTTTTTCGATCATACGGTATTATATAACACAGTAAACTCACAGTAAACTTTTATCAAAGCCCAATGATTTTTCTCTCGTATTTTACAGGGTGTTCCATTTAAAAAAAATATCCCGATCCACTCACTTTTTTTAGCTACCCTATAGAAGTTAAAATATTTTCCTGAAATACATTTCCTAACATATACTTTAGGTTGGCACCAGTTGGCACTTATACAAAATTCCTAAGTTATTTATTGTAGGAGCTACAGATGCCCGACGCACTATTGCCGGACCCTGTATAAATACAGAGGCGTAGGGTATTAAAATATTGTCAAGGTGTATGTGGTGCTAAACTGTATTGCTGGTTGCCTACGTGTATTGAGAAACCTAACGAATTCGCCAGAAAGTGAAAGACGTTTTTGTTGAAGCGCCATCTCTTAGCTAAGTGCCAAAGCGAATCGGGCAGCAGTAGAATTTTCCAGTAAGAAGTAGAACGCTCTCCGAAAATTGTAGAAGGTTCGAGAAACAGTCAGTAGAGTATATAAGCCCGCGTAATCGGCAATTGGAACAGTTGAAGTTTTGAAGCATGGCTGGGAAACTTAAATGAAAATGACAGTTCATTAAAAATAGTTTTTCCTCCAAGATGCAGAGGCGTAAAATATTAAAACTGACAATATTAACAATGCAAATGTCAATATCTGACAATAATAAAATTTGATTTTTAACTGTCACTCAGAGACGCTTTTGTTGTGATTTTACGGTTTGATTTCGTTTTGATTTGTCGAATTATTGTAAAATTAAATTCCTTCAGATTTTTTGCCAGTATTCTGTTTTAGACAATGTTTTTTAAAAATGGTGGGACAATTTGTGTTTTGTAATAACTCTTAATTATTTTTTATCATGGAGTTTAATTGTTGTACACCTGGTTTCCGAAGGATACAATGGTAAGTAAATTAAACATATCTACTTACAGTTATAGATTAGTACTGCTAATAAATGCTACTTGCACTAAATAACTACGTAGTACATCACTATTGCAGTTATTTATTTTTTTTACGGTGCATGTAAGGAATTAAGGACGCGCGTTTTATATTAGCATGATCAGCAGATGATTACATCTGATTTAATTTGTTTTTATTATTTCAGGTCCCAAACGGAAACAAACTGGGAATCTTGCCTACACCAAAATTATATACCTAGCCGTTTCCAATTCACTTCAAAGGGAGGAAAATTATGTAAAACTGCCTGCTATTTGCTGAAAACCGCCAAAGATTAAATTATAACTGTAACAACTTAATATATACTATTTCTAGTATTTTTAATATATTTTTTAATTAATATCCGACATATAGGAACACTTTGTATGCTTTTAATTCAGTTGATTTATCGTTTATAATATGTTCGACCTAATTAAAAGCACACAAAGTGTTCTTACATGTATGTCTAAATTTATTTTAAATTAACTAAAACAACCCCCCTTCTCCGCACCCCTCTCTTCCATTAGTATTTCTTCCTCTATCTACCAGAGGCGCCCTTGTATAATAAAATTGAAATGTATTATAAGTTGCCTATCTATTTAATAGTATAAGTCTTTTATCTATGTTTTGAAGTTAGAAGTTTTGAATTTGATAATACCGCGTTTAAATATTGCGAATCGGACAATTTGGCGAAGAAATTTTATAAGTAGTTAATTGTGTGTAAATTAAAAGAAAAATAAATTAGTTAAGTATTTTATCGTGAGTTTAAATTAGTGGACCCACTGAATCCGTAACAATATTGAAAAATAAAAATTGAGAAATCCTTTTTTTTTATTTAAAAAAATGGGTTACTTACGAAAAGGTTGAAGGTGTGTTTAGGACGGAATTTTCTTTGGATACTTGAGTGAAATTGAATACTGTCGGGCATATTTTCATGGCTTTTCCCAATAAGTCCTCCCTTACAATGACCACCACTGCGCCGGCAGGTCCGATGTTTTTTTGGGCTCCGCCGAATATACAGCCAAACTGTAACAATATACAGAGCGTTTAAACTAAAAAATATATATTAGGGTCATTAAATAAAAATAATAAGATAAAAAAATAGTTTAAATAGTTTTTTCTTTGTTCCTTGTCCTTTTTTTTTTGTTTTTTTTTACGACGTGAAGCTTATTTGTTTTATTAGTAAAGTACCACCAATGGTACCACAATGGATATTAGCAGGGATAACTTGGGCCCGCATTGCCAACAATAGACAAGAATGGGCACAACTACAAAGAGAGTATCTAAATATGTGATGGAGGCTACACCATAATTGGAAATGGTTGAATAAGCTGAAAATGATGCTGATTGTTTACAGCATTCTTTGTGTTGTTGCCGTTGTACTATCTTGACAGGCTCTCAAAGTCTTTACTATCCTTATTTATTTTTGCTTGGAAAAAAGTCCGGAAGTTTTGCAACTTTGCAGGTTTATAGGTTTTGGGGTCCCTAACTAAAATCCATAAAATGCACATTTCCAGGACTTACCGCCGGCGCCGCCATATTGCCAAGATGGCGCCCAAAATCGGTATTTTGTGAATATCTTGAAAACTATGCGTTTTTCGCAAAAATTTGAGGAGAGCAAAATTAAAGAGAATAAAATTTCCTATAAAAACGGTTTTATGAGAATTTCCGCTAAACTCAACCGTTTAGGCACAAAATCCCTGGAAATTTTACAATTTTGCGGAAAATATGATATATTATGTATAGTCGATTTTCCGAAATCAAATGTCGATTAGGGTTCACTAAAACTAGTTTTAGTTTAGTTTCTTTAATTTTGTCATAAAACAGTGGCGTATCATTAATTCGCTCATTAATTTATGAATAATTAATTTTGATTATTGAAAATGTGTACTTGTTTCCACACCATCCAAGAGGTAAAGTATATGGCGCGTTTATTTTAACGTGGTCTCCCCGGAGGCCTACTCCACTAGATAAATTTAAAACTTTAACTTATCTGCACAAGCCCGACGGATCGGGCTCATTGATGTCAAAATCGATCGTGTCTGCTGTGCTGGGCTCATCAGGGTGGTCTCTTAATACGTCCAACTCTTCATCTTCATCCGCCAGAGGGATATCTACAGGCAAGTCCACACACTTTAGTGACGTTGTCACAGGATTTCCCATTGCAGTATGCACAAATCATTGAACATTTTAATCCTGCTTTTCTGCATCCGCAGGCATTACCATAGTTGTTGGTTTTGCATTTACAGGATAAAAATGCCAACAGGGATTTTGGAGCTGGATTTTTCAACGTTGTGACTGGAGTAATGCCTGTTTTTGTTTTCTTCCAATCCCATTCTTCGGCATCTTTGGTACAACCAGACCAATGCTGAACTTGGTGGTAAGTTCGCAATGAATGCTGTCCAGCACGACAATTAATTATTCATAAATTAATGAGCGAATTAATGATACGCTACTGTTTCGTGACAAAATTGAAGAAACTAAACTAAAACTAGTTTTAATGAACCCTAATCGACATTTGATTTCCGAAAATCGACGACACATAATATATTATATTTTACGCAAAATTGTAAAATTTCTAGGGATTTTGTGTCTAAACGGTTGACTAGCGAAAATTTTCATAACACCTTTTTTATAGGAAATTTTATTCTCTTTAATTTTGCTCTCCTCAAATTTTCGCGAAAAACGCATAGTTTTCGAGATATTCACAAAATACCGATTTTGCTGAAGTTTGGAAATGTGCATTTTATGGATTTTAGTTAGGGACCCCAAAACCTATAAACCTGCAAAGTTTCAAAACTTCCGGACTTTTTTCCAAGCAGGCCGTAGCATGATACCGTACCTTGGAAACATCAAATTTTCGGGTCATGATATTCGATGACATATCTGTTACTATTGGAACTCCGTTAGTGTCAGGGATATAAGGGAATTCAACACCATCCACAGTCTCGTTATCACAGTAGTAAAAGTAGGAAGCATTCGGGTTCAGCGTCCAAGTCGATTGGTCTGGAATCTTCCCGGGTTTGTCCGCTTTGGGGAACACTAGATTCACACTTCCGTATTTCTCGGCCTCTTTGGCAGCTTTGGACGACCAAGTACCGGTAACTGCGTAGTCTGCGGTACCGGTAGCACCCATAAAGTTCATGGCGACCGCAGCGAAAGCACCTAAACCTCCGCCTTGGATGAAGAGGATTCTGTAGTTGTCTGGAACATTTCTGAAAAGGATAATAATCTCACTTTAATAGTACTACAAAAGTCTACAAGAGTTTTAACGACGGCTATAGATCATACCCAAGAACAGTTAACCTAATAGGACTGCTCATTTAGCCGAAAGTGTCAGCCAGGTACATGCGAAAACTCCTCGCTTTGTAACGTCATTGTGGTCATGGTTATTAGATTTAAGCACCTTATATGTATGCAGTATAGAAAATTAACTGTATAAATCGTATTAAATACTCGTATAATGTATTTTTAAGAACAGCAGTTCCCAGCATCACCTTTTGCAAGCATTCTTTTTAAAGTACTTCCATATTTTGCTTTAAAATAATTAAGTATTTATACACTCTATAGCTCTAAAAACTTTAAAAATACCTTTTTCCCATCTAAAATTGACAAAATAATTAACTCAAAATTTCTCAGCTGTTATTTTTATAAGTTTACCATAGGCAACTAATAATACACACTATCATGACAAGGACTATAATGACGTCACAACTGTCAGCTGAAGCGCGGGAAGAGGCGAACGTACGTCTTAAAAGGTACATTCAGTCTGAGAGCGTCGAGCGTCGCGTCCGCGTGTCGAAATGGAATCAGTTCACTTAACTTAAATTAGACCGTTCGGGCAGACAGCGTCGCGTTTGGCGATGCGCTAGCGTCCGTTGAGCGTCGGGGTTCGAGTTCAATGGGGCGGACGCGACGCAAACGCGACGCGATGCTCGTCGCTCTCAGCCTGAATGTACCTTTATGAGGATGAGCAATCCTATTAGTTTACCGTTCTTGGATCATACCAAATAAACTTTTAGTCACGTGATTAAGCTTGACCGGCACCGCGTTGATCACTTTTACATATTTTCTTTTAATCAGAATATTTTAGGAAACAAAAATAAATTAATTATAAATATATAAACAGTTGTTATTTACCATCAACAAATCTCACCTCCTTAACAGAACTTAAGGTACACAAAGGGCCATTACTACCGCTTTCCCGTTCAAAATATTCTAAAAAGGTTGCGATGAGGTTTTTACGGCTATTAAGCTATCTTGTACACTTTGCACTAAAAGATGTTTGACTGCAAGGTCTGCTAGTAAAAATGTTTAAGCTTAACCCAACTAGCATTTATAGTGGCAGATACGTAACTGCCACTATCAAAGCCACTACAAAGTGGGCGGTTACCATCGGCGGCTACGTCGTATATTCGTAGCGGCTAAGTAACTGCGACCAAAATGGGGAAAGATTTTGAGTAGCCGGGTAGTGTCTTGGGTAGTTTTTGCCACTAAAAGAGTTACTATGATGTGTTACTATAAAGTAGCCTACTGGTGAATGCGACTTATCCGTTACGAAACTGCCTAGTCGCGGGTTCGTGGCAGCCAAGTGTTAGCCACCGACATGTGGAACTTTCGTTAAACTGTTGAACTTTATTCGCAGCGACCTCTTCATGCAATTTCACATTTCATAAAATAAATGTCATGATGGAAAATAATTATGGAAGCCATTATTATTTTTTCGTTATTTAATTTGTTATTTACCGTGCGATTTTAACGCCTTTTTTAGGTAAATTCTAGAACGCAATCAACTTTACTGAATAAAATAGTGGGTTTATATAACAAAATTTTCGAGCGCCTCTCAAAATATTTCAAATTATTATATTATTTGCAATAAAAACTCATGTTTGTAATTAAAAAATAATAATAATTTGCTTGAAACCGGGGTCAAATTTTAAAATATTAGTCCACCGTCAGAAATAACAAAATAACTAAAGAAAAAAGCTTTAATCTAGGTATATTTAGCTTAAAAACGCATAATGTTTGAGCCATTTGGCTGTTCGTCTAAAAATTCATGAAAAAAATATGGCCGTTTAATCCGAAAAATACTGTATAGTCCCATATGCTTCCACAAAGTACCGGGAACAATAACATATTAGGCCAACCCTACCCGTTTGAACCTTTAAAATCTTCGGATTGATAAAGTGACAATTGTAGCTATCCAAAGGCGACTTTATAGAAACAATAACTTTTTTGGAACTACATGGTCAACGATTCTTTGGAACCATAAAGTGATTTTTCCAAGAATGTTCCCTGCGCCACCAAATTACCACTTAATTGGAGCGTTGCTACACTGATCGTGGTGGTGGCGACTATACATTCCATTGGTGCCACTATAACGTTCCGCCTTGTCCTTTGAAGTTATTTTTTATTTATTGTGCATTTTCTATTATAAGTGTTTCTATATTATTCAGAGCTACAAGAGGTATAGAGTATTTTAACGCCCACTCTTTTAGCTCTTGTTTCATATTGTTATTGGTTCTCAAATTAGTTCTCCTCTGAGATTCAGTTTCAGATGAACTAACACTACACTCATCTACAGAAACAGCTTCAAAAATGTCTCAGTCACTAACTGATTTATGATGTTCATCAGTAGGACTATAGAAAGATGTAGTTTTTGTTTCTGATGTTGATGCATCGGCTCGCAGTGATTCATTTTGTTTAATTCTTCGATAGAAAGTACTAGATATTCTAAATTTCTTTTTATTCACCTTAGGGATTTTACAAAATTTTAATACAGCTTAAAAGCAAGTAAAAGAAAACATTAAAACAGAGCAGCACACTATGCAATCTGACGCAATTATATTTATTAGGGTATATTAAGTTACGGTCACTATAAAGTAGCCGTTTTTGACCCCCGTGACTTTTTAGTGGCAATGGATGTGCGACGGCTACTTTATAGTGACCTAGGAAGGTAGCAGTAACCATTTTGCTACTTTCAATGCTACTATAAATTAGAAGTAACTAGGTGTTGTGGCCGCGACTACCCCGTAACTTAAATTGTTACTATAAAGTAACAAAAACTTAATGGAGGCATTATGGTAGCACTTGTTGGTAACCCCTACTTTGAAAAGTTACTATAAAGTTTTTGGTCTTTTATGGTGTCATATTCGAAGATTCGGGTAGTTCCAACCACTTCTTTAAATTACATGTTTGCGACTTGCAATCGGGGTGTTTTTTTCCACTTTTATGGTAGGTAGGGACTAACCGGTCACTCTCGAAATATACTTCAAAGTGACTATTCCTTATAGAGTAACATTTTAAGTGGCAGATTGGGTCTAGGAACTATACTTTAGGGGCAGTGACATTTTAAAAAGGACTGGGAACTATATTTGCTAGTTGGGAAATTATCACAGCACAATTCATTTAAACCACAAACTCGTAATACAAAACTAAAGTGTCAAAACGAATGACAATGTCAGGAAATAAATAAATAAATGTGGCAACTTGACGTTTTTTCCAGCAGAGCTACCACCTGAATCCCAAGCGGGAAATTTAAATTCCAGTTAGTCAGTCTGGCGCCGAGTATGTCCATAGTTGGCAACAATGAATTTAAAAATCGTGCCCTCGATTACGTAACTAAAAGTTTAATGGTATCGTTTATACAGGGTGTCCCAGAAATAAGTGCAAGTATTTTAAAGGGTGGTAGATCTGGTCAAAAGAAACATTTTTTCTCTTTACCATTTTTCAAATAAGTCCAAAATAACGGAGTTATTTTACTTTGAAAATTTAAACAAAAAATGCTTTTTTGCCTAAATTTTGAGAGCCACTGGATCTTTTCTGGATTTTCTTTCATGTAAATTTAATCTACTGCCTATGTTGCCATATTATCAAAAAATTATGTTTTTTAATTGAAAACTAAAAAACTGTCCAACATTTTTTTCGAAAAATTCCAAATTTTCATAATTTTTTTTCCCGAAAAAAAAAGCTCATAGGCGTGTTTCTGAGGCCGAAATATACTACCAGTTAAAATACTTGCACTTATTTCTGGGACACCATGTATGAGGTTTTTTTCGCAACATATTTTTTTGAAAATTTTGTACTTTTCGAAAAAAGTTTGGATTTTTTTAAAATTCTTAATCAAAAAACATAATATTTTGATAATATGGAAAGAACGGTGGTTTTCAAAATATAAGCAAAAATTTTTTGTTAAATTTTCAAAATAAAACAATTCGATTATTTTGGACTTATTTGAAAACAATAAAGAAAAAAGAGAAAATAAGTTTCTTTTAGCGAGATCTACTAGCCCTGAACATATTTTGCACTTATTTAATGCTCACCCTGTATTTAACGCAAATTTACAGTACGATTAATGAGTGAGAAATATTACAAAAAAAAATCCTCAAAAATGTAATAGTAATTTAAAATAATTATTGTATTAATCTATACTAAAATATAAAATCCTTATGTGACTGACTCACTGATTAATCACGATCCTGCTCAAACCACTGAACTAAGAAGCTCAATTTTGGCATACAGGTTGATTCTAGGGTGTAGAGGTTCGATAAGAAAGGATTTTTCGAAATTCGAATTCTAAGGGGGTGAAACCACCCCTCAAATATTAGAATATTTATTTATTTAAAAACCGGTGAGTTTTTCGGAAAAACTCTTAAACCCGTATATTTTATTTTGTTGTTTTACATATTTTAATATTTTTTTAAAAAATATACAGGGTGTTTCATAAAATATGACCATTGAGTAATCACGATTCTGTTTAAACTGCTTGACGTTTAAAGCTGATTTTTGGCAAACGGATTGACTGTGGGGTGTAGAGGTTCGATAAGGAGGGGTTTCTCGAATCTCAAATTCCAAGAGGGTGAAAACGCCCCTCAAATATTACAATATTTGTTATTTAAAAAACGGTTAGTCTTTCGGAAAAATGTTTGGACGCGCATAATTTATTTTGTTTTTTACATATTTTGAAATTTAAAAAAAAATCATACAGGGTGTTTCAAAAAGTTGGGTAATTGATCAACCACGATTTTGCTTAAACTGCTTGACGTAAAGAGTTTATTTTTGGCAAACGGATTTTTCGAAAGTCAAATTCCAACGAGATGAAACCAATACCCCTCAAATATTACCAAGTTATATAATAATATCGCCATATTGTTTTTTCTCATGCTGACATAAATGTGAGAGAATTGTATCCAGTTTGTATGTTAATGGAAATTCTTGCTTCGCTTTATCATCACCATTACAAATGATTAATTCGACGCGAACGAAGTCGCGGGTACACGCCAGTACTTGTATAAAGCAATTTCATGCTACATTTTAAAACTATCTTATCTTTTGATAGTAAGAGGTTCAATGTCATGAGAGGTGAATCATTTTTTAAACTTCAAAATTCTCACGCACGTTAAAAATTATCCTCATTATCTCAACCTCATTAACCTTGACTGATTTTGATTTTACATCGGTGTTATCACATTATTATTTCTTTGTAAGTACTTACAAAAGTTCTCTGATCAGGTCCTGTGCACTTTTGTTTATTTTCGAGTATTCTTTTGATCTGTGGCTCATCTCCATCAGACTCATGCCGCTGTTCTGGTATGAGAGAAGTTCCGACTGGACTTCGGTTAAAACCTGGAAAAAAATGGATACATTGAAAAAATTTAGTCGGATACAAAGATATATCGTGATGAGAGGTCGTTTAAATTGATTATAAGAGATCATTTTCGGTAAAATATAGAGATTTTACGGATTTTAAAATAAAAAACTATCGACCATATTTTATTGACAAAACATTAAATGAAATACAAGCCCCAAATCATAGACACAATGATAACAATACACAATTACACAATACATACAACTTACAATTCCATACATACGAGGCGTTTCGGAAAAAATAAAAAGGATAGGAAAACAATATAACATACGAACATCTTTCAAAACACAAAATACGCTTAGATCCATTTTATCACATAATAAACCAATGAATACAGAACAACCAACAAAAAATGTAATATACCAAATACCATGTGAATGCGATAAATTTTAAATTGGTGAAACATCTAGACCCTTAAATGTTAGAATTAATGAACATAAAAATTATTTAAGAAAGGGAGATTTTCACAAATCTAAGATTTGTCAGCATTCTTGGGACACAGGGCACAGAATAAACTTTAATAACGCCAAAATTATAATGAGAGAAGCGAGTGCCTCTAAAAGAAAAATAAAAGAGGCTTTTTTAATACAATCTAATAAAAATAAATGTACCTATTGCTCATGCATCTGTAGATGTTAGTAATGTATGGCAATCGCTTCTTTGATTTTAAAGAACATAACATAAAGAACCAACAGTAAGACCAACGGTTGATCAAGGACCAGAAATTCTCAATAGTGAAGTATTGCAGGCAATTAAACAACTTAAAAACAACAAAAGTCCAGGCCCTGACAATATATATCCAGAAATACTTAAATTAATATCAGAAGAGAACGTAGATATACTGACTAGGCTTTTTAACAAGATCTATGATAGAGGAAAAGTACCTGATGACTGTCTACACTCAACTTTTGTACCGCTTCCGAAAAAAACATCAGCTCGACATCTCAGTGACTACAGACTTATTAGTTTAATGAGTCACGCACTGAAAGTGTTACTTAAAATAATACATAACAGAATTTATAAGAAGTGTGAGCAAGAAAGCGGCTATGAACAGTTTGGGTTTAAGAGTGGATTGGGAACACGAGAGGCCTCATTCTGTTTACAATTGATGGCGCAGAAGTGTACAGACCAACAAAAACCAATGTATGTGTGTTTCGTAGATTTCGAAAAAGCATTCGATAGAGTCAAACATACGAGACTCATCGAAATGTTGTATGAGTTGGGAGTTGACAGCAAAGATGTAACACTTCTGAAAAATATATATTGGCAACAAGACAGGGATGTGTGCTGTCTCCTTCGTTATTTAATGTTTATTCTGAGGCAATTTTTCGGGAAGCTTTCTCTTCAACAGATTGCGGTATTAAAGTCAACGGCGAAGTCATTAACAACATTAGATTTGCCGATGACACAGTTCTTATTGCCGATTCTGATACTGGTCTCCAGAGTTTAGTGGAACGACTTAAAGGCTCCTGTAAGAAATACGGGATGAAGATCAATTCTCTTAAAACTAAAGTCATGATATTTGGAAAGAACCAAAATGTACCAATTCCTATTAAAATAGAGGGCAATACCTTAGAACAGGTCTACAAGTTCAAATATTTGGGGTCCTGGATAGTTAACACCTTGAACAACGACGTGGAAATAAAAACCAGAATAGAACAAGCGAGAAATGCATTTTTAAAAATGAAGAACGTCTTCCAGAACCCGAGATTGGACCTAGAGTTGAGAACTAGGCTCGTTAAGTGTTATGTTTGGTCAATCCTATTATTCGGAGCAGAAACATGGACACTGAAAGTTCAAGAGATGAATCGCCTCGAATCGTTCGAAACATGGATATATCGAAGAATGCTTAAAATTCCATGGACAGCCCATATCACAAATACCGAAGTCTACAACAGAATAGGCAAAGAGAGAGAGAGAATTGCTCAATATAATAAAAATAAGAAAAACATCATACTTAGGGCATATATTGAGAAATGAAAAATACCACGTCTTACAATTGATAGTTAAGGGTAAGATTGAAGGAAAGAGAGGTCTCGACAGGAAGAAACTATCTTGGTTGAGAAACATCAGAAACTGGACTCACCTAACTTTTGAAGAACTCATAAGGAAAGCCGAGAATCGTGAAGATTTTGCCAATGTGATCGCCAACCTCCACGAAAGAGACGGCACGTAAAGAAGAAACATAAAGAAACATAAAAATAATTAACACATAGAGGGCATCAATAAAAAACAAACCCGAACGTTAATTAATTTAAAATTTATTATTTCTTTAAGCTTTTTATGAAGCTTATTGTCAAATATAGTTATCTGTGGTACCAACATAACATTTTATATTTTCGCCAATTAGAATAATAGAGCTTAATAGATTTTATTCACCTCCATAACTTGATGTGATGAAAAACATTTTTTGGAAGTCAGTAGAAGCAAATATGAGCGACATCGGGAACTTTGCCAAGAGCTGGAAGTGCTTTAACGCAAAGAAAGTATGAGAGAAAGGTTTGGTACGATAATACAGGGGTATCGCAATGGGCCAAAGCCTCTGAGTGAGGGTAACTACCTACTAATTATTAATTATTAAAATATTACACAGAAAATACCTACTAATCAGCCTAAATTCAAATAAACATAAAAAATTGACTAGATATTATGTTTAACAAATAAAAAAACGACCACTCTGTATATATTTACTAAGTAATGAAATGGAAAAAACCTTCCAAGCTAGTCATGTTCTAAACTTGAAATTTGTGTACCTAGTAAAATAGATAGGTAGGTACTTGATTTTTGCGATGTATAAAAATCATTTTTATTAAATATCAATTATACCGTTTGTTTTTATCAACCAATTTACCTTGGAGTTTATTACCCATTAACAGTGAACTTGATAATCCGAATTTGCTTATACTAATTTCTTTTTTATGTTATTGGACGATATCACAATTTTTTTTTATCTTAAAATGATTGACTTAAGTATTAATTATTTTAAATAGGTAATTAAAAATATTACACGCGATTGATGTGTGAAATTTATAGTATCCTATTTTTATACAGGTTGGCGCCTCTCATACGCCGCGGAGGCTCCAAGGAGAACGACAGTTTGTATTGCACTTCCTCTCAAGGAACTAGAATTCCCACCTCTATTGTACAGTATTGAGCCTTCTAGTTCTGAGCTCGGGGTTGGCAGATAAAGATCGTGCTCCGCATTCCTAAGTGGATAGTTTGAGGTGGCCTTTCGGGAATAGCAGATATGTGCTTGCGGATTAAGCAAACGGATTCAAATATGAATAAAGAAGGAAGAGTCAGTATTTTGAAATTTTTAAAGAAATTCTGGCAGTGAGTTCTACTGTAATATTATATCCCATCAAAAAAAATGGGCGCTTATCTCAGCATCCTACAGGCAGAAAACTGCACTATCTAAAGATGCGTACAACTTATCTTAGATACTAACTATCCGAAACAAGAAATAACCATCTCGTCCGATAGCCAAGCGTGCACCGAAAAAAAGTACACAACTATGGAAATGAATAGGTACCTACTCATAACATATTTTTCCAATTTAGTGCAAAATAAATGTTTTACAAAATATTTTTTTTCTCTTTGGTAGTCATCTAAACAAGGAGTGCGGTAATGAAAATGCGTGAGTTAAGAAGCTCTTAACTCACTCAAAATGCGTGAGTTAAGAGCTTCTTAACTCACTGACGGTATATAAAATATATTGGAAATGGTACCAAGTTATGGGTTGCAGAATATACAACAGCGACTGTTGTGTCTGTCATTTTAGTTCAAAAGTAGTCATTTATTTTCAGTCATTTTTTGGATGTTAAGCATCGAAATCGTCCTTTTTACCATTCGAAAAAACGATGTTACAGTAGCCTTTGAAATAATAATCGATGACAGTCAATTATTATATTAGAAATTGACTTAAAATCATAGTAATAATTAATATATAAATAGATAGAAACAAGAATTGTTTATCAGGCATCCTCCAAAGCAGAGTAAGTCTTCAAAGAATTAAGAAAATAAAAATAAGTGTTAGTTTAAAAAAAACATCTAAACAAACTTACTTCTCTAGGTAGTTTGGCAGGTCCCGCTCCAAAATTTAATGCTGATTGACTGGATCCCATTCTGCTGGCTTGTGTATTGCTGAGTGCTGAATAAAACAAGGGAAAAATCACTGAAATAATCAAGTCTTTGCGAAATACACGAAAAGTTCGTCTGTATATGAGATAGTACCGTCTGACAGTCTATATGTTGTTCGTTTTAATGCTGAATGCGGTCGTACCGTCAGTACCGTGCGAGTTAAATCGGTTTCTAAAGATCCTCCGGTCGTACTTTCGGTTTATATCGGTCAGTTGAGAAACGCGTCAGACTGGAGAGATGGTTTAGTGGGGACGACTTATACAGGCTGTCCTAAAAAATTGAACTATATTTTTTATTGCATATTTTTAAATTCTAAAGTACCTACAGTGGAGACACAGGTCTACTTCACACACAACGGAGCCTTAAAAAACCTTCATATTCCTTCAACTTCACAAAAAATTCCAGATCTTGGAAAAAATCACCAAATTTCGAGTATTTTAAAATTTTTAAAAACTTATTTCTGGTTACAATTGAGGGTTGGAACCTCTAGTGTTACACAGCAAAATAAAAACACTAAATCACCACAATACACCAAAACACTTTTACTTTTACACTGGACGCGCGTTTCGCTAACCATGTTAGCATCATCAGCAGATGATTATAAACTAAAGTACAACCTACAAGTTGAGCGTTTATATACTCGCTCAGTGGGCACTGAGTGGGCGTGGCAAAAACTAGCCAACCGAGTCAGAGCCCACTGAGCGTAACAGTTAGATTTCCGCCACTAGAGTAGTAGAAACAAAGAACTTGAAGGAATTGGACCTTCACTGGACCTTTCCAGTGGAGGTGTTTTATCTTTTGGATTACCTAATAATTGTTGTAATTTATTATTAGCACTATACACAAGTTTATAATTGACATTCTTAAAAAGTCCTTTTAGACCACGGGATAACTCTCTATCAAACGGTATCGAAAAATATTTAGACGTATCTTTCTCCACTTGAAAAGTCCTCACAACAAACAAACACCTCCACTGGAAAGGTCGGGTATTTATGAAATCTCTTGTAAAGATTGTAATCAGAAATATGTTGGGCAAATTAGAAGATCAATATTAACTAGATTTAAAGAACATTTAACTCAGATAAGATATGGTAGACCGGATAAATCTTGCGTTGCCGAACATATTGTTGATAAAGAACATTGTATAGATCTTAATCATTTAAAATTAATTAAACAAATCTCAAATTACAGGCAATTAGATGCATATGAAAGCATCAGAATTAATAAATGTAAAGATAGTATGAACAGAGTCAACGGTCCAATTCCTTCAAGTTCTTTGTTCCGACTACTCTAGTGGCGGAAATCTAACTGTTACGCTCAGTGGGCTCTGACTCGGTTGGCTAGTTTTTGCCACGCCCACTCGGTGCCCACTGAGCTCAACTTGTAGATTATACTTTAGTTTATAATCATCTGCTGATGATGCTAACATGGTTAGCGAAACGCGCGTCCAGTGTAAAAGTGTTTTGGTGTATTGTGGTGATTTAGTGTTTTTATTTTGTTTTTGTTATTTCTGGTTATTTTTGGATACCGATGTATTTAAATAAACATCATATTAGAAAAGTAACACTATCAAAAATACTGTGATAGATTACTCCACAGCAGTATTTAAAGTATGTTTTAATTGTACCTCACATATAATTAAATCAAAATACCTTTTTTGACCAGGTGTAGCGTTCCATAATAATAATTAAAGCATAGATAACTAATTGGTTTTAAATACTTTTTTTTTAAACTACGTATATTTCCGGACGTAATAAGTTTTGATAGATCAATTAAATAAATTAATCTGTAAAAATAACATTAAACGATACCAACTAAATTTTTTAAAGAACCACTAGGGATACAATGGGGACTCTTAAGCAGGCTAGAAGACCTGGATTACGCAGACGATCTATGCATCTTTTCCCATTCACATTCGGATATGTCTCAAAAACTTCTTATACTCCAAGAGGAAGCTAATAATGTCGGTCTTCAAATCAACGTGGCGAAAACCAAAGAAATGAGGTCAAATACTCCCAACAACCAAGATCTATACCTCTCCAACCGAGCCATCGAAAGAGTTGATGAACTTCAGTACCTGGGAAGTATGGTTCACAGCGATGGGGGCACAGAGAAAGATATAGAGGAAAGGATTTTGAAGGCACAAAGAGCTTTTGGCATGCTTACACCTGTGTGGAACTCCTCTATATATAGCAAAAAAACTAAAGTCCAGCTCTTCAATAGCAATGTCAAATCTATTTTGCTTTATGGATGCGAAACATGGAAGGTTACGCGTGGTCTCATGGATCGCCTACAGGTGTTTGTTAACAAGTGTCTTCGAAGAATATTGAGAATTTTCTGGCCCAATCAAATTAACAACGAAGAACTGTGGAGAAGAACATCACAAAATCGAATAGATATCGAAATTAAGAAAAGAAAGTGCGGCCTGATTGGGCACATTTTGCGCAGACCCCACAGAGATATCGCTAGACAGGCACTTGAAGACCAAGGAATACCTGGAGAAGAACAGTAACCTCTGAAGCCCAAGAGGTCGGGAAAACATGGGGAGAGATCAAACAGACAGCTCAGAATAGGATCAGATGGAAACATCTCTTAGAAGCCCTATGTCCCACGAAGGGATGACGGGAACATATCCGTTAGCCTTTGCTGAAGATTCTGCGATAAAAATTCTGGATAGCAGAGCACATAAGATTATCACTGCGAGTCTCTGGGCCGCAAGATACACTTTTTATTTGCGAAAGCACTAAGGCTAAAACTGAAGGAACTATGCTCCCATCCTATCAAGGACCTGCATAAGCAGACATAAGAAAAGGGTAAAACACAATAGGAATTAGAATGTGTACAGAAAAATATTTAGGATATTTAATCTATGGCATATATTCAAAATAGACCAGTATTTTTTATATTAGCTATAACGACACAACATGAACGCACACATATTGCGTATAATTAATTTAATAGCAAATAATAACGAAATAATAGTCGTCAAAGTGTTTTGTTTTTTTACGTTTTATTGTTGCTAAACGCTTCACGACAAAATATTTTTCATTGCTCTCCTGGGGATTTCAATCGTTGTTGTATATTTTGATGTTTTTAAATTACGCATATTATTCTTAAAAATATATACACTTATAGATATATCACTGACTCGTGCAGCTTATGCAATTAGATAGAATAAAATCTGTATAAAATATAACACGGGTTCTTATACATTCTTTAAAAAAAGGCTAACGGAAGTTTGCTGCATGTGTGTTATCATATTTTGATGCATGTATTCCGCTCTTTACTTATTATCAGTATTATTAAATGAAGCAATGTCTATAAAATAAACTACGAGTAATCCAGCTGTTGGTATTTGCTGGCATTTTACGTCTCGATACAATGACCGCCAAAAAGTTTGAAACAAAAAATATTAATTTTTTATCACAATATAAAAGCTTCAACGAAGTAGGTCTCAAAATAAATTTAGCAACAACTAAAGTACTCTTCAACGAACTAGTAGACAGAAAAGACATTTGTTGTCCTCCTTTCACGCAGTCGAGCAACTCTGAACTGTCCAAGAACGCGATACTCTCACTCCATTCAATTGAGTCATAAAGTTCCAGAACTGTTCCGCGCCATATGGAGGTACCATCAGGCTTATCGCGCACCGCTCCTTTCAGAACCGTTCTCGAGTAGCCCTACCCAAGTAACATTTTCACGACTTGCAAGTAACATTTTCACGACCACATGTTTATTAAACACAACGTTGGATTAGTTACAAAAAATAGTTAGCTCCCTACCTTGGGTATTAAAATAAATTTAAACGTTTTTATAACGTTGTGCCGACGTTGGACTAGTACTACAGCAAAATAGGAAGCTTCTGCGACGTCGAATAAACGTTGTCTTGTAACCTTTTTTGCTTAAGTGATCTTTAGGTGATTCGGACAACGTAGTTACAACGTTGGACAATATAGAGTTTTCCGACGTCAGTTTCAGGACCTATTGCAACGTTATGCAAACGTCGTCTGTTTTACTAATTCCAACGTTGTTGAGATTTCCTTATTCTTACGTTGGTAGGACGTCGAGTCACTACCTTTTTGCAACTGTATTGAACCATAACCTTAAATCTTAAATTTTCACTTCATTGTTCTGTTCAGTCAGACAGTTCAGTGCTGTTTTTGTTTTTATAAAAAAAAACTTAATTAAAATGGGACATAAGAAAGGTACATATAAAACTAAATTTAAATATACATCGACATATATTACCGATAGTTTATCCACTCCCTCGTTTATTTAGAGAGAGGGCGGCACAAGCTAGACTCTAGGATGACTAAATTAGGCAATCTTGCGACTAGTATACTACCTGTTAAGGCCGAACTGCGACTTTATTAGTCCAGTATGCGACTACTCGAACTACTCCATCTTAATCTCCAAAACAACAAAGTGAAAGCCGCCATTATTGGCTTCCGTAATTATTTTAGAGAATAATTCTATTTAGGTTTATTGAAGAGCACTAAAACCCACATTCAAAAGAATAACTTCAGATATTTTTGATTAGCTCGTTTACGAGTTATCGCCGATTTCTTTTTAAATATTTCTCCTTTCTTGCGGCCCTGTATTTACTTATGAGCACCAGTCAAGGTAAAAGATAACTGTCAAATGAAGTTGTCATTTCAAAAATTTACCTATTTAGTGCTTTATTATTATTGAAAACTCATTCCTACATCGGAAATCTTAAAGATGTATTTATAAATTCAAATTAATATGAAAAAGTAAATTAAAGTAATCAATTACAAGGTTAATTATAGTATTATTAGAATATTCAATAACTTATTAATTTAGGTACTATTAAATTGTTAGAACTTTAGGATTTAAGATGTTCAAATGTTCCTCCATCGACCGCTAGACAATAACCCAAGCGATCATAAAATTCTCTTCTTGCATTCGCTAGTTGGTAAACTGAAATTCTATTGCATTCGGCAGAAATAGCATTTTTTAACTCGTCTAGATTTGGGTATTTTTTATCCTTGTATATCCTGTTTTTTAAATGACCCCAGAGAAAGAAATCATTTGGCGAAATATCAGCAGACCTTGCTGGCCAATTTACTGTATGATTTAAGCCAATAACGTTTCCGTTAAAACTATTGTCTAAATATTCCCGAACAGCCAGGGTACTATGTGCCGGGCAGCCATCCATTTGGTACCAAACTTCCTGATGTTCCCTCGCGGCATCATGTAAAGCAGGTAAAATATGATTGTCGAGTAGTTCCAAATAATATTTTGCATTTAAATTTCGCGTAAGAAATAATGTGGATATTGCGTCCTTGTTTCGACAAACCTGTGTTGGATTTCTTTGTTCCAATATCGATAATTTTGAACATTGGGTTCACTATTTAAGGTAAACGTGCATTCGTCAGTGAAATATATGTTTTTTAAAAATTCCCTATCCGTGTTTGCTCTTTCCATCATATCAAAACAAAACGCCTGCCGCCGTATTTCGTCCCTTCCAATTTCCAAACCTTCCAGCAAAAATTTAATTCAAATTTAGTACTTTTTTGAACATTCACACTACGACGCCGTTTTTTTTTCGATAGTGTGGTGGTCTCGTTATATATAAAAATATTATAATAAAATAGAGCTCCCCGTATGTGTAAAAAATATTATAAGTAATTAAATCCTATATGAATTAATCTGTAAATTTTGTAAATGCTGTATTTGCTAGCTTTTTTAGTTTTTTTTGCTTCTTATCGGTCGGTATATTTCCATTCAGATTGTTTTCATGTGGTATAATAGTTTCGAAATTTTAAGATAAATTTAGAATAAATAATTGCGATAAATCTTGATGTGGGGTATCATGCTAACTTGTATGTGTATATTTTTGCGTAAAATCGAAAACTAATAATAATAATAACTGGCGGCAACTGTTCTATTTGTTTACATTTTTAAATGATAGGTGTTTGCGTAGAAACAGAGTTGCCTGCATAAATAACTGATAAAGAAAAACAATTCCAGCATTGGCAGGAAAACACGTGCTGATATGCCTGCGTAGTTCAGGGTAACTGTACGAAAAAACTGAGCGCCTATGGGGGGCTTTAAAAGCCTTAAATTATTTTTTAAACATCTTTATTTATCAATAATAGAAACAGTTCTGATGAATATCTGCTTCCATACGATCGAAAAAAAACGGCGTCAAAGACGGCTGGGTAATGACCAATCGATGATAATTTTGTCGAGGTCAAGCCCTAGACGGCCCATACTCTCCATTATTTCATAATAGTGCTTACTGTCAGATGGCCTTAAGACAGCAAACGACGCGACGTCTAGAAATTGGCCTGGCCAAAATTATCATTGTTTGTCATTTCCCAACCGTCTTTCACGCCGTTTTTTTTCGATTAAACTGTTGTTTGCCCGATAGGATGGAAGTTTTATTTGCTTTTATGTATATCCCCGTTTACTAAGAGTCAAAATTATAAATTATTACAACATATTTATATTTTTATTAATACCGTAATTAAATTTAAATACTCTTTACTGATTTATAAACAGAAATTTAGATATTAAATGACGTAGAGAAAATTATCCAGTCTTGTAATTATTGTATTACGAAATGCTGTTTAAAGTTTTGAAATCCTTTTCTTTATCAATCATGCGTGGCGATTCTAAAGAACTAAGATAAGAGTTTATTGCAATGTGGAGCGGTACATTTTTGATGTTGAAGAAGTAATTTATTCCAAGCTGATGAGAATCTATATCTATACTAATATATAAAATCCTGAAGTGACTGACATACTGATTAATCACGATCCTGCTCAAACCACTCAACGTAAGAAGCTCAATTTTGGCATACAGGTTGATTCTAGGATGTAGAGGTTCGATAAAAAGGATTTTTCGAAATTCCTGTTCCAAGAGGGTGAAACCACCCGTCAAATATTACAATATTTTTTATTTCAAAAACGGTCAAGTTTCCGAAAAAACGCTTAAACACGTATATTTTATTTTGTTTTTTTACATATTTTAAGATTTTTTAAAAATGTATACAGGGTGTTTCGAAAAATCTGTTTAAGTTATTAGAAATATTATTCCACAAATGTGGCGCCATGAAACTGAAAGATTTTTGGAAGTTAGCTGTTCGGTGTTGAGGAATTTTAAAATAATGCACTTGTCTAGTCGAATGATCATGGTCAACGTAGTGAAACAATGAGAACAAATAGAGAGGCTGCTCTGTAGTTAAAATTCTGTTAGTCATGGATAAAATAGATAAATTTTTAAGATGTGGCGTTATATGATGTGTAAAAGGAATGTTAAAAGAAAACCGTAGACACGAGTTTTGAAGTATTTGGATTTTTCTAGAGAATCTAGCGTTTATGGATGTACCATAAACAACATCGCCATAATCAAATAAAGATAAAATAAGGGTGTCACATAATTGATACTTAGTCTTTGATGGTATATATTTCTTAAGAGACGAAAAATTCTTCAACCGTATATAAGCAGCCTTTAATTTAGTAGTTATATGTGCCTGAAAAGAAAGATTGGCATCAAAATAGACTCCAAGATTTTTAGTCTCTGTAACAATGGGTACCGCAACATTATCTATATGGATATTCATGTTACCAGCCGTATTTGTAATTTTGTATATATCACTACCAAATACTATAACACAAGATTTACCGGCATTTAATTTCAAATTATGATCCAGAGCATATTTATTAATTTTATTAAGATCGTCGTTAAAATTTAACTGAAATTGTGCCAAATTATTAGTATCTATTCTGCAATAAATTTGAGAATCATCTGCATATTGCTGCAATTCAGAAAACTGTAATTCCTTATTCATATCAGCTACATACCTATAACGAAAATAAAAGTGGCCCCGGAATAGATCCCTTAGTTTTGTTTAGAGGTAGTAAATCTAGAGTATATTGTGTCAGAACTTAAATTAACTGTTGTATTATTGCGATTTCCAGAAAAAGACAAGAGTCAAAATGGGACATTCTGTATACTGCAGATCAATAAAAAATAAAAATATTCGCGGAACTTTGAAAACAGTTTTGTTATGTTTACAAAATCGCATTTTAAAATCTCTTTCTCTTGAAATTTTATAAAGTTTGTCTTGAATTCGCGTCTTTGATTATACATATATGAATAATTACACAAGAAAATAGATATCTTATCATGTATGTCTAATTACCATGTCACTTCAGAGCAAAATGATATATAACCCAAATACAAGCAAAAAAAGGTTAAAACGTCCGCTTCAAATAGAGATATTAGAATGGATTTTACTGGATTATACCGGTTTCAGTTATTGACCTATAAGAAAATCGAAATTAATGATAGTGTAATTAACATAACTTATCAGTTTTAGTTTGCGTGTGCTATAGAATTTAGTGGTATGAGATATATCTGTGATTTTTCAAGAATATTCAAAAACGTGTCGAGTTTGGATATAATTTCTTACCAATAATACACGTATATTGACATTTCTACTAGGGTGTACCCGCGACTTCGTTCGCGTCGAATTAAGGTTGATTCTCACTATACCTTCCGTTTCCATTCCGTTCCGTGTTTTTTATTTTATTGACGCTATACGTAAGCTTCCGTTCCGTATCAGTTCCATACTTTTTATTGAAAAATTGATATCATTACGAAAGTTTTATTTTAAAAATTTGTATCTTTTGAAAAAGGTAATAGATTTAATTAAGAGGTGAAAAAATAAATAAATATCAGGAAAATGTTAACAGAGCTGGTACAAATGTAAGAACTTGACAACGCTGTTTCCGATACGCTTCAGTCCGTCCGCCATTTAGTCCGTACGTATTGTCCTATTCATTTACATTATATAAAATTTTACGTAAACGGAAAGGAAACGGAAGGGAGCTGATATGGAAGGTATAGTGAGAATCAACCTTTAATCATTGTAATGGTGATGATAAAGCAAAGCAAGAATTTCCATTAACATACAAACTGGATACAATTTTCTCACATTTATGTCAGCATGAGAAAATGTGGCGATATTATTATACAGGGTGAGGTCTTAAATAAGTGCAAATATTTTCAGGGCTGGTAGATCTCGATAAAAGAAACATATTTTCTCTTTACCATTTTTTAAATAACTATAAAATAACCGAGTTATCTAAGTTTGAAAATTTAAAAAAAAATGATTTTTTTTTAAAAAAAATTTGAGAACCACCGGATTTTTTCTGTATTTGCATCCATTATAGTGCCGTAACCATAGAGTAAAGGTGTAACTATGGTAATATCAGAGATTAAGAATTTATACCGTGGGAAAATTTGCGGTGAACAGGCAGTTCTAAAAAGTTTTCTAAAAATATACAGAGAAATTTAAAAGAAAATGCACCATTTGCAAAAAAATTTGAGAGGTAGATTTATCTCGTTGGAATTTGACTTTCGAAAAATCCGTTTGCCAAAAATAAGCTTTTTACGTCAAGCAGTTTAAGCAGAATTGTGGTTAATCAATTACCCAACTTTTTGGAACACCCTGTATGATTTTTTAAAAAAATTCAAAATATGTAAAAAAACCAAATAAATTATGCTGGTCCAAACGTTTTCCCGAAAGACTAACTGTTTTTTAAATAACAAATATTGTAATATTTGAGGGGCGTTTTCACCCTCTTGGAATTTGAGATTTGAGAAACCCCTCTTTATCGAACCTCTACACCCCATAGTCAATCCCTTTGCTAAAAATCAGCTTTAAACGTCAAGCAGTTTAAGCAGAATCGTGATTACTCAGTGGTCATATTTTATGAAACACCCTGTATAAATTTTAAAAAATCTTAAAATATGTAAAACAACAAAATAAAATTAAAGTGTTTAAGAGTTTTTCCGAAAAACTCACCGGTTTTTAAATAAAAAATATTCTATATTTGAGGGGAAATCCCCCATATAATTCGAGTTTCGAAAAATCCATTCTTATCGAACCTCTACACCCTAAAGTCAATCCGTTTTCCAAAAATCACGTCAAGCGCTTTAAGCAGGATCGTGATTAATCAATGACCAGATTTATCGAAACACCCTGTATACATTTTTAAAAAATCTTAAAATATGTAAAAAAAGAAAATAAAATATACGTGTTTAAGCGTTTTTTCGGAAACTTGACCGTTTTTTAAATAAAAAATATTGTAATATTCCACCCCCCTTTTTACCCCCTTAGGGGATGCATTTTAAAAAATCCTTTCTTATCTCACGTATACATCATAAAAGGAACCCCTGTGCAAATTTTCAGCTTTCTAGGGTTAAGGGTTTGGTCTGGGCGTTGATGAGTCAGTGATGAATGAATCAGGACTTACAGATTTATATATATAGATTAATGATTTCTTATCAAAATTCACTTGCGATAACTAGGAAATGATTGAAATAGCATCAAACTGAACACTCCAACTGGACCAGAACCGTTCTGCTTCCCAAGTGGGAACCAACATACAGCGGAATTCAAAAACCTGGAAGACTCCATCCGTAACCAGCAATGGGAATCCTCCAACAATCTAAGACACTCGAAGAAATTTCTCAGAACTTAGACCAATTTTCATCCAAATATTGACGTTACTTCAGAAATTATTTGGAAAAAATGGAAATAAAAATAAAACTTCTACACCCTGTATCTCCAAAACTAAGCATTTTGGGACATACATTTATACGAACTTTTTTACTTGTTTTTATTTGGAGAATATACAGTCGAAGTTTCCGGAATACAGTTTGGACCACCCTGTATAATGTTAAATATCTTAGAATAAGGCAGTTTTTTGGATACAGAACTTAGGATGAGACAAAATAAAATAAATTATCCTAACAATTTTATTAAACAAATATTAAAAAGGGAGATAAAAGATTTTGATACACCTAGTAATAAAATATGAAACTTTTATTTTTTAACTATTATTTTTTCTTTAGTAACTTGATTTATTTTTATTTCGTAAAAACGATACGTATAGGTATTATTATTATTATTATTCAGTATTTTGGAATTCAAAAGGATGTAATACAAAGCACGAATATTTTCTAGCAGTTCTACAACATCAAACTTGTTAAACGAATATTTAAATTAAATTATACAGTATGTCCCCCCATTGTCTTTACAAAAGGACAAACTTTTTTAATATTGATGTTTTGGGAATAATGTTTGGAAAAAAAAAAATGGAAAAGTATAATCGGGATTAACCATTTTAGAACAAGTAAACATTTTTTATAAAAAATGTATTTTTCTCAAAATGACAGTAATAAAAAAGTTTTTTTCTCTTACGAAGACAATCCGGGGACATACTGTAGATGCTAGATACTGATTTAATAATTTTTAAAAATCTTACGTTCATTATAGATATTGTTTAGGATACAGGGTGATAATATGAAAAATAACAATCAAAAATATGTTTTGAACTAAAAAAAAATTAAATTATTTATTTCCTATTGTTGATTCTGATTGCTATTTTCCAAACTCTCACCCTGTATTCATACATTATGACAAATACAATATATTTTTGCTCTTTTTTTCGTTTGACACAGTTCCAATCTTTCTTCAATATAGGCATTCATTCCTGTACTGTTTTCAATTGAATGTTATCTGGCAAATAGGACACATTACATTTTTTTCAGTAAATATCAACAATTAAATTCGTTTTAAACTTATTTTAGTCGCTGTCATCGTCAGGGTTGTGTCCTCTGTTCAATGGTCTGCGACTCTCTTCGTCTGATCCATAGATGACGTCTTCATCTGAGTCGTTTATCATGGAAAAGGCCGGGTTATCTTTTGTAATGCTCATTTCTAAAACAAAAAGCGCTTATATTACGTGCCATCTGTATGTTAACTGGGTAAACTTTATTGTAATGTTTACAGTAGTTACGGGGTGTAGACAAAAAGTAAGTAAGCATTAACCTTTGAGTAAAACCATTAAGGGAGGAATAGAATGCTAACCATGCATAAGTGATACCAATTAAACTTTAGTTACGTATTCGAGGGCGCGATTTTTAAATTCATTGTTACCAACCATGCACATATTCGGCGTCGGTCTGACTAACTGGAATTTAATGGTTTAAGTATAATTTTTTTAAAATTTATAATTTAAGAATTATCAACAGAAAATTTGATTTTTTATATGGGATACCCTGTATATTTTTAATTTATTGAAAATAATTTAAAATTACCTTTCCAAAAATATAACGCACTTGATATTTTGCTCGATTCCTTTTCGAAATATAGAGTATATAAAAATTCGCCCGCTTTACATAAGTAGGCTTTGAACGGCACCGGCTGTAATGCAAAAAAATTCTAGCGGTGATCATCAATTAAAACGAAAATAATATTTGCTATGAGAGATGCAGAATTTTATAACAATTTAAAATATATTTAACCAACGTCAACACGTTTAAACTATATCTATTAACAATAAAAATAAATAGCAAACCAAGACATCAGATTTTGCTACAGGTGTTCGACATATCAACCCTCTTCTGTTATGGACAGACGGGACAGTTTTTGAAAATTTCTCGCGGAATTCATTAACTCAGTAGGGGTGAAAGATACCCTCTCATAACTGCTAAGTATTTTTAATTCTTGTCTAGATTATACGGAAGAATAAGGAACCTTTATTCTTCCGCAAATATATCCATATGATTAGATCCATGGGCACTAAGTCAGGCGGCCTCGACGGCCAACAGCTGGGATCTTGGTTAGCTATCCAATTATTCTTGAAATTGGCTGCAAAAATTTGCTGCTAACTTCAGCTTTCAGAGGCGGTGCTGTTGTCTTGCTGGAAAAATATGTTTTCGAGTTCCATTAAAGGCATATCATCAATAAAGGGTCCAAAGCCTACTAGTTAAAAGTGGCGAACTTTTAAAAATTCTGTATTTCGAAGGGGATTATAACAAAATATCAAGTGTGCTATATTTTTGGAAAGGTAATTTTAAATTCTTTTCAGCTAATTAAAAATATAGAGGGTGTCCCAAATAAAAAATCATTTTTTCTGTTGATAATTCTTAAATTATTATTTTTAAAATAATTATACTTAAACCATTAAATTCTACGTAAAAAGGTGCTTTGAAAATGTTTTCATAGAAATACAAAATTTTCTATAGCAAAAAAGTTACAGCGATTTGTTAAAAATGCACGTTTTTGAAAAACACCCCGTAACTCCGAAACAGTAACAGATATTGATGTGCGGTTTTCACCATCATGTTTTTGATGAAAATTGAGCTCCAGACACCGATATTAGTTTTCGTCTATCTCCTATAGAAAAGGGTGTTTCCATTTAAAAACGTCGAATTTGACCCACCCTGTACAAGTTATTTTTGACAGTTGACAGGATTTTGTCTATAGTTTTGAATTCATTATTAGTATATAGTATAATTTTCAGATAAAATTTGTACAGTGTGTGTCAAAAAGTCGATGTTCTCCTTTAACATTGGAAATGATGTAGGTATTTGACTGAGTAATATACTTGCCATGAGCACTTTTGCTACTGGGTGAATATACATAAGCCATAGTATAGATATAAAAATTTAGCAACCCATAAAACGACATAAATTGGGATGAATTGTCGTAATGGGTCCCCAGCTGGGCTACAAAATTATCCTCTAACACGTCCACTCCAAATTTGGACATCGTTATGATCAGTCCTATGGATATTACGACCAGCATCAGTAGAGTTAAAAATTTCAGCCTCAAACCTGTATTTAAAAGAAAAATCTTTATTTATTAAAGATATTTTGTCTTTTTTTATGTTTTTTACCAAAAAACGGCATCGATCTTAGTTCAGAATACGCTTTCAGAATGAGATACCCCAAATAAATCAGGTATATGACTCCGAAAATGTAGAAAAATGCTTTAACCACCTAGAAAATAATACATTTTAATAAAATGCCAAAAACCAAGCCCGAAAAAGTAGCAAAATAAGCGTTTGGCATTTAACATTTCATGTAAAACTGGCTAGGTATTTTTACACAAATGAAGAAGGAAATTAAAGATAAAGGATTATACTATATCCGTATTGTAGCGCATTTTTAGACAACTTCCTTATTTTTAAGATTTTGATGGACAAATATCAACAAAATATTCCTTATGTTTGGACTAAATTTTCTCGAAAATAAAGCCATAATTTAAAATTCCGTTACAATACGGAGATAGATTGAAGTTTTGTGATTACAGTGATATATAATTTATATGGTTTTGTAACAAATTGCCTGCAATTTTATGGAAAAATATATATATATACTCTGCAAACCTTAATCAAGCCTTAATCAAAGCACGTGTGTTTGGAATTTTGGGCGTGGCTTAACACGACAGGATCGGGCTGAGCCTTAGGCAGATTTTTGAAATATTTTGAAATAAGAGAACGACCCGAAACTAATAATAAAAGCGTAATAGACTCTTAAACAGTACCAGAACACAGATACTATGAATCTTTGATATGCATTATCTCTACAAGCACTGATACTATTTGTAAATGTTCTTAGGTACTTGATGTCTTATTGGGCCATCAATTTGAAGACCATGATATTGAAGAGATAAGATTTAGGGGTCGGTACAGTATAGGCGACTTTTTCCTGAGTTTTTAAGCAGTTTTATACCACTACTTACATAGAAATTTGCTTCTGTGGTGTGATCGTATGCTGGATCGTTCAATTCTAGAAGTTTTTGCCATACGGATAACACCAAAATAGGAATATACATCATGGAAACTATGAAGAGTTTCGGAAAGTAAAAAGTACAGAATTGCCTCTCGTTCTACAAAGTATAAGGTTACGTGTTAACTAATTGTAGTAGGGGAGCTCAGTATACTAAATAGTGTAGTTCATTAAATTTATTAAAATTATACAGGGTGGTCCGGACTGTATTCTGGAAACTTCGGCAGCATATTCTACAGATAATAATAAGTAAAAAAGTTCGTATAAAGGTATGTCCTAAAATGCTTAGTTTTAGAGATACAGGGTTTCATTTTATTTCGAGTTTTTTTCCAAATAGTTTCTGAAGTAACGTCAACATTTGGATGAAAATTGGTGTCTGGTATAGTTTTTTGACAAAGAGAAATTTGATTTTGAGGTCAATATGACTCCTATTCTTAGGGGGCGTCACCTACTTGTGTTTTAACTGTTTTGAAAAACAATAACTTTTCGTCCGTACCTGTATAAATCTACTGAGTGAAAAAATATACATTTCCGTGATTTTTACGTATAAACTGCCTCTTTGTAAAAATCGCTACGAGCAACCGTTCTCAAGATATTTAGAATAGAAATAGTTAATACATTATTAACAAAAAAATGTTGAGTAGATAGTTATTTGACTGAAATCATAAATTTGGGAACTTTTTATTTTTTTTAAATTAATCATAAATTTTTTGGACGAAAAGTTATTAGGTACTCTTCAAGCCAGTTAAACAATATGTAGGTGGCGCATTCCGAATGAACAGTGCTTTCCATAAAATCAATAAAATGAAAAATATACGAAATAATATACATGTACTGATTTCTTTCGAAAATCGACAACTATGAAACTATGATCCCTTCCCCGACACAAACGTTACATTGTGAGGCAGGAAATTGTAGAGAGAAACAGAGCCCTATAACATAGGATACAACATTTTAATGAACAGTGCTTTCCATAAAATCAATAAAATGAAAAATATACGAAATAATAAACATGTACTGATTTCTTTCGAAAATCGACAACTATGAAACTATGATCCCTTCCCGGACACAAACGGTACATTGTGAGACAGGAAATTGTAGAGAGAAACAAGCCCTATAACATAGGATACAACATTTTAATGAACAGTGCTTTCCATAAAATCAATAAAATGAAAAATATACGAAATAATAAACATGTACTGATTTCTTTCGAAAATCGAGAGCTATGAAACTATGAACCCTTCCCGGACACAAACGGTACATTGTGAGACAGGAAATTGTAGAGAGAAACAAGCCCTATAACATAGGATATAACATTTTAATGAACAGTGCTTTCCATAAAATCAATAAAATGAAAAATATACTAAATAATAAACATGTACTGATTTCTTTCGAAAATCGACAACTATGAAACTATGATCCCTTCCCTGACACAAACGGTACATTGTGAGACAGGAAATTGTAGAGAGAAACAAGCCCTATAACATAGGATACAACATTTTAATGAACAGTGCTTTCCATAAAATCAATAAAATGAAAAATATACGAAATAATAAACATGTACTGATTTCTTTCGAAAATCGACAGCTTTGAAACTATGAACCCTTCCCGGACACAAACGGTACATCGTGAGACAGGAAATTGTAGAGAGAAACAAGCCCTATAACATAGGATACAACATTTTAATGAACAGTGCTTTCCATAAAATCAATAAAATGAAAAATATACGAAATAATATACATGTACTGATTTCTTTCGAAAATCGACAACTATGAAACTATGATCCCTTCCCCGACACAAACGGTACATTGTGAGACAGAAAATTGTGAATAGAAACAAGCCCTATAACATAGGATACAACATTTTAATGAACAGTGCTTTCCATAAAATCAATAAAATGAAAAATATACGAAATAATATACATGTACTGATTTTTTCGAAAATCGACAACTATGAAACTATGATCCCTTCCCCGACACAAACGGTACATTGTGAGACAGGAAATTGTGAATAGAAACAAGCCCTATAACATAGGATACAACATTTTAATGAACAGTGCTTTCCATAAAATCAATAAAATGAAAAATATACGAAATAATATACATGTACTGATTTCTTTCGAAAATCGACAACTATGAAACTATGATCCCTTCCCCGACACAAACGGTACATTGTGAGACAGAAAATTGTAGATAGAAACAAGCCCTATAACATAGGATACAACATTTTAATGAACAGTGCTTTCCATAAAATCAATAAAATGAAAAATATACGAAATAATAAACATGTACTGATTTCTTTCGAAAATCGACAACTATGAAACTATGATCCCTTCCCCGGACACAAACGGTACATTGTGAGACAGAAAATTGTAGAATAGAAACAAGCCCTATAACATAGGATACAACATTTTAATGAACAGTGCTTTCCATAAAATCAATAAAATGAAAAATATACGAAATAATATACATGTACTGATTTCTTTCGAAAATCGACAACTATGAAACTATGATCCCTTCCCCGGCACAAACGGTACATTGTGAGACAGAAAATTGTGAATAGAAACAAGCCCTATAACATAGGATACAACATTTTAATGAACAGTGCTTTCCATAAAATCAATAAAATGAAAAATATACGAAATAATATACATGTACTGATTTCTTTCGAAAATCGACAACTATGAAACTATGATCCCTTCCCCGACACAAACGGTACATTGTGAGACAGAAAATTGTGAATAGAAACAAGCCCTATAACATAGGATACAACATTTTAATGAACAGTGCTTTCCATAAAATCAATAAAATGAAAAATATACGAAATAATATACATGTACTGATTTCTTTCGAAAATCGACAACTATGAAACTATGATCCCTTCCCCGACACAAACGGTACATTGTGAGACAGGAAATTGTAGAGAGAAACAAGCCCTATAACACAGGATACAACATTTTAATGAACAGTGCTTTCCATAAAATCAATAAAATGAAAAATATACGAAATAATATACATGTACTGATTTCTTTCGAAAATCGACAGCTATGAAACTATGAACCCTTCCCGGACACAAACGGTACATCGTGCTACAGGAAATTGTAGAAAGAAACAAGTCCTATAACATAGGATACAACATTTTAATGAACAGTGCTTTCCATAAAATCAATAAAATGAAAAATATACGAAATAATAAACATGTACTAATTTCTTTCGAAAATCGACAACTATGAAACTATGAACCCTTCCCGGACACAAACGGTACATTGTGAGACAGGAAATTGTAGAAAGAAACAAGCCCTATAACATAGGATACAACATTTTAATGAACAGTGCTTTCCGTAAAATCAATAAAATGAAAAATATACGAAATAATATACATGTACTGATTTCTTTCGAAAATCGACAACTATGAAACTATGATCCCTTCCCCGACACAAACGGTACATTGTGAGACAGGAAATTGTAGAGAGAAACAAGCCCTATAACATAGGATACAACATTTTAATGAACAGCACTTTCCATAAAATCCAAATATTGACGTTACTTCAGAAATTATTTGAAAAAAATCGAAATAAAAATGAAACTTCCACACCCTGTATCACCGAAACTAAGCATTTTAGGACATTTATATGAACTTTTTTACTTATTTTTATCTGCAGAATATGCTGCCGAAGTTTCCGGAATACAGTTCGGACCACCCGGTATATTGATTTTTTAAGTATCTATTTTAAAATATTGATACAATTCTTTACAAATTACGCACCTGTCTTAGACCATGGTACACGCTGAGCCAGAACAAAAACAACCCACCAAGGAAGTTGGCTTGCAGCAATGCGTCCAGCAATCCGGGAAGCCAGGAACTGATCAGAAATATTGCTGGAAATAGTGGATCTGAAATTTAGAAGTGTTAGGCGATTGGGTGGATATAAAACATTACAGTACTGTTGAAAGATGCACACAATGGTAGAAGCAGGGCTAGCCATTTTTGCTCGAACGACCAACAATGGACGGGATATTTTTTCAAAGAGTTGTAAAACCAACACTGAAAAGAAAACATTGTATGGTATTCTTGTGGTTAGGTTTATTTATATTATAGACAAACTTACCATTATGGAGAAAGCTGCGATGAGGAATATGAGTCGAAACCATACTTCTATCTCGGTGAAGTCAGGATTATATGTTTTGAACTGAAACATATAATAGGATAATATATTATAGGAAAACCCTATATATTAATTGATTTTCGGATTCTAGAAAAAAAGATAAGTTTTATTAAAGAAGCATATACCTAAAATCTAAGCATTTTGACATATTTTACATTTTGTGAAAATGAAGAGTAAATTTTAAATTTTGGTAACAGCTACCTAAATTTTAGTTGACCTTGTATAGTCTGATATTTAATTACAGTAACCATTTTATGTTAAACTGAAGTGACATGGATTCTCTATTGAATAGCGGAATAATATACTGGGTGTTCCACGTAAAATAAAAGAGTAACATGCTTTTAAAGGTGACCAATGTTCAATATTAATTTTGTCTCACCCTGTATCTTAACTTTTAACTTTTTCGATCAAGTTTTAATTTGACTTAAAGTACAATAGTTAATTTAACTACATATTAGGCTATACCGGGTAAATTCCAATTTAGGTAGCTTTTATTGTAATTTAAAAATTGTTCTTTATTTCTGGAAAATGTTAAATATGTCAAAAACCTTACATTTTAGTCATATACTTCCCTTATAAAACTCACCTCTATTTTTCTCCTAGAATCCGAAAATCGATTAATATATAGGGTGTGCCATTACAAAAACCACAACTTTGATATGTAACTTTTTTTGGGGACACCTTGTAGAACTCTCTATATTTTTAAAAGGTGCTCTGAATTAACCTATATTGCTCACAAAATTTCATTTCAATACAAACTGTCGTTCTCCTTGGAGCCTCCGCGGCGTATAAGAGGCGTCACCCTGTACAATTTTCACATTTTTTTTTCGTAAACCGGTATTTATCAAAAGTAAATTACTTACGTAAAATATAAGTTCCTTGATTGTGTATCTCGAATGAAACGCCTCCAAATTGTAAAATTTCACCGTCACCATGTAATGAGTGTATCCCAAATATCCCAAATGCATCACTGTGAATTCGTCACAGTCCTGCGTTTCACAGTGTAGGTGTCTGCTCCTAAAAATGGTCATTTTGGTCATCAATCATCAATTAATTGGCCTTGAACTCACCTATTTTCGTGAAAATACGTGGAATCCAAATTTATGGGCTTGTGTTCCTCAGACAAACCAGATAATGATACAGAAATGTCAAATTCTTTATCTATTATTTCACCTAAAAAATAAAAAAAAAACGTATTTTCCAAATAAAATATCTGTTTTATGAAAAGACTGGATATGGATTCTTTTGAGACAAATTAGCCAGTTTTTTTACCGTCAGTGTTATCTGTAGTCAGCTTCGCTATGATCCATAACTGCTGATTGTAAGTCGTCATCTTGGGCGTTTTCATAATAAAAGGGCCAGTGGCAATAGCCTTTTTGTTGATTCCGTTGCTATTGTTCACTTCTGGCAATAAGGAAAGCGCATCGATCTTTTTGACAGATGTTATAGGAGGACCTGGATTAATTCATTAATGTTTGATGTCTGAATAATATACAGGAGTTGGTCATATAGAGGGTGTTTCAAAACAAATGCGAAAAACTTCAGGGGGTGATTCCTTGTTCAAAATAAAGGGTAGTTTGCTTCATAAACGTTGGGTCAAAAGTCAACCATTAGGGAAATATCGCGGTACAAAGATGGCGGAAAAATAATGTTCTTATTTTTTATCTTGAAAACAAAAAGAGATAGACTGATGAAATTTTATGGAAGCATTACTGTTATGAAAACACACTTTCTGGTAATTTTTTCACTTTTATAAAATGAGTGGAAGGGGTTGAAATAAACTACCCCTATCATTCTTGTTAACGAAATTTAAAGAAAAATCTTATCAAACACATGCAAAAAAATTAATTTGGATAGTTTAGTTTGTTTAGAAACTTTTTTATCTCTAGTATTTTTTTTATAAAACTCACCGATTTGAAATTAAAAAATAAAATGTAAAGCATTACATGTCAGGACTAAAAATATTTTTAGATTAAGAATCTAGTGATAATAATGATAATAATAATAATCTAGATAATAACGTATTGCAGTAGGGTAATGTCAAATAAAACAATATTAGAAACATCCTAAAAAGTGACAGCGGCCGAGTAGATTTTTCCTAAAAAATTACAGCTGCCCACTAGATTCTTTATCTAAAAATGTTTTTGTTCTGACATGTAGTGCTTTACATTTTATTTTTTTAATTTCAAATCAGTGAGTTTTATCAAAAAAACACAAGAGATAAAAAGTTTCTAAATAAACTAAACTATCAAAATTAATTTTTATTTGCATGTGTTTGATAAGATTTTTCTTTAAATTTCATTAAAAAAAATGAAAAGTTACTTTCAACCCTTCCACTCATTTTAAAAAAGTGAAAAAATTACTAGAAAGTGTGTTTTCATAACAGTAATGCTTCCATAAAATTTCATTAGTCTATCTCTTTTCGTTTTCAAGATAAAAAATAAAAACATTATTTTTCCGCCATCTTTGTACCGCGATATCTCCCTAATGGTCGACTTTCGATCCAAGGTTTATAAAGCAAACTACCCTTTATTTTGAACAAGGAATCGTCCCCTGAAGTTTTTCGCATTTGTTTTGAAACACCCTGTATATACCATACAACCATGGACATATTCGGCTAATTGACTAACTAGAATTTAAATTTCCCGCTGGGGATTCAGTTGGAAAAAAAATGCCAAGTTGCCACGTTTATTTATTTATTTCCTAACATTGGCAATCGTTTTGACACTTGTATTACGAGTTTTTGGTTTAAATAAATTGTGTTGTAATCATAATTTTCTTTAAGCATAATTTTTTTTACTAGCAAACCTTGTAGTTGAACATTGTTCTTTTTAGAACCTCTTTTAGTACAAAATGTACAAGATAGCTTAATAGCCGTAAAAAACTCATCGCAACTTTATTAGAATATTTTGAACGGAAAAGCGGTAGTAATGGCTCTTTATGTCCGTTAAGTGCTGTTAAGGAGGTGAGTTTTGTTGATGTAAATAAAAACTGTTTATATATTTATAATTCATTTATTTTTGTTTTCTAAAATATTCTGATTAAAAGAAAATATGTAAAAGTGGGCAACGATGTGCCGGTTAAGCTTAATCACGTGACTAAAAGTTTGTTTGATATGAACTATAGGTATCACAGTTAGCCTGGGCCAAGATGTCAATCATATATTGGATTTTGTTAGTATTTCACAGAAAGCCTTGGGCTTTTACTCTGAGCAAGCCTCAGAGCAGGTGCATCATTCCTTTAAGTTGTTCTCAAAAAACTTTAATTCAAATCCGAGATCAAAAAACTATCAAAAAAATCTTCTTAGGAGTGTTGCTTCCTACAACAGTAACCGTGTTTAAAAATTATTTATTTACTTATAGCTAGTACCTAATTGTTTTCTTCCTTTTTAGTCTAAATTCAGTGTGTGTTAAAGTTATTAATTGTACTTCCTTAATTGTTAGTTTGTAGTTTTACTTGTTTACTAATACTTATGATCATAAAGTAAAATTTTATCACTAAAATATTAGAGAAAAAATATTTTTTTGCTTTTTCCATTGGATTAAAGTCTATTTTAATTTAAATTTGTTCAGAGACCCAACCTCCTGGATTTAGAAACAGGGAGGGGGGCAGCAGTAAGCATACCTTTTGGTGATTATGGTCGTTATTTTATATTAACAAAACTTTTTGCGCGCTTTTTACTTTGGTTGAAAAAGTTTTTTTAAAATTTGTGTAGAGACCCCAATTGTACGTCGGAGATTTTAATTTTTATATTTTTTTGAAGCCAGTGGTATCGGCATTTAAAAAATAAAGTACTCGAAGTTTGTATATTTTTTTTCTCGGCATCTTGGCCCAGGCTAACTGTGGGTAAAAATGTTCTTCATAATAAAACTATTTCGAAAAATACAAAATTTTCAATTTTTTTTTCCGAAAAAAAAACCTTATAAACCCTTCCTGGGATCGAAATATACCACCACTAAAATATTTGTATTTATATTATAAAAAGCTTGTTACTTACCTGCTAAGCCAATAAATACTGTAAGGCCCAAACAAGCAAAAAACAATACGAATATCATCACAAACTCTCTTTTGTGCATGGAGTATAACCTCATCTGCACTGACCTACAATAAAATTAAAAAAAAACTATAATAGTTAATTTTGATTATCATAATGTGTACTACTTGACGTACGACATGTCGTTGCGTCTATGTCCCGTATTATTTATAGTAAATAGTAATCATAATAAATATAAAACGTAAAGTGTTTTAGAGTTGCCTTGTTCGTTTACAAATTAAATTTAAACCATAAATACAAATTAGTAGTAATTTTTATTTGAATTTACTTTACTTAAGGAAACCAAATTATGTGTGATACCTTTCGCAACGATCATGGTGATAGGCTGGTGCAATGTACTTGTCAAATTCACTAAAAATGTCGCTGAACTGCGACAAAACGTTTCGAACTTTCGCTGGCCACCCTCCTGCCGGTAGGTGATAAGCGTATCCCAGATTAGAGTCCGAATTAGGCATTTTGTTCATTATATTCCTTCGAATAATCTCTTCTTATTGTTTATATTAATATAAAACTAGATTGCGATATTAAAGTAGGTAAAAAAATTACACATATTAACACTGGAGAGTTGTTTTTTATCAAAAATACTGGAAAGACAACATGACCGTACTGCAACGTACAGTAATTGTCGGGATAGATTAGGAAAACATGGAAAAGAAGGTCATATCGATCGGATGCGCGGTTTCCATGGAGTTTTCCACATGTTGAATGTCCAGAGGCGTCGCACAGGGGAGGACTGGGTATGGTTGAAACAATTTGGCTCTTATTGTTGGTAGTATTGTGGTTTATTAACGGAGCGCTGATTTTAATTCGTTAAATTCAAGACCATCTTCCCAAGGGCTATACAATTTTAGTTCCCGAATTGCTATTTTGAGAAGTATAAAAATAAAAAAAAATATAAATAAACAATATATACAGGGTGTTTCAAAAAACGTGTGCCATCTCTCGTGAGGAGATTCCTCTCGTAAAAACAAGATTTATTTTTCATATCAACATAGGTCCGATTCTGCTTTATTTCGCAGCTACAGGGTGTTAAAGCTTTAATAATCTTTCGATTTATTATAATTTTACAAGCTTTAACATCCTGTACCTACGAAAGAAAGCAGAATCGGACCTATGTTGACATGAAAAATAAATTTTATTTTTATGTGAGGAATCTCCCCAAAAGAGATGGCACATGTTTTTTGAAACACCCTGTATATATATAAAATATAAAAATAAAACATTTTTCCCACCCCGAAAGCCTCATGTTCAGGGTTCAGGGTCGGTTATGGGGTCAACTGAAATGCATGCAAGTCATACAAAATATAATATTGATACATATTTATTTCAACGTTAATTCTAATTGTAAGAATAACAATTTATTGCAAATTAATCAATCTTCAGTATTTTAATATCCGTAAAGATAATTCTAATTAGTTTAGTGAAAAAAACAAGTGTAAAATCGCTTATTTCTGGGGCTTACTCAACCGGGTCTCACAATGCAAATTCACCTCAAATATCCATTTAGTTGGTCATTGGCAAGCAGACTCTCATTGTACATGAAAATAACAAAACAAACATTTACTGATCTGGGTAAAATTGATAGTTAAATAGTAAAACTCACCCGGGAGTACTCCGCCCCCTAGCCTATCTGGTATTCTATTCAATATATCCCATTCCATATATTCCATCTAATTCAAATATTATTCGGATCTATTGGTTAATCTTCAATAACTAGCTGGTGTCACCTGAAATAAGTATAGGGGCTATCCCCGTACGCAAATCTGCAGCTAAACAGATTCGCATCCCTAATAGTCAAAAAGACTCGCATCCTTAATAGTCATAAAGACTCGCATCCTAGTACTCAAAAGACTCGCATCCTTCACATCCTTAATAGTCATAAAGACTCGCATTCTAGTACTCAAAAGACTCGCATCCTTAATAGTCATAAAGACTCGCATCCTAATAGTCAAAAGACTCGCATCCTTAATAGTCTTAAATACTCGCATCCTAATAAGCTTAAAGACTCGCATCCTTAATAGTCTTAAATACTCGCATCGTAATAGTCAAAAGACTCGAATCCTTAATAGTCAAAAAGACTCGCATCCTAATAGTCAAAATACTCGTACCCTTAATAGTCAAAAGGACTCTCAACCTTAGTCCAAAGACTCGCAACCTCCAAATGTCAGCTCTGTGACAAAACACAACACAACACTACTTAACAGCCGTCCGTCCCGTCTACTACTGACTGACCTGCCGCGCGCCGGCAAACTAAGCCTCCTCTTACATCACATTTTTACCTGATCACAAATATTTACATCGCTTGCCAATGAATCATACTATTTTCTCTAATCGACTTTCAAGTTAATAGAGTGTTCTAGCATTGCTAGATAAATAAATAGAGAGTTTCCGAATTATAAAACCATTATTATAACCAACTTATTTTCCAAGTTTTACACAAGTATGAAAATAAAGTAAAACAAGTAAGAAAAATAGTTACAGTTTTGATAAGACAGAGCAATGCAATAGCACAAATAACTGCACGGCACTGGTATCCTCATAGACGCGAGAAAATAAAACATAAAACAATATTTTGATGAGAGGTCAAGGTCTTAGTGAGGATACACGTTAAAAACTGCACACATTTTCTTCCAGATTTACATTTAGTGGTTTTTTATGCAACCAGGAAAATTATTATTAATGTAGGTACTTCTCTCTAATACTTTTAAATCTTGGAGAAGAATTATTATATTTGATCTTAAAACATGGAAACATTCTTACTGTTATACCTTAAATAATTGTCATATTGTCAACCTCTATAACTTTATCACTGTTAAATGTCAATTTTTGTGCTGTCTATACTACTACCTTATACAGGGTGGCCCATCGAAAACGTTCCGCAAGGCATAAAGGCCAGGGTATTTTTTTTTCAAAAAATCCAAAATCACGTCAATTTTATTTGTGAGGGGGGCAACTGTTGCCTCAAAAATGATTGCAAAATCTTCAACCCTCTAAGCGGGGGTGTCATCCCCCAATTTTTTTCAAATGGGAATTGGATCAAGTGGCTTTCTATTCTCTATACTTTCCCGCTTCGTTTTTGAAAATCGGTCGAGTCATTGAGAAAATATGAAGGATTGAAATTTGAAAAGTTTATTTAAACATTTATCAGAGTAAATTATTCAGGTGCGGTAGTTGCTAGATAGCTATTCTGTGACCTTTGCGTTGCAGTTCTTTTTAACTTGCAGAAAAAGTGGAAATAATCGAACTTTATTTTAAAAATAAACTTTATTTTACTTTATTTTAAAACGTCTTCGTTGAGTTCTTGTACCAACTGAATTTTGTACGGGTGGAACTTGTGTTTTTTTAATATCCTTTGGACGCTTGTACGATTCACGCCGGTCTCATTGGCTAATTTTCTTGTACTCAGCGTACTATCTATGGCAACTTGACCCAATACAAATACCTCCATAGCTTCATTTACTACAGGATTTTCCTTCTGCCTCTTTTTATTCATAACTGAACCAGTTTCGCGAAATTTTGCTACTAACTCGCGAACAATTTTGCCATAAAGGTGTTTGTCAGGATGGCGTTCATTGAATATCTGCGCAAACCGATTGCCACATTCATTGTTTTTAAAATAAAGTTCGATTATTTCCACTTTTTCTGCAAGTGAGTACACCATAATTGTTAAAAAGTTTAACGATATTGAGAAGAACTTCAACGCACAAGTCAAAGAACAGCTATCTAGCAACTACCGTACCTGATCGAAAGAAAAAACAGCTAATTGGTCGAAGGAATTTATCCTTATCATTTACTCTGATAAATGTTTAAATTATTAGTAGTGGGAACTATCGAATGAATACTATCGAAACATTCGATAGTTGCAATTCATTCGAATAATTCGATAGCTGGTAAGAAAACATTCGTCGAAAACTATTCGAATAAAAATTATCGAATAGATGCGTCATCTGCCTTGAAATATTGTATTCTAGTAATTCGGCAGCAAAAACCATTCATTTATAAAAAAAATCATTTATCAAATTCATTTATTTGTCAGGATCGATTTTAATAAAATATAAACTGGATTTTAGTTGTCGTCCGGCGACGTAGGTTTCTTTCCTAGAAACCCGACAGCGGTCGGTGGCAATGCTATGAAAGAAGCCGGCATCTTTGATTTTTTGCGGAGTCAAATAAAGATAAGGACACATTATTTTTTTTTATTGAAGTGCTAGTATTTACACAGAAAATATATTATGAAGGGCGCTGTTGTCGTATTAGTTGGTATTAGCAAAGAATATTATTCTTTAGCATTAATTAGTTAGGGATAGTATGTCTATATGTTTTGCATTTTTTTATTAATATTCTGTTGTTACACTGCAATAATACTTTTTATTTTGGATGTAGGAGAATGATTTTTAATGTTTTTAAGCACAGACTGGTTTAATAAATAATAATAACAGTAATATAATTTGTTATACCTATTAACAACAAAATTTATAATCATTAGTAGCAAAATATAAACAACAAATAGAAGTCAAAAGTATTTATATTAGATCCTATTTAAAAATAATATAGTCTCTAAATGGCAACGTTGGTTTATTAAATAATAATAATTACAGAACTAATTTGTTATATTAACAACAAATTTTAAAATCATGAAATATAAACATTTATTAATTTTCTAAGCATGCAGTGTAATGGAAGGAAAATATAAATAAAAAATAGAAATCAAAATTATTTATATTACTTTTATTACTTTATATTACTATTCAAAAATAATATTTACTTTTGCTGGCATTTACTTTAAAAAATAAATGAAATATTTCTTCGCAAAAAACTACATGTAAGAGAATTAGCATAAACAAAATATAAACATTGTTAACTTTTTTTTTAAATTGGCACGTGTAAAACTTTCAATTTAATTTTCTCACCCCAAAATTTGAGTTCGATAACCATTTACTTAACCACATTACTTAAATATGATTATTAAGTTCAACTAATTCATATTATTAAAACATCTAAAATACAAATATGTATTTTTAAAATTAATTGTAAGTTCATCTCATCTCTCTTAAAAATTGCTACTTCTCAAAATTTCCGATTAAAAAAATGCAATCTAACCTAACCATAATATACCATATAAAATTAAATAATTGAAAGATCGGGCTACGGAAAATCACACAAATTTTCGGAAAAATTTTGACCACTTCGCACACAATCGTCAATTAATAAAAAACTACTATTTTAGTATTTTAAATATTTTAATAAACGCAAAAATAGCATAGTATTTACAAGGCGAAGTTATAAAAATTTGGAAGAACTAATAATGCACTGACGCACACAAAAATCAAACGAATACTAAATTTCATTTATCAAAATTATTCGATAGTCGTGGCGCAACGATAACCATTTAGTCGCACGGCGAGGTTGTTACATATGCTTTAGTATACAAATGAATGAATGATTTCATTCGAATAAAACCATTCGATAGTTGAAATCATTCATTCAGTAACCATTCGATAGTCTAATTCATTCGATAGTTCCCATCGCTAGTTTAAATAAACTTTTCAAATTTCAATCCTTCATATTTTCTCAATGACTCGACCGATTTTCAAAAACGAAGCGGGAAAGTATAGAGAAAAGAAAGCCCTTTTCATTGCGGTACCACTTGACCCCTTCCCATTTGAAAAAAATTGGGGGATGACACCCCCGCTTAGAGGGTTGAAGATTTTGCAATCATTTTGGGGCAAAAGTTGTCCTCCTCACAATCAAAATTGAAGTGTTTTTGAATTTTCTGAAAAAAAAATTACCCCAGCCGTTATGCTTTGCGGAACGTTTTCGATGGGCCACCCTGTAGTAGTGTCCCCGAAATGTTACAAAATCATATGTTGACAACTTAATGTATGTTGGTATTTGTCTCGTTTTGCAGGACTTGGTTTTATTGAACTTCCTGACCATTCTTCCTCAGGAGACAGACGCGTATGGTTTAAGCAACCGGATCATAGAAAAGAGGACGGCAATACAACTCAGGGTGACTCTTCTAAAGACCACAGACGCCCATTGCTGTATGAGACACCCTGTATATACTGTTTGACCAGCGGATCTGAAGCTACGGAAGGAATGCGAGAAAAAAAAATCGATATTGCCACGTTTATCTATAAAATTGCAAAATTGCCAGACATGAACTATAAATTTAATATATTTTTATTATATATAATGTGTTTAGCATATATTCTGACGTATATTACTAAGGAATTTTAACGTAGTTCATATTGTTGGATATGTTTTATTTAATAACTTATTTCTTTCATTCTGTATAATCTGCTTATTACAAAAGGTGAAGATATTTCAACGATATCATTGGCAAACCGGTATCGCCGCGCATGGCCGCCTATTCATCGAACATGATTGGCGAGAGTACGTCACAGAATTTGTTACAACGCGGTTGACATGGCCTTTACGCCTTTCCTATTCGCTAGCCTTATCCCCAACTTCACGGTTACTTCTGAAAAGAGTAGAAATATTGAATACTATTGAAATATCCAGTGGCGGTGTCATTCTTTTGATCATTATTACTTTCTTTCATTATTTTATACCGGTTATCCTAAACTTTATTTCTATATTTTTCCTATATTTAATAGTTAAAATGTGTTTTATTGTTTCGTTATCTTCTTATAATGTTTTTCGTTCGTAGTTTTTAATTATTAATATTAAGTTTGATCGTATATTTGTGTTTTAAAATGAATAAATTTGTTAAGGGTAAGACGCTACATAGCCAGGACAAGAGAAATAATAGCTAATTTATATAGGTAAGTAGAATAATAATAATGTAATTATTAGAATATTAAAATTAAATATTGGCTAAAATGAAAAGCACCCCCACATTTTACCTAAATATTTTAGCTAAACTAAAATAAATGTAAATAAACGTAGATGAAATCTCATTTGGTTTATTTCCTTGTGTTCATAACAGGGTTTGCGACGAAGAAGCTACAGAGAGTTCGCTTAAGTTGCCGCTTAAACGTAAACTTGAGCGCATATCTCTTTATACCGGAGTTAGCGTATCGGCTATAAAAAAATTCACACAGAAGATAAAAAAAGACTGGAAACTAACCCCGATAAAATGATATCCAGCCCTGGAAAGAAACGGCTACGTGAGCTCGACGACTTTGATTTCCAAGTGGTCAGAAATTTGATAAATAGATTTTATCTCGAATTCAAAGTCGCCCCCACAATTAGAAAGCTTTTGCAAAAATTGCAGGAAGAATCGAATTTTCCTTTGGCAGGGACACGCTTAGGGGTTATTAAAATCAAATGGATTTTTTGGCGTAAATGTCAAAATAACAGATAAATATTAATGGAGCGGCCCATTATATTGCAGAGAGAGATATAAATATATACGCAAAATTCGAAAATATCGCCAAGTATTATCTATTTGGATGAAACATGGGTAGACAATGACCTAACCTTTAAAAAGTGCTGGCGGAGCGATACCATATCTGGTGTAATAGGCAATATTGGATCTACTGGTGAGTAAAATTATGTTTTGTTTGCGCTTCCAAAGTTAACTATTTTCAAGATTTTTTTTTGCTGGAAATAGTTATATCTAAAATTATGTATTGTAGAAAAAAAATATAGTTAGTACAAATATATAAATAAATATACCTCAAGACTCAGTCTTGATCATTTACTGATGATGTTAACATGGTTAGCGAAACGTGCGCCCAGTGTAAAAGTAAAAGTGTTTTGGTGTATTGTGCTGATTTAGTTTTTTATTTTGCTGTGTAACACCAAAGGTTCCAACCCCCAGCTGTAATTATTTCTTATATTATATTAACAACACATAATAATAAAATTATTGAAAATATTTAAGGGAGTTTTAATAAAAGCTTTTAGTGTGTTTATCTGCTAACTCAACAGTAACGATTCAAACAGGATAAAGTTTTTTAAAAAAAAAATATTAATCTGAATATTATATTTATGATACACATTATTTTCATAAAACACCGTACGCCCATGCCTATTTTATGAATGAAATTGGGCGTGTCTTGTTTACAACTGCGTTCCCCTGTCGATACCCCGTAGCTACAGATCCGTTGGTCACACTATACATTGAGAAAAATAAAAGGCTAAAAAATGTAATAAATAAATTTTATTTTAATGATATTCTTACACATTTAAATATAACATTGAATATTATAATATCTAAACATACGGCATGAAAACATTTATTTAGATATTTTGACACAAAAAATTAAGGCTTCTTTGGAAGTAATCAAATAATACACATATATTTTCTTATAGATCTTGAAAATCAACCTCCAAAGAAGTTTCCGTTAAATAAAAATATAAGCGATCTTTTTTAATTTACATTGTTTAGTATTTACTTTGATTGTCTGGTTATATTTAGTTTAAGTAAAAAAAAAACATTGTCTTGGTATATTTTTCTTCGTAAAATATAAAAAATATTATTTTTTTCTGTATAAGTTATAACTTATTTGTTGTGGCAATAACAAATACAGGACAACATCGGTGATAGTTTTATAATTACTTTGATTTGAATAATTAGAGGTTATATATTAATAAATTTCATTAATTTTCTTTTTTGAGCAAACCCACTTGATTTAAATTTTATTTTGATTGTCTTACATCTAAATACGAGTACACACCGAAGAAAGGAAAAACGTTAAGTTCAAAGTCTTTTGTTTAGAATTATTGCCAAAATTTGACAAAAACATGTTTTTTAACTGTCTTTTTGTTTATTTATATGTTTAAGTTTGTGCGTTATAGCTATGTATTTAGAACGCCACTAGGTGTGGCAACATTGCACAAAAATCATCACTGATCAACAAATAAAATTTTATTATTATTTTAATAGACATTAACAAACGTCAACATTTGCTAAAATATAGTCTTTTTAACCCTGCTTACAGTAGAAGTAATATTTTTTTAAAAGGTTTTCCATGATTCTTATATATTTTATCTAATCACAACAACTTTTATCCCAATAGAGAAGAATTTGCATTTGATATAAACATATAGTTGTACCGTATGATAAAAAAAAGGCGTCAAAGACGGCTGGGAAATGAAAATAGGTGATAATTTTATCGAGGTCAGTCTCTAGATTGACAAAAATTGACATAAATCTTTTCAAAAGATTAAAAAAGAATAGAACGATTCCAGACGTTTAGGGCTTGGCCTCGTGAAAATTGTCGTCGATTGTCATTCTCTAGCCGTATTTGACGCTGTTTTTTTTTCTCGATTGTATGGTATTTGATAAATATTACCCTTGAAGGGTTTAATTCAGTTCTATATCAAAGGTTTTTCTTATTATTTATTGGGATAACTTAACAGAGGTCACAACAACTATTCATTTCATTGTATTGGTTTCTTTAAATACTATATACTGTATGATGCAACAATACAATAAAGTTAAGAAGATGAGTAACAATTTTCTTTTGGTAACAATATTTATTACAATCACTATTAAGGTAAAGCCCCGTCTACACCTAAGGTTTTACCTGTCAGTCTTACCCGTTCAGGCAAAACGTAGGTATCAATTAAAACGTAATGTGTAGGTAGACTTGGAGACTAGTTATGTGTATGAATTAATTATATTGCATCGTTGTATCATACAATATAAAACAAAAAAAAATTCTATCAAACATACACGTAAGTTTATTTAATCTATTCATAATTCTGTAATAAGTAATATCATCTAAATATTACTTACCTTTGAGTCTTTAGTGTTTATAAGAATTACAAAAATAATATATTCTTTTAAATAAATTAGCAAGTTGGTATATACTGATAAAACACAATGTTTTGTATGACTACTATTTAAAAAAAAAACATGCTAGTCTAGGATATACATAACTGTTTTTAAAAATTTGACGTTTAAAGTATAAAAATATAAGAAAATAATAAATTCTAATAAATTTTTAACCGTAAATTATATAGTGGTCCAAACATTATTGACACTGATCATGAACAGATATTTTTTTTTGAGATGATTTTCTCATTGTAGAATCGACTACGCCACTGTATAGTGCTTTTATCGCAGGCTCCTGTTTCTGTGGACGGACGCCGCTGACGTATTTCCCGCATTTGACAGGGAATTCATCAATTTTTCGTTCTCTTCTCGAACTGAAAAAAAATAACAAAAATAATATTTTTGAGTGAAACTAATAAATGAGAAAGAATATAATAGTTATAACCATATTTTTGTATTATATTAGAATGTCAAAGCCGTGAGACTGTATGTTGAGTTGTAACTCAAGAAAGGAGTGCACAATAGGTCTATAAGGTCAATCCCATCCTCTCACACTTTTTTGAAACACCCTGTGCAAGTGAATATATTATTTTCCTGAGATAAAAATTCTAGATATATCTTTTATAGATTTTTTTATCTCCAATCTATAAACCCCTCTCCTGCCCTCTCCTATAAAATATTATTTTAGGTTCTTTATTTATTTTTTTCTATAGCAACTGTTAAAATTGCCTTAACAAATAAAAAGAGACTGACAAATCCCATGGTAAAGAGTGGGACCGCGTTCCCGTAGCGCAACTCAGAATAACAATTTTGAAACCAGTTAGCAAGACCATGGCAGGACGTACGTCTTTATTGCTATCTTTCTTTATTATGTGTGCTTTATATGAAAAAGAAAGAGATAGGTATAAAACGTATCGTAAGACATTATCGCACATTCTGGCTGGCGGAAAAATTTAAATTAGCTATTATTAGTAGTAATTTTTTCATTCTGAAACTGAAAATTTTTTTCACTTAAACTGATTTATTTCCTATACCAATGTAAAGGAACAAAAATCATTGTGTAGGGAATAAATCAGTTTAAGTAAAATTTGCAGTTTCTTTCAGAACGAAAGAATACTACTATTATAAGGGAAATTATAAAAAAGCAAAATTGTAATTGTTTTATAAACATATTTATTTATACATAAAAATAAATAAACTTTTTATAATATAATAACAAAAAATAACAGTGTTTATTCCACCCACCTACCAATTTTAAATGCAGAAGAACTGATGACTGTTGCAGGAAACGATCGGCCAATTTTTTTAAAGGACATTAAAAATCTCATTTTCGAAAAAACTGCCTAACTGCAATAACAAAGTGAATATCCAAGCAAAGAAGACTTTACGAGAATCATGATCCTGAACCATTTTCCAGTTTTAATCCTAAAAGAAAAGTAAAATAGGTATATTAATAAAGTTTCTGGTTACTATAAACCAGCTATAAACTACCTACCGAAAAAATGAAAAAAATTTATTGTATTAATTTGTTGTGTTAAGGGAGGTTCGAAATATTTTTGACACTACTACTTCTACTTTTTTCTTAATAAGATGATAAATATAACTACTTACTTTTATTTTACCGGGTGTCTTTAACATATCTATCAGAGAAAGGGGGCACCAATGCATATAAAAAATAGATGATACTGGCTCCTGCAGCAAATAAAATAACAAATAGTATAACCTAAAATTATAAGTAACAAAATATAAATACCTATATGGAACAAAGGAATTTGTTCCCTATCCATATTCATAAGTCAATAAAATGGAGAGTTTAGAAAAAAAGGTAAATCAGCAGGGGCGGGAAAGTGAAATAGCTAAAGCGGTTCCACCGTTTCCACGGAAATCTCAAATAAAATAGTTCCAGCCCTAGCCACTAGGTGGTAGTGCAATTAATTTTTAGGTTAAGAAATTGCTACTAGTTATTGCCAGATGGCATTAAATCAGAATTTTTTTGTAGTTTCCATAGTTTCCAACGGCCATTGTCATATTATTGTCAAATTCTCAAAAAATATTGTCGTTGTCATAGCACCAATCATAATATTATCAATGTTTTTCAAACTATAATTTGTTATATGTGTTTTAATTAGACAATTCCTTTTGTTTGTGGCCCTAAAAATATAATGTAAGTTTTTATTTTTGCCATCATTTAAGTACCTATTTATATTTACCCCATTTACAAAACTTTGGGCGTATTACGTTGGTGTTGTTTTATTATAATAAACGATGTTTAAATATTTGACTTATAAATAAAAACTTTAAATAATAAATAATATTTCACATGTTTGGCTTTAATTTTATTTAATAACTGTATAAATCTTTCTGTTAAATCTTATTTTTTACACATCACAACGATACTTGTTATTAGTATTGTTGAATTTGCGTAAAAATAAGATTTTATTATCAAATATAATTATTTTAGAGTAAAATTCAATAAATACGCTCATTTAAAAAGCCCGCGCTTCGATCCATTTAAAACAAGCCCTACTCAATAGATGGCGCCACTTCTGTAGGACCATTTTTCAGTATGGCAGAGTCCATTCTTTTTCTAGCTAGGTATATTCTTTGGTAAATCACCAAAAGGGGGGGGGGGAAATTAGCAAACATGACGAATTGTCATGATGTTGTCATCTTGGTTGTCATGACGACGAAAACGAAAGGCGATTGTTCTAATTTCTATTTAGAAATTACGTTTTATATGGCTGCTTCTTTCTCTCTTGTTATATTAGAATGAGATAGTGGGCCCAATAGACGCAATGCGCAGATCAACATAAATAGAACGAAATTTTGCGTTCTGAGTTGCGCTACGGGAACGTTGTCCCTCTCTTTGCCATTTAATTTGCCAGTCTCTTTTTATTTGTTTGTCTATGCTTATATCTATCCTGATATCTATCAAAAATAGTAGATAAATAGTACTTTAACTGCAAGTGTAGATTCATAGATAATAGAAAATAATCTACTATTAAGGGTAGATTAAATGATACTTTAACAGCGAGGATAAGTTAAAAACTTTATTTCTTCTCGCACGTTTTTAATTGCTTCCATTTTTGAAAATTTTTGTATTCCTTTTCATAAGTTATTCGGGATTTAAATGGAAGTAGTTTGGATATGGCGATTGTCGCCTCAGCCTGAATATCTGTTGGTAATTTATTTATTTCGTTTTGAGCCATTTCTGGCTCCAATTCAATCAGCAATCGACACGAAAGAGAATTAAAAAATATTGACTCAAAACCGACAACTAAAGAGACAGCTTTATTTATTTGTCAAATTACATAGAAACCAACGTCAAACCAGCACAATATTTTTTCTACTCCTAATAAATTCCTTGAAATAATAATTTCTGAATATTTTTTAAAACGTAACTCGCTATGGAAAAAAATATTGTTTTATACACGACGATAAAATTGCATTATTGTCTTCCGAAATTAATTCATTAATCTTTTCGGTCGAATAAAATGATATTTTATCGTCTTGTATAAAAAATAACTATTAATCTATTATAATACAATAAAAAAGCTTAAAATGTTACATTCAAAGCACTTTTGACAGATACCAATACAACCAAAAAAAAAAGATCCCGAATCTACCTTATTATTTTTGTCCCTTCCTTATCCCAATTTCTGCACTTTCTGTGGTCTGGTTTCTTCATATACCGGAGCAGAAAAAGTATAATAAGTACGATTTACTGTCGAATTATTCTGCTGCACAGTCTCTGTGGTTGTGTGAGTCAGAGTAACCACAACACACAGTATACTAACACAGAGCAGGAACAAATACACTCCCACGATTGCTTTGATTATCTTTTTCCGTTTGCTATAACGCTGCGTCTCTTGTTTTGAATGTTGATCGCTTGATGATGTTCGCCTGCTTGATTTTTTCGAATGTTTTGAGCTTGAATTAGAGTAGGTTCTTGGGTGTTGAGGATGTTGAGATATTAAGCTACAAAATGATCAACATGTAGGTATAACTTTTTCTACTGTTTGATTTTTTTCCAGTATTTTTCTTTTCAATAGCAATGTTGTAGTGATTAACTTGAAGTTTATTTAATGTTCAGCATTAACTATTTTTTTTTAAATTTTACACAGGGTGGTGCACCTCATTCGCCTCGGTTGATTACACGAAAACGGAAAGATGCAAAAACAAAATATTTTATGGGTATATGTGGGAAGGCAATGTGCGTAATTTAAAATTATTTTCCAATAAACAGTGTGTCCCATTTTGGTTGAAATCATAGTGTATCTCCGTTATTAGTGAAGATAGAAGGGTGCGGTTTGCACAAACCTGTCCCACTTTTTCGTCAAACGGAAGATGCTGCAAACAAAATTTTCATAGCTCTCTTCATTTCTGAGCTACAGGGTCTTTTTAGAAAATTATGCAATGCCTTGGGATAAAACCCCCTGCCTCTCTGTTGTGTTGTTAAGGGTTGCGACAAGAAAATTTTGCTTATGTGTAGAACTTTTACCATAAAATGTATAGCATTGGTTTTTCACCATGACCAATATTTTTGAACTATCCAATGAACTAAAGAATAAGTTTTTCAAACGCCAAATGAAACCATGTATAGTTTATAAAGTCATATGATCTGTCTTTGTTATGAGCTTTCAAAATATATATCATTTCCCATTTCATTTCTTCTTTACCAGCAATATTGCAAATATATCAAAATTGATTAGTCGTGATAAATAACAAAAATGGAAAATGGTATTTACTAAAAATAGTCATACACATATTAAAATTTATTTGGGATTGATATATTTTACTTTTTGAAATAACTGTTACCACTGAAACTGTGAATATATTTTTCTTTTTTATAACGGGATGGGTTTGCAACATCTAAATCTTGAATCACTAAAGCATTTTTCAGGTGTTCGACATTGTTGTAGTGCCTACGATATATTTCTCTGTATTTCAAAATTCCCTAAAATCAGAAATCGAGAACTGATATGGGGAAAAGTGGGAATCGAGGAGGCTATCAATATTGTTCATTGGTTCCAACCATTGATTTGAAAAATAATAATTTAACAGTATTCTAATATTTGAATGTTCCCATCTTGTTGAAAGTATATTTCACGTAAATTAAGCAAAGGAATATCTAAAATTTCCGATACGATAGGATTATTCTTACGTGATATTTTGTATTCCAAGATTTACAAATAGCGGTAGAGAGTTAAGTTTCCCTAATATATAAAGAATTTATTAAGCGCCTCCCAAAAATAAAACAAGAGACAGATAGCAGTATAGTTTTTCTAATTCTTTTAGTTTCTTTTATTATCAATCATGGCCTACTAATAAATATGATGTTTTAATAAAAACTTTTAAATATTGCTGTAAATAGTGAAATAAATATAGAGTAAATATATATTTCTTTTGAGAAGCTTGTATGCAGTCATGGAAGCAAATGTAGCAAAATACACAATTGTGTAGCTTTGGCAACCCTGCTTGTACTTTACTTTTCAGAATTAATTCATGTGCTGACTTGTCCCAGACATCAATTTTCATCCAAATATTGACGTTACTTCAGAAATTATTTGAAAAAATCGAAATAAAAATGAAACTTCTACCCTGTATCTCCGAAACTAAGCATTTTAGGACATACATTTATACGAACTTTTTACTTATTTTTATATGCAGAATACGTTTCCGAAATATCCGGAATACAGTTCGGACCCCCCTGTATAGTATCGTTGAAAAGCATTAATTGTATTAGCCTTCTAATAATGGGCAAGAACGGTACGTACGTTCGCCTCTTCCCGCGCTTCAGCTGACAGTTGTGACGTCATTGTAGTCCTTGTCAAAGCCTTCGTGGCCTTGTCATGATAGTGTGTATTATTAGTTGCCTATGGTAAACTTATAAAAATAACAGCTGAGAAATTTTGAGTTAATTATTTTGTCAATTTTAAATGTGAAAAAGGTGTCTTTAAAGTTTTTAGAGCTATAGAGTGTATAAATACGTTCATTTTGTATTGTGAATTGTGACAAAGTGCATACTAAGTGCCCACGATATAGTTTATTAATTATTTTAAAGCAAAATATGGAAGTACTCTAAAAAGAATGCTTGCAAAAGGTGATGCTGGGAACTGCTGTTCTGAAAAATGCATTATCCGAGTATTTAATACGATTTATACAGTTAATTTTCTATATTATATACATATAAGGTGTTTAAATAAATAAACTAAATAATGAACGTTTTGCATTCGGCAACCAATAATACAGGTGTGTGTATTATTGGTTGCCGGATAAGAACTAATAACCATGACAAGGACTACAATGACGTCACAAAGCGAGTAGTTTTTGCATGCACCTGGCGGACACTTTTGGCTGAATGAGCAGTCCTATTAGGTTAACTGTTCTTGAATGATGGGTACTGTGTATTTTGTCGAGTAGGTACCTATTTTTACACTTTTCTGTTTTTGTATATTTGAAAGAAATACGTATTTTTATTAATTCTTCAATCAATCATTCTGTTGTTCAATATCGAATGTTTATAATTTTGTGCAGCCCATGTCGAAAAATTTCTTTTAATTGGGAATTTTTGCACAAAGTTTTAAACTGTTTCTGACAATAAGACAGATTGTTTAAACCAAAATTAATCCATTTCCCATCAATTTGCGAAGTCGAATCTATCGGCGAAAAGTAAATAACTTTGAAAGTATTTTATTGGAACGTTTATTTTTGGAATCTAGACTTTTTTCAACGATTCTGGAGCAATTAAAGTAAATTTGCGTTGAAAATGAAAATAATTTGCGTATATTTATGTAGACATTTTGTTAAATTAGAAGTCTAAAAAAGTTTTTTAATGATAATAAGAAATATCGTTCTTTGTGTTTTTGCCCTTCCGCCGACTAGGAGGAGATATACCGTATGATTGAAAAAAAAAACGGTGTCCAGTTGGCTTGGAAATGAATGTCTATGACATTCCCCATATAATTTCACATGTTAAATGATGACAGCGATCTTCATTTCATAGACATCGCCGACGCCGTTTTTTTTTGTTCATACGGTACTTCCTGAAACATTTTCCTCTACTGGCGGAAATATCTTTTCAAGAAATAAACTCGCTGCAAAGGTATAGACATTTTTATTTATAATTTGGTTATAACGTACGTTTCTTTGAAAAAAAAACAATGCATAATTATTATTTCTTTGAACTGAAATATGCTCCAGATGTTTTGAATTAGAGGTGAAAAAACGCATTTCGATATACAGGGTGGTCCGAACTGTATTCCGGCAACTCCGACAGCATATTCTGCAGATAAAAATAAGTAAAAAAGTTCGTATAAATGTATATCCTAAAATACTTAGTTTCGGAGATACAGGGTGTTGAAGTTTTATTTTTATTACGATTTTTTTCAAATAACTTCTGAAGTAACGTCATTATTTAAACGAAATATTGATGTCTGTGAGTGGGAAATTTGATTTTGATGTCAATATGACTCCTACTAGTAGAGGGCGCCACCTACATACAGGGGCGGATACAGGAATTTATTTTAGGGGGGTCCAAATAAAAAAGTAATGCAGAATATTCTTTTAGAGTGTCATTTTTAACCAGAAAAGCTAATATTTAACCCAATTTACAGATTTACCAATTTACAGATACAGAGAGGCCCGGGCCCCATGGGCCCCCCCTCTGTATCCGCCACTGCCTACATATTTGATTTATATACTCACATTTATAGGGAGCGCCACCTACATGTGTTTTAACTGTTTTGAAGACTAATTACTTTTTGGCTGTACCTGTAAAACTACTGGGTAAAAAAAATAAACTTTTCGGTGATTTTTTATGTAAAAAATCTCTGGTAAAAATTGCTACGAGCAACCGTTTTCAAGATATTTAGAATGGAAATGGTCAATACATGATATTATTGACAAAAAATAAACAGGTTATGTCATTGACGACAGGTATTACTGATATCAAAGTAAAATTTCTCATGTCAAAAAACTCCCAGGCACCAATTTTCATCCAGATATTGACGTTAGTTCAAAAATTATTTGGAAAAAATCGAAATCAAAATGAAACTTCTACACCCTGTATCTCCGAAAATAAGCATTTTAGGACATACATTTATACGTATACATATATTTTTATCTGCAGAATATGCTGCCAAAGTTTCCGGAATACAGTTCGGACCACCCTGTATATTTGAATAGTAAAATAATAAAAACAAAACAAAGAAAAATTACACAAAATAATACAGATATAATACCTATTACAGCGACCTTTAAAAATGTAACATTTTTGCATAATTTCATAAAAAATATTATGTAACTTCCATCATTTTTCGTTATTCTTTTATAAAAAAGTTATTGCTGAACGTTAAACTAATTAATACCACAAAAAAAAAACATTAATTTTATAGTTTATTTTACTATTTCCACTTACGCAGTTGAAGATAATCCTTTTTCTACATCACTTTCTCTCTTTTGAGCACTTTTAAAACTTCTTTGTCTTGAACTTTTCCTCAAAGAACTTTTTTTCTGCACCTCTATCACATTCTCCCTATAAATTTGGGCACTTTTCCTCCTCAACTCTTGTTGATCACTTTTTAAAATTACTTCCTCCAAAGAAAACCTTCTTCTCCTCGAACATGATATTTTACCATCGTTCTCTTCGAGTTTACAATGTGAAACACACTCACCAGAGGATAGAAGACACTTGGCTTGAGATTTTAGAGGTAAGCATTCTGTAAAACTTGTATCTGAAGATTTATGTTGATTTTGAATTGAAGTTTTTGAGTTTCTTCTGCTTGGTGAGTATGAAGTTTTGGTTAAGTTGATTCTTGAGTCGAGAAGTGTGATTGAATCGTTTGACATCTTTTTGATAGTTTTTAAAAGAAGTCTCAGTAAAACTATTACAGGGATTATACAAATTATGGAGCTATAGTAATGTGAGTGGAGTACTGGACATTTTGACTGCGAACTGAATTCAAATGAAAGTGCGAGGAGTCAAAGTGCCTGGAATGCCTGGAATACACCGTTTTACTAACTCCAGTGTCGTAGAAATAACATATTCGATAATATCCAGGAATTTTTACATGAATATTTGAATGGTTTTACGTCAAACTTTGAAGGTAGCTGATTGATTTCCTTGTTTTTATTGAAATAATGATGAATAATAAATTATATATGTGTATGATCTATATTCTATTTTTGCAAGTATATACCGGGTGCGTCTCAAAAGTGGCTCACCCCTATAACTTTTATTTTTTCAGTATATAGAACTCTATCTAATCTAGATTGATTTACTTATTCAATTGTTTTCGGTCACTTCCTGTTTCACCGGAAATGACTACAACTTTTAATTTTTAAATGGCACCCTCGGTATTTTGGTACTTTATTCGATAGAAAATGACATTCTGACTAGAATCACATATTATACGTCAACTTTTGACATTTTCAAATATGGTTTATTTGAAATTGCAACATCCAGTTCATAACAACAATTTGACTCGAAATACTACCAATAAGTGTGTGGTATCAAATTATTCGTAAAAAATGCTTTTTCAAATATGCTAATGAGCCACCCTCGTTCCATTTGAAAAAAATGATTAAAAATACGATTTGGGCATTTTTTAACCGGCGAGGACAAGACATTAAAAACATTAGACGATCAAATATATCTTTTTAAGGCTCCTTGATTAAAAATTAGTGTTTTTAACACAGCTGTGACACTCTAGATTGACATTTAAAATACAATTTTGTTTTAAGCGAAAATGTCAAAAGTTGACATATGATATGACATTCTATTCAGGCTGTCATTTTCTATCGAATAAAGTAAAAAAATACCGAGGGTGCCATTTAAAAATTAAAAGTTGTAGTCATTTCCGTTGAAACAGGAAGTGGCCGAAAACAATTGAATACGTCAGTCAATTCTAATTTATGTCATATAGGTACTAACATACTAAATCTCGTTTTTTTTTTTATCTGAAATAATAAAAAAAGTTATAGGGGTGATTTCGTCGTAATATATAAAATAAAAAATATTTTTTACGTGTTTAAAGGAAAACTTTGAATGTTCCCCGACACCTTTTAAAATTAAGCTAAAAATCCTGCCTTCCGGAGATATTTTTTTCTCGGTTATTAGGTTCATTTTAACCCATAAATTCAATAGGTTAGTTTTGTTGGTTCACCCTAGCGTCCATTTTTCTCAACGCTAAATATAGCTGATGCCGGTTTATACAAAATCCTTCCTTCCTTTTTTTATTCAAGTTTCACACAAGAAAATTAAAAATTATTTATTTTTAAAAAAAATTTGATCTAAGAAATTTTGAAGCCACCGATTTCTTTCTGTATTTGCATCCGTTTTAGTGTCGTAACCATAGAGTAAAGTCGTAGCCGTCATAATATCAAAGTAATACCGTATGATCGAAAAAAAAAAACGACGTCCAGTTGGCTGGGAAATGACGATTGATGACATTTCTCATATAAATTTACATACAGGGTCGCTTTTATGTATGGAAACAGTCGATTATTAGGTAATATACAGGGTGTTTCAAAACAAATACGAAAAACTTCAGGGGGTGATTCCTTGTTCAAAATAAAGGGTGGTTTGCTTTATAAACGTTGGGTCAAAAGTCAACCATTAGGGAGATATCGCGGTACAAAGATGGCGGAAAAATAATGTTTTTATTTTTTATCTTGAAAACGAAAAGAGATAGACTAATGAAATTTTACGGAAGCATTACTGTTATGAAAACACACTTTCTGGTAATTTTTTCACTTTTTTAAAACGATTGGAAGGGGTTGAAATAAACTACTCCTATCATTCTTGTTAATGAAATTGAAAGAAAAATCTTATCAAACACATGCAAAAAAAAAATAATTTTGATAGTCTAGTTTATTTAGAAACTTTTTTATCTCTTGTGTTTTTTTGATAAAACTCACCGATTTGAAATTAAAAAATAAAATGTAAAGCATTAGATGTCAGGACAAAAAACATTTTTAGATAAAGAATCTAGTGGGCAGCTGTAATTTTTTTAGGAAAAAATCTAGTCGGCCGCTGTCACTTTTTAGGATGTTTCTAATATTGTTTTATTTGACCCTACTGCAATACGTTATTATCTAGATTATTATTATTATCATTATTATCACTAGATTCTTATCTAAAAATATGTTTAGTCCTGACATGTAATGCTTTACATTTTATTTTTTAATTTCAAATCGGTGAGTTTTATAAAAAAAATACAAGAGATAAAAAAGTTTCTAAACAAACTAAACTATCCAAATTAATTTTTATGCATGTGTTTGATAAGATTTTTCTTTAAATTTCGTTAACAAGAATGATAGGGGTAGTTTATTTCAACCCCTTCCACTCATTTTAAAAAAGTGAAAAAATTACCAGAAAGTGTGTTTTCATAACAGTTATACTTCCATAAAATTTCATTAGTCTATCTCTTTTCGTTTTCAAGATAAAAAATAAGAACATTATTTTTCCGCCATCTTTGTACCGCGATATCTCCCTAATGGTTGACTTTTGACCCAACGTTTATGAAGCAAACTACCCTTTAGTTTGAACAAGGAATTACCCCCTGAAGTTTTTCGCATTTGTTTTGAAACACCCTGTATAGGAGGTGCCGCCAAACTTTAGAAATAGTTTGGATATGGCGTTTGTCGCCTCAGCCTGAATATCTGTTGGTAATTTACTTATTTCGTTTTGAGCCATTTCTGGCTCCAATTCAATCAGCAATCGACACGAAAGAGAATTAAAAAATATTGACTCAAAACTGACAACTAAAGAGACAGCTCTATTTATTTGTCAAATTATATAGAAACCAAAGCCAACCCAGCACAATATTTTTGCTACTCGTAATAAATTCCTTGAAATAATAATTTCTGAATATTTTTTAAAACGTAACCCGCCATGGAAAAAATATTGTTTTATACACGACGAAAAAATTGCATTATCGTTTAACGAAATTAATCTTTTCGGTCGACGATAAAATACCATTTTATCGTCTTGTATAAAAAATAACTATTAATTAAATTTAAAATTGGTTTGTTGGTAAAATATTCTTCCAATGTGCGCCACTGTGTCAATATTTTTAGATCAAAGAGCCAGTAAGGTTCAATTTACGTAAGATTACTTTCCTCTGGACTCGACTGGATCTATGTGATCCCTCATTATTTATAACTGGTAAGCAATTAAGTAAACTATAAGATTTCACGCTGATTTTATCCCAATAAAACGGATTATCTATATTACAAGCCATATTAAAATCGTTTATCTTATTCCTTGTCCGTTATTTTAACGTTTTAAATACTATATTATTATAGTAAAAGATTATATTATTAAGGTTGATTCTCACTATACCTTCCCTTTCCATTCCACATCCATTCATTATCTGTTCCGTCTTTTTTATTAATTTTTTATTAATTGCAATACTATGGATTCAGGGGAGTGCCGCTCGAATGACTTATGTCATATCTTGGCAACAGAAGGTAGCTTGTGAGGATTGATACGTCTATGTCTTCTTGTACGCCTGTAGAATGTGGTGTCCCTCAGGGTTCAGTACTTGGCCCTATTTTGTTTCTAGTGTTTATCAACGACATTGCAAATCTAGACATTAGCGGTAAAATCTGCCTCTTTGCGGACGATACTAGTTTCACTTGGAGCGGCCCAAATATTACGGAACTATACTCTGTTTTTTTTCTCAGGTAAGATTTCGACAGACGATGACAGAAGAAAAGCAGATGACGTCTCATACCAATCTATTTATTTAACTAAAAAAAGTTTCTAATAATTTTTAAGTTAACTCTGGATGAGTTTAATTATAAATCCGTCATGCGTCGTCTCTTGTTGTTTTTAACCAGTTTTATTGGTTTATTTCAAAAATGACAGATCGTATTTCAATTTTATTGGTTTGACGGAACGATAAACGACAAACGGACACCGATGCGTATGAACTCGCCTTTAGATTTTTGTCATTTTTGACGCTTGTCAAAGTCTTGCCAAATTATAGGTTATAATTTTGTGTCAACTTTTGTTAAATACCCTGCGTTTTGGAAGATGATGCATTTTGATTCGTATTATTACGTGTGTTTTGTGTCTTTTGAAGTCCAGTGGAGGAAAAATCGAGTGAAAATTAACTGTAGACCCAGAGCACAGTTTATGGTTAATATTCGCTGCCCAGGCAGAAGGTCTTATACACCAATGAAGTTGCCATCGATAAAGTTTGTATACCATTTCGTCGTAGATAAGTGCATCTCGTATATGGTAGAAGGATCAAACAAAACACATACTAAAAACTGGAGTAGCTGTAAAATATCGACATCGCACGATAGGTAAATAATGGATTTTAGTACTGCAGAAAAATAATGTCAAAAGGTACCTATTGGTTTAAAAAAATTAAGATTAAAGTTAATTAATCAACCTTTAAGGTATAAAATTTGGTAAATGTTATTATTAATAAAATAGTTTGTTTTATTTATTCCTGCGGAATATTACAAATTTGTATTTGTACATAAGTTATATTGATAAATATAATCATAAATGCGGGAAGTTTCATAAAGCTTGAAAGTAAGATATAGTTCTTTTTTATATTTTTTTTTATATGTAGCGTCTTGTTCTTGTTTGTTTTGTATTAACACATACCGTTTTTTTTAAATAAAATAACTCGATTAGATTTTTTCAGTTTTATACAGTTTTTTCATAATATTTTGAAGTAATCACTTGTCCTTCAAATTTCACTGTCAGTCAAATTTTAAATATATTAATTTCCTGCTATGCGTTCCAGTTGTACCAACTTATTTCTTTGTAAAATAAAATAAACTACTTTGAAATTAAAATGACAGACACATCTATCACTGTCAAGGATCTTCTCGTTGGACAGACTTATATACAATACTATATCCAGTGACTTACGCACCATTAAATCTTGGTGCTATTCTAATCTCCTCTGCCTCAACCTATCAAAAACTAAAGTTTTGTCTTATAAAAGTACTATACAATCTTTTGTACTTAATAACACCACTATTGACGTCGTGGACTCTGTGAAATTCGTAGAACTTGTTGTAGACAACTCGTTAAAATGGGACTTGCACATCGAAGATTTATCAAAGAAACTAAGCGCTGTCTGTTTTGCGCTGCCTGCTGTTTCTAAGGAAGAAATAGTTTATAAGGAATGACTTTCTTACCGAGTTCGTCTATGATAGGCGCCATCCTGAGCGTGATCCCGACCAGCATCAGGCACATGAACATTAGGAGGCAAGCGGTGGCCACGATGGTCCATTTGGCCCTGGGGGGCAGCTCGTCGTCGTTAAGCACTTTGAAACTTTCGTTGTCCCTGGCCAGGGTGTCCACCAGGTGGGGGTTGAGGGCCAGCCGCTGCTTCAGCCGCCGTTTCCTACGTCTGCGCCGCTTTTTTCGCGCTCTGCGCATCTCTTCGCGGGCTATGATGGCATCTGTTTCTATGTCGCCGTAGCCGTCCATCTTGATCGATATGTACTCGTCGCTAAGTTGCATTGATCTGTGAAATTAAAAATAAATTATCCATATGAAGATCCATAAATACCCACACCGGAAAAGTCTAGGGATATTACAATTTTATCCAGCCATCGTCAGTAATTTTATTATTTGCATTTCTGATATAATAAAATTAAAATAAACAAATAGTTTACAGGACGTATTGGAAATAAAAATGCGAAATTTACCGAATTTTTCAAATATACCTTGATTTTTATTGAACTCAAAAAAATACACACGTTTTTTTTATTCTAAACTGTGAATTAAAAAAAAAAGATAAAACCATTTTTACTTAATAAAGGGTATAACCTCCTCTACTGTTCATTACAGCCCTACATCGTCTCTCCATGCTCCTCATCAGGTTGTCGATCTGTTCTTGAGGTACAGCCTGCCACGCTGCATTGGTAAGATGTAAGTGCCGGCCAGGGTAAGATGTTTAATTGATGAGCATTGATAAACTCACTTACCACCCTGGCTGTATGAGGCCGTGTATTGTCATGCATGAGAATGAAGTTCTCCCAAAATCATTGGCATATGTTAACACGACAGGCTCAAGAATTAAATCACGATATGTGATTCCTGTTAGAAACCTTTCAAGAAAAACGAGATCGGGTTTTCGGCAGATTGACCGGTTCTCTCCATACCCTAAGCCTTCTCGAATCCGGATGAATTCCAAAGCGTGACTCATCTGTGAAGAGAACATTAGCCCATTCTTCATTCGACCACTGAACATGATCTTGAGCCCACAAATATCGTACCTCTCGATTTCCTCTCGTTAAGGGTTGAGCTCTCCAGGGGCGTCTGCTTCTCAAGTTGACCACTCTTAATCTATTGCGAACAGTGTCAAGAGTAACGGTTACATTATGTGTTTCCTGGAGAATTAAACTAAGCTCTGGTGCTGTAAGAGTCGGTCGGCGTCGAGCATTTAATTGTAAAAAATGATCTTGCTGAGGGGTAGTAATGCGATGTCGCCCTATGTGCCTTTCAGCAACATCACCACTTTCACGGTAGCGTGCACTTAATCGCGATATTACACTTTGCGTTGTATTTAATGCTCTAGCTACGTCGATTTGGCGCATTCGAGCTTCGAGCATACCCATGGCCCTTAGCATTTCGTCTCTGTTAAGATGTCTACGCTCCATAATGTGGTTGTTTATTCAAAACATTTATTTTTAACTTTAATAAAATGATATCTGCAGAACAAAGGCACGAAGGATTTTAACAAATAATATACGTACAGTAGAAAAGTACATACCTTTGGCAATCTTCAACATAATTTGGCTTTGGAATAAAATGTATAAGCACTTGTAAATATTTTGTTTTCGTATGATCTCTGCCTTGCTGAGCAGAAAACGACCAAATTTGGTTGATAAAAATGTATCGAAATACAAAGAATATTCATGCATTTTTATATCAATTGGAATGTCTACTATTTATTCTTACAGTACACATTTTTTGGCTTATTTCTAACCAAACGCTTTTGTCCCGCTAAATTTATCTTCCAACGCACTGTCCGCTCGTCCGTCAAGTGCAAAAATAACTGTCACTGCTGTCACTATCTAAAATCTTTAGCGCCAACTTCAACTCGGTCATCAGATGACGTAAAAAAACTGACAGTGCAGAAAGATAGGAATCGAACTATCCTTATCTCTATAGTATCCTTGGGTACAACTGACAATTATAATATAATTATGTATAAACAAATTTAAATATTACAAAAACTATTAATTTTAGGTATTTAACATTATATATAAAAAAGTTATAGAATTTTACGCAGAATCTAAAAATAAAATAAAAAATAGGGTGTTGCATTTAAAAAAACATATGTTATATCCGCCACACATTTTTGAAAGACCCTGTATACTCTATAATAATTTTAACCTTTCCTATAATTTTTGTATTTAACATTTTTTTGTAAACTTCGAAACAAATGAGATAATGGACTTTACTCTATCGTTGACTCACCCTGTACAGCGTAATAGAATCTTAAGTACTTCAGTTTTCTGGCAAACATAATGGTCTTTTTTAATTGTTTTTAAAGCTCTTAGAAAAACAGTAAATCTTACCAAAATATTCTGAAAGTCTCAGTTTTTGTAGGAAATTTTATGTACTTTTAGGTAACGTAAAAATATTTGTGCGTGACTACTGTTGTTTTGTGATAAAATCAATTTTGTGAACCTTTGTCTAGGAGAGATTTTTAATGATGGTTAAAACTTGTTGTCTGTGTCTAGTACCGGTACTCGTATGGCCACAATGTTCTGTATTATCATGTTCTACGTACTTCAATTGGTAAATAACAGTATTTTTATTAAAATCGGTGACTTGTCCAAAATTGCCAATTTTTATGACTTTTTCATGATCGTTTTTGGCCTTTTTTTAATTTGTTTTAAGGCTCCTTTATACAAACAGAGAGACTATATATCTTTGTTTTTATAGGAAAGTGTAATATTAAAGGGCAAACTTTGAATATATATTTTTATTACAGAGACAAATACAATTGTCTCCGAGGACTACTCTATCTCCAAAGTTTATCCAGTTTTGTTTAGTCTAATATTTCTTTTTATTTTACTGATCGTGAAAAACAGAAATAACTTTCCATAAAGTTTTTTTATTCCGAGATAATATAGTTTGAAAAATATTTGCATTTCTCCATTTTCACCTACGATACTACCATACGATCGAAAAAAAAACGGCGTCACAGACAGCTGGGGAATGACAATCGATGATAATTTTGGAGAGGTTAAGTCCTAGACGTCATTATTTGGCTCCTACTCCGCCTTTTTTAATGGCCCTTACTGCCAGTTGGCCTTGAGAATGTTGTAATTTATTTATATTTTGAGTAAAAATGACTTTTAAATGTGTACCTTAAAATTCGAGAAAAAAAAAATTTTTAGAAATAGATTATTAAATTTTTCCATAATTAATGTTAATTTTTGTTTCAATTTTTAGTTAATGACGTATAGACATTGACCAGAGAGAACACTAATAACTAAAGTGAGAGAGACCGATCAACGTTAATTTTTGAAGACTGTGTTGGTGGCGCGGCCTTTGGCTAGACGCCAAAGGCCGACGTCTAACCCGAACTATGAGCGCATTATCGATATAGTAGGTTGCATTCATACCTATATACTGGCGCCAAAAATTTAAAATTTGTATATTTGAACCGAATCTTAATCTTTCAAGTTTATAATAAGAAATCTTCGTAGTTTTTTTTTAGATTATTTTGTTGACAACGAAAATTTATTATTAGACTTTAAAGCATTAAAACCTATAAATAAAATACTGTGTAGGAACATAATAATTTATTTAACTCCATACTCCTTGCCATACTCCAACTCAAGGCTGCAATCTTCAGTATCTTTTTTATCTAACTTGATTGGGAGTGAACAGAGCACGTTTGGGAGCTCGCATAGAGTATCAGTAGTTATCCCGTAGGTATTTAATGTTTTTGATAGTCTTTATTCTATAACAAGAACCTAGCAGTTAAAGAAAATAATTTGTATTACTGGAAATAATACCAGGTAAAATACCTAGTCGTTCCATAGGTATCAGAAAAGAATGTGATGTTTTAAATTAAAAAAAATAAATTAGCAATGTACGATTATTATGTGCCCTCACTATTACTATTAGGTATATTAAAATAATTACCGAGATAAAGCTTACCTTTAAAGGAAACGTTTTGTCTGGGTCTCAACCACAAAACAAAAATTACAAAAATGCCGAATAATCGTGGAATCTGAAATAATCAATTATGACAATAATCTTCTCTTCTGACCAGGGGGGTGACAGTAAACCGGAAAATTGAAAACAGTTGTGGCGCGGTTCTACCCAGGCAGAAAGCATGACCTTCTAGACTGTCCTAGACAAAAATCCTGAATATTTCTATATGATTTCTGTCAATTTCTGCTACGGAACATTTTTATGCACGTCGGCGTCCTGTTCTTTTGTCTTTTGTCTGTGTGTCAGCGGCAGCTCCCGAGGCCTCTGGCAAGGTCGGGCGCCATTTTAATTTTTGCCGTTTAGATTTGATTGGAAGTTTGTTTCTGATATTTCGGCTGAAATTTATAAGTACAAAGATGTTTTTTGATATAAAGTTCCTTGTTAACACTTTAATAAAGTATATATGATATTAATTACATGAAGAAAATGATGAAATCGACGTTTCTGCGTGTAGCAGGTATGGGCCATATTATAGGTAAAAATAGGTAATATATTAACGGTTTTTATATTTATTGGGATATTCTTTGCCAAGGATTTTTCCGTATCTCTACTTTAAAGACTGATCGGTGATTTTGAGCAATTGAAAGCAAGTTATACAAGGTAAATTATGATTATTGAACTATTATTAGCCTACATTAATTTTCTACAAGATGAACAGAAATGCGTAATTACATATCACATAGGTACCTATTATGTATTTTCATAGCAATAATGCTATAAATCTATGTATGTAGATTATTTTTAAAATACAAATGAGGTATTAGATGTATATGTATCATATTTTTTATTCATTTTATTTTCATTCAAGTCCTGTTTGATTTAATTCACAAAAGTCTTATGTAGGTACCTATATTTATGTTTTTTACATATTTTTTTTTGATTCCAGGTTTTGTGTGGGTTCCGGTTGCCTTTTCCTGCTTCCAGTTATTTAGTTTTATGCCCGTGAAGCTGTGAAAACATTTATTTATCTTCAAGTTTCTGTTAGTCAATGCACTGTTACTTTACTAATTCACTTTAACACAGCATCTCTGATATTATTTAAATATTTGATATTGATACAGTAGTTTATTGGTTTATAGCTCTTTAATTGTGTTGATTTGCATATTTACATTGTTCTAAATTCCAAATAAATATTTTTGAGTAATTTTGTTGTATTATTTACTACTAGAAAGAGTAAAAAGTATATTAACCCTCAATAAAACCTCCTGAACAGCCCGCCATTAAAAACCGGAAACGGAAATAAATTTCATAAAATTGAAATTGTCATGTCTATGTCATGTCAAATGTCCCAGCCGCCATATCTGAAAATTAGTTACCCAGGCAGCCACGCTGTTTCCATAATTTAACATTGACTTGACACTTCTTCTTGTATTTATTATTTTATGCTTCTGACAAGCTAAAAGAACAGGCACATTCAGTCAAAAACAATTTATTACTCCGATTTGCTCCGATTATCAACAGATTTTAGTTATCTCCTTCTAGAACTAAGAAATAGAAAAAGCTACTGACAATCTAATTAATCCTGTCAAATGTTTAACTTTGAAAGTTGAAAACCTCCTTTTTTGACCGCCTAAACGCTATGCGCGTCTGGGATGCGCGGCGACAAAATAAACTTGTCTTCGAAATGCCCTATTCCACAAGCCCTCTCACTTTAGTTATTAGTTTCTCTCTGACATTGACTTTACTAAAATTATTATTGATTGTCATTCCCCAGCCCTTTTTGACGCCGTTTTTTTTTATCACACGGTATTATTAACCTATTATTACTTACACTGGAATATGATCTCTGTTACAGTAACACGTATGTGATTGACAGCCTGCTTCCATACAAGCTGTGCTCTTAAATTGGTAGCTATTTCCAGGATATTTACTAGCATCTTCTCCATGAAGAATTTGACTATCTGGTGATGATGTTTCTTGTCTTAAAACTACAAAAAATAAGTTTATTACAAATATAGCAAATGGACAATTACACATTGGACATAAAATGAGATACCTAGATCACACCAAGATCTGATAAATGATCATTTTTACCTTGTCGTTTGAACTGTTTGCTTCCAGGAACCGCTTTGGGCGATCTGTCTTTCTTCTCTTTACGCTTCGTGCCTTTCTTCTTCTCACCTTCAATCTTCAAAGTCGTTTTTGGCGACGCGTGACATTTGAGTTTGTTAAAAAGGTTTTTTGGACTCGACTGGAGACTTGATTTCTTTCCGTTTTCATGTTTAATCGATTCGACTTTGTTCTCCACCAGTGTGTTTAGTATGGCGTCCAATTTTAAGACTCCTATGGCAGTTGGAACTAAAAATGTGGCAGAAAGTTTCTTGTTGAACTTATAAATTGAAAAGGAGTTTATATAATAACACAAGTTATTTTAATATGAAAATTTTTATGTCTCAAAAAGTGTAAAATAAAATAGGTAGAATATTTTAGCATAATATTTTGCTGAATATGCTTAATCCGGAGTTTAACCTTTAAAATTTAAATTTGCTTAAAAGTTATGGTGTGTACTTACTGTCTTCTATGCATAGGTCTTCTGTGGACACTGCCTTGTCCAGAGGCATTTTAATTTAATTTTTCTAATTTTTGGTGGGGCTAAAAAGTAAAATAATTAGTTTGTGAAAATTTAAAGTTTTATTATTAATCATCTTACAGTTATTAACGATACAAGTTCGATACAAACATCATAATGAAACGCGTGTAAAATTAAGACATGAGGCGTTAGCCGATTTAAAATATCAGAGTTATCCTCATATAAATAAAAATTCAAAATTATCAGGTGCCCATATTAGTCGACGCCGTGGTAATCGTGCTTGTTGATTGTTTCCATTTTGACTTTGACAACTCAATTATTGATGTTCAATTTTGTGCTAAACGTTCAGTTTTAGCAAAAAGCAAAACAAAAATAATATTAGTATGGGTGATTCTGATTCTGAAAGTGTCCCTTCGGATATTAAAGGCATTGCGTAAAACATTGTCGATTCCCTACTTCCCGAAAAATCAAGACAAACGTACGAGCAAGCCTATGTAAAACTTGAAGATTGGTGTAAAGGGAAAGGAATCAAGAATAGTAGTAACGAAAAGGTTCTCCTGGCATATTTTGAACATCTTTCAAAACATAGGAAGGCTTCATCACTTTGGGGATATTATTCCATGCTACGTTCAGTTATATCAGTGAAGAAAAATACAGATATTAGTAAGTACTTACATTTAATTGCATTTCTAAAAAGAAAATGGGAAGGATTTTGGTCAAAAAAATCGAGAATTTTAAGAAAAGAAGACATAACTTGTTTTTTGTTGGAAGTCGATGATAAAACTTATTTCCTGACAAAAGTTTCATTGATAGTGGGACTTGCGGGAGCCTGCCGGCGCGGCGTCTCGAGTTGACAAATCTGCAGCTGAAAAATGTTAAAGATGAAGGACAATGCATTCATGTCATTATTCCATTTACGAAAACAAAGATATCACGAGATTTTTTTATAACGAAAGGGAATGTTGAAGGAATAAATATGGTGAAAATGGTTCGAAGATATATAGCTATGCGGCCAAGCAACACAGAGCATACTCGATTTTCTGTTGGGTACAGAAATGGAAAATGTATTAAGTAACCCGTTGGCATTAATACTTTAGGAAAAATGCCGTATAAAATAGCATTGTTCCTAAGTCTTCCAAATCCCCAACAATACACTGGACATTGTTTCCGTAGATCGTCTGCGTCGTTGCTTGCAGATTCAGGAGTGGATTTATTAACTGTTAAAAGACATGGTGGTTGGCGCTCTAACACAGTGGCAGAGAGCTATATAGAAAATTCCAAAGAAAATAAGAAAAAAGTGTCACGTAATATTTTGGGTAACATTTCTGGCAATGATGGGTCTTCAACAAGTTCAAGCACTCAGGAAATAAATTTACTTTCTAAAAATTCAACTCACCTGTCATCGTCTGGAATTAATTTAACCAATTGTACTGATATCATAATTAATGTTTACAATTAATAAACGTATTTAGGTACCTTTTTTTGCTTGTTTCTTATTTTAAAATTTACGTGTTATTATGGATTCATAATAGCACTAGTGCTATTATGAAAGCCATTATGACATCCAAATGACAATGTTAAATGTGTCATAATGACATTGTCGTAGATTAAAGTAATTTTTATATGTCCCCGAATTTGTTTTTACAAGAGGAAAAACTTCTTTATTATTAATATTTTGAGAAAAATGCATTCTCCTTAAACATTTTTGCTTGTTCTAAAATGGTTAATTCCGTTTGTTGTCCAAACCACGTATGCAGAATGCAAGAAAACCGCATACCAAAATCTCTGCTTTACGGTGAGCTTGTGGACGGTAAGAGGAGGCCGGGTGGACAACTGAAAAGATACAAGGACATTTTCCACGAAAATTTAAAGGGAATTAACATGCAGAATGAGTGGGAAAAAGCAGCTCACAATAGAACTCAATGGAGAAGGGTTGTAAACTCAGTTAACAGCGGCAACCAAAAAGTAGAGAGGCAACAAAGCAATGAGATTTTTGAATGTCCGGAGTGCGGTAGGCAGATAACATCACGTATCGGGCTTTTCAGTCACAGAAAAGCTCATGAAAGAAAACGCCTTGCGTGACCATTTTCTTTATGTGTGTCGAATACTCGTCAGCGAGCAACGGCTGTATGTATATGTATGTATGTAATTCCGTTTGTACTTTCCCAAATTTCCATACCGTTTTAGAGAAAATTAAAAAAAAAACATGACTTTGTATTATTTAATTTGCTGTTATATTTTAATGTATCTACCATTTATTTTGGGTCCATACAGCCATACAAACAACATTAGGTCTACGCAGTAGTTCTTTATTAAAATTATTTCAAATAATTATTTATTTAGTCATTAATGTTTTACAGTAATAAGTAGATACCACTAGGTAGTATCTACTTATAATAAAATCACAAAATCTGACTACTACCCATCCATGGATAAAAAAAGAAGATAGTAAAACTAGGTCGAACAACAAAAAAGCACTCTACCCAAACAAAACCCAGAATTGAGAGAAGTAGACATTGTTTATCTTCTCGAGGTAATTTAGTCCATTATTTTTTCGAGTTAGACAAATAACAAAGCATCCCTGTGTAACAATTCAGTATAAGTACTCGGGATTCTAATTAAAAGCATCTCATGTTCTTTTATACTTTTCTGACTACTGTTTTTTCATTGTCATTTTTTTGGTATCAAAAGTAGCAAAAGTATTAATTTTTATGACGTGATTGACAATAAAAAATAGCTATTTATGTAACAAGTTGCGAAATGAATGTGTTTTAAGCACTGGACGCATAATTGTCCAAAGAAGCGAAAATCGAGTTGGACAATGCGTTGAGTGCTTAAAACATTCTTTTCGCAACGAATTTCATACAAGATTTTTTGTGAAAGCGGATAATTTTTGGTGATTTTCATACTATTATTATTATTATTTATTTTTAAACATTTTTTAAAATGTTCTGGTAATCGGTTTCTAAGGCATTGTTTATGCCTTGTTAACTGACAAAGTTCTGTTAGGTTCAAACGTTGCCGTATTTCCTACAAAGTTTTGTGAAAAAATGAGTGATAATGACGAGTCTTTGGATATTCAACAAGCTGCTGAAACTGCACTATCCACGTTATTACCCGAAAAGTCGAAAAACTTATACGAGACCACCTACAACAACTTTGAAATCTGGGTCAAAGAAAAACATGTTGAGCATTTTACAGAAAAGGTATTGCTAGCCTGTTTCCTGAAGTTATCCACTACCTTAAAGCCGTCAACTCTGTGGAGTAAATATTCGATGCTCCGCATCATGATTTACCTGAACAGAAACGTAGGTAGCAAATTCACAAACCTTATTGCATTTTTATAATCCGCTCCGAGCTTCCGGATATCAGGCAAAGAAATCAAAAGTATTTACAAAACTGGAAATAGAACGCTTTATGAAAGAAGTCGATGACAAAGAATTCCTGTTAGCTAAAGTTGTCTTAATCGTTGGAGTATTTGGAGCATGTAGGAGGGAAGAAATCATGTTTTTGACCGTAGATACCATTAAAGATTGTCAGTCATTTATTAGTGTGAAGATTCCGAATACAAAAACTCATTTTCCAAGAGTGTTTATGATTACTGAGGGACCAATAGATGGTATCAATTTCTTACATGTATTTCGTAAGTACGCAAAACTTCTACCACTCAGTGTCACTTTTAGATACTACTGCCTAAAAGAATGTAATTTCGAATCTCAATTCAATTTCAATTTAGCTGTTCATGAACCCTCTTTCTCAGTTAAAAATAATATTGAATTCATTAACAAAATTAAAGATATAACCACTATAAGATTGCATGAAGGTGAAATTTTGGTCTCCTTTAATGTATCTTCGTTGTTCCCAAGTGTTCCAATTCCACATACTTTAGGCTACTTGAAGGAATTACTGAACGCAAATGGTCTCGACAACAAAACTGTGATTGAATATATTGAGCTTACATTGTTATGTATGAAACAAAATTGTTTTCAATTTAATAACAACTTTTTTGAACAGCGGGAAGGTACAACAATGGGTAATCCATTGTCTTCATTTTTGGCTAATTTATTTATGAGCAGGTTTGAAGTGGAGGCTAAGAATCAGTTTGAGTATTTTCCAAGAGTATGGTTTAGGTATGTGGATGATATTTTTGCTGTTTTTGACACACATTCAGACACCATAGATAATTTTGTTTCTAAGTTAAATAATCGTTTTCCTTCCATTAAATTTACGCGTGAAATTGAGAACAACGACAGATTACCATTTCTAGATGTATTAGTTATTAGAAATACTAATAATTGCCTGGAATTTGATATCTATAGGAAAAATACCACCACACGCAGATATATTCCTAATGAATCACATCATAGTGTTGAACATAAAATGGCTAGTTTAAATTTCTTAGTTCATAGATTACTTAGTTTTCCACTTTCCAGCGAAAGATATGAAATAGAAAGAGATTACATTAGGAGTGTGGCTGAGTGTAATGGTTATTCTCCTTCACTAGTTGATAAAATAATTAGAAAACGTAGGTATAGGTTAATGATTTCTGAAAATTCGACTTTTCAAGTGGAGAAAGATACGTCAAAATATTTTTCAATACCGTTTGATAGAGAGTTATCCCGTGGTCTAAAAGGAATTTTTAATAATGTCAATTATAAACTTGTGTATAGTGCTAATAATAAATTACAACAATTATTAGGTAATCCAAAGGATAAAACACCTCCACTGGAAAGGTCGGGTATTTATGAAATTTCTTGTAAAGATTGTAATCAGAAATATGTTGGGCAAACTAGAAGATCAATACTAACTAGATTAAAAGAACATATAGCTCAGATAAGATATGGAAGACCGGATAAATCTTGCGTTGCCGAACATATTGTTGATAAAGAACATTGTATAGATCTTAATAATTTAAAATTAATTAAACAAGTCTCAAATTACAGGCAATTAGATGCATATGAAAGCATCAGAATTAATAAATGTAAAGATAGTATGAACAGAGACAACGGTCCAATTCCTTCAAGTTCTTTGTTCCTACTACTCTAGCGACGGAAATTTAACTGTTACGCTCGGTGGGCTCTGACTCGGTTGGCTAGATTTTGCCACGCCCACTCGGTGCCCACTGAGCGAGTATATAAACGCTCAACTTGTAGATTGTATTTTAGTTTATAATCATCTGCTGATGATGCTAACATGGTTAGCGAAACGCGCGTCCAGTGTAGAAGTAAAAGTGTTTTGGTGTATTGTGGTGATTAGTGTTTTTATTTTGCTGTGTAACACCAAAGGTTCCAACCTTCAAGTGTAATATTATTAAACTGACATGAAGTGTCAAATTCAACGAGCGTAACCATACTTTCTTGATATATAATTACATACAAGGTATGACTTTTAAATCTTTTTATATTATCTCGATGAGCTAGCTAGGCACGGATCATTGGCATCATATCTTGGTCCAGAGCCAGTACTGCGAATACCCAAATATGTTGCCCGTAGTGCACTAAAACTCTGGATCAGGGAAAAGCAGAATGTCCACTGGAGAAACAGACAGAGGCACAGGCACAGCAATGCCTTTATCCAAGGAACTAGCTCTAAAACCGCAAAAGAACTGCTAATGTTTAGCAGGAATAAAGTGCGGATTACAACAGGCTTTTTGACAGGACACATGGCTGTCAAGTGTTACCTGTACAAGCTCAACCTGTATCAAGGAAGTCTTTGCTGCAGACTTTGCGATAAAGATCTTGAAACAGCGGAGTACAGGCTAGCCTAGCTGGGAAAGCTAGGCTAGAACCGGAGGAACTACGCTCCCATCTTATCAAGGACCTGCATAAGTTCAGTGCAGGGTACAGGGATAATAGAATTAGTGCAGATACAAAAAGGGGACAAGCACAATAGGCCTCACAGGCCGCAGTGTTTCCGGCAGAGGATTGGCTCCTTGTTATTGAAAAAAAAAACAACATTCTTCTATATATCCAAAAAGGATAAAGCGTAGTATAATAAAGACATTAATCAAAGAAAGATGAATATAGAAAATTTTGACGAAAATAGATTTAGCAAACAACGAATGTCAGTGATAGCTATAAATGTCGAACTATTTTTAGTATTATACGTTTTGCCATAAAAACAAAAGATTAATCGCTGTAAGATGCGATGAGCAGCTTTTGTTTGGGTTAAGATTTTCATGAAAAATACAGATAGGAAAATCTGAGTCTGTGTTATATGAGCGTAATAAAATTTTATATTTCTTTTATATCCTTTTGTTTACTGGACTTATTTCTGGACATGGATGATGTATATACATTATACATTATAGTTGTATGGGTATAATAGCAATCTGGCAATGGAAAGAAAAAAAATAGAACTATAATTTGATTCTAAGAATAAAGATATTAAAATTTATAATAAGAATGGAAAAAATATGTTGGAAGCAAAACACCTCTATAACTTTTTTACTTTTTCAAATAAAAAAACGATATTTGGTATGTCAGTATATGACATAAATCAGGATTGATTGACGTATTCAATTGTTTTCGGTCACTTCCTGTTTTACCGGAAATAACTACAAATTTTGATTTTTAAATGGCACCCTCTGTATTTTTTTACTTTATTCGATAGAAAATGACACTCTGAATAGAATATGTCAACTTTTGACATTTTCGTATATGGTTTATTTGAAATTATAACATGCGGTTCATAACGACAATTTGACTCGAACTATAAAGTGTATGGTACCAAATTATTCGTAAAAAAATGCTTTGTCTAAATAATATGCTAATGAGCCACTCTCGTTCCATTTGAAAAAATTGAGATATGATTAAAAATACGATTTGGGCATCTTTTAGCAGGCCAGGACAAGATACGAAAGACATTACACGATCAAATCTATTTTTCCAAGGTTCCTTGATTAAAAATTAGTCTTTTTAATACAGGCAATGGCACTCTAGATTGATTTTAAAATATGATTTTAAAATTCATTGCACATTTTTTAACGTACAATAGCTATTCCATTTTTTTGTTTGGTATTTTTTGAGTATTATTAACTTAAATTTTAATATCAAATAAAACTATAATTTCATATCTCCAAGCTGCATGTTTTCTATACCTCTTGCTATAGTTCTCAGCGATACAATAGAAAAAATTAGGTCATACATTATAACTTATCTACAGACTGTAATAGACAGTAATAATATTGAATTTTTCATGTTTAATTTATTTTATTTTGTTAAAACCAACAGGTAGTTTATAGAAAAGTGTTTTTTTATAAATAACTGCAAACTATCATGGAAATATGTATGTTTTAGAATAAAAAAATACGAAAAATTGTTTATTTCTTTTGTGTAGTAAATTTATTTCAGAACTTAAGTCTCCAGCTTTAATTTTTATGTTATAGGGTCATTAATTTTGGACAAAAATAATTATAGACTAAAAAATATTATTAAAAAAACAATTTTCTCCTAAATATTTATCTTCAGCACCAATTTATTTTTTCTTAATTATTAGGATAATGTTACTACAGCTACTTACAACAGGTCGTGCGTTGAGTCCCAATGTTTACTTTATTCAATTCTCCTAAACAGAAACCTCCACAACGATCACCGGAAAGTCAATTTTCTCACTAAAACTCACTGGAAAATTCCCTGTCCATGAATATTTCCTTCAGGAATGCACGTATTTTCTTGCTGCTGTAGTGTTTCACTTATCTTTGCCGTTTCCTCGCTGATTTTCCTGGACGCGAGTCCTGTCCAGGATAACGGAGGCAAAGATGCTGTTCCGAGGTTAGTTACGTTGCGTGCCGCTTCGATCTGGGGGGCGCCACTTGCGGGAAAACCTCCATTAAGAGTCCCAATCGTTGGGAAAATACGGTGGTGTTATCGCCAATAATTACGGCAAAGAAAGAAGATAATTACGGAAAACAAGGATAATTTTACTAGGAAAAAATAAGAATAGGTTAAATTATTTTGTTTCTTAATGAATTAATATAAGCTTATATCGTCTTGGTTAATTAAGATGCCACAATGCCCTCTGTCTTTTATATGTAACGGAATTATATGTCGGGGAAGGGATCATAGTTTCATAGTTGTCGATTTTCGAAAGAAGTCAGTACATGTATATTATTTCGTATATTTTTCATTTTATTGAGTTTATGGAAAGCACTGTTCATTAAAATGTTGTATCCTACGTTATAGGGCTTGTTTTTCTCTACAATTTCCTGTTTCACAATGTACCGTTTGTGTCCGGGAAGGGTTCATGGTTTCATAGTTGTCGATTTTCGAAAGAAATCAGTACATGTATATTATTTTGTATATTTTTCATTTTATTGATTTTATGGAAAGCACTGTTCATTAAAATGTTGTATCCTATGTTATAGGGCTTGTTTCTCTCTACAATTTTCTATCTCACAATGTACCGTTTGTGTCGGGGACGAGATCATAGTTTCATAGTTGTCGATTTTCGAAAGAAATCAGTACATGTATATAGAGGGTTGTTCACCACATACGACACGGAGTATTGTAGCTAAACGATGAAATTTTGCAAATTGTAAGTTTGGGGTTCGTTGAAGGACTATTAGAGCTACAATTTAAAAATATTTTTACAAGATACAGAGTGTCCCAAATAAATAAAAAATATCAAAGTTGTATTTTTTTAAATGGAACACCCTGTATATTATTACATTTTTAGTTTCTACGATTAAAATAAAGGTAAATTTGATTAAGGTTTATTATACTTAAACCTTACCGTTTTTGAAATATTTTCAATTTTGTGAAATTACAGTAAAAATTTTAAAGCTTCCTTTCTCCAAGGGTATCAATGTTTTTAATACTAAATATTTAATGAAGTTTATTTATTGATCAGTTAATGTGTTTCAATAATAAAAATAATACTGCCTTATACAGAGTGTCTAAAAATTTATTTTAAATAATTATTAGCTTCAAACGGCAATAACTTCTTTAATTTAAATGGAATGCTCTGTATATTTTAGGAGAATCAGATGCACAATTAAATTGTTTATCAAATTGTATTATACCATTTTTTACCTATCCCTTGAAGTTTTCGTAGAAAATGCATTTTCTTATAATTTAGACCTCATTTATCAATATATCTATGGAATATTGATATTTTAGATTGTTTTTAAAGCAACAAATGTACAAAATGTACAGAGTAGTAATATTATCGTTTTTAGCAAAACGATAATATTACTAGCCCATTTGTATGCAAAAAGAAAACTATTTAAATCTTTATAAAAGAGTATACCATTAATTAAATATAACACCATTATTTCCGCCCATATACTAATTAATGACATACTTAATTGTGTTCGTTAAAAATTATTATAAATAAATGTGGATTTGAGTCAGAAATCAATATAATAATAAGTTATCAAATTAAAGTCTCTGTTGTTATAAATAAGCATTTATTAAAAAATAAAATATCATTTTTAAGGTGTTACTTTTTATCACACTGTCTAATGCCCATACAAAATTCAGTTTTTTAGTATTTGTAGCAATTATTATTAATCAACGCAAACAGTCAGTTAATGTAGTTTGAATACTGGAATCATATTAATTGGTCCTCTTTAACAAATATTTAAACAGTTTTTTTTTATTTTTTAATGAAATAAACGAATTATATCGACAATATTAGTATCTGTACTCTTTAAAAATTTGGTACATCTTCAAAAATAATCTAAAATATCAATAGTCCATGGGTATATTGATAAATAAGTTCTAAATTACAAGAAAATGCATTTTCTACGGAAACTTAAAGAGATATGTAAAAAATGGTATAATATAATTTGATAGACAATTAAACTGTGCATCTGATTCTCGTAAAATATACAGGGTGTTCCATTTAAATTAAACAAGTTATTGCCGTTTGAAGCTAATAATTATTTATTTAAAATAAATTTTTAGACACTTTGTATAAGGTAGTATTATTTTTATTATTGCAACACAATAACTGATCAGTAAATAAACTTCAGTAAATATTTAGTATTAAAAACTTTGATACCCTTGGAGAAATGAAGCCTTCAAATTTTTACTGCAATTTCACAAAATTGAAAATATTTCAAAAACGGTAAGGTTTAAGTATAATAAACCTTAATTAAATTTACCTTTATTTTAATCGTAGAAACTAAAAATGTAATAATATACAAGGTGTTCCATTTAAAAAAATACAACTTTGATATTTTTTACTTATTTGGGACACTCTGTATCTTGTAAAATTATTTTTAAATTGTACCTCTAATACTCCTTCATCGAACCCAAAACTTACAATTTGTAAAAATCTCATCGTTTAGCTACAATACTCCGTGTCGTATGTGGTGAACAACCCTGTATATTATTTCGTATATTTTTCATTTTATGGATTTTATGGATAGCACTGTTCATTAAAATGTTGTATCCTATGTTATAGGGCTTGTTTCTCTCTACAATTTCCTGTTTCACAATGTACCGTTTGTGTCAGGGAAGGGTTCATAGTTTCATAGTTGTCGATTTTCGAAAGAAATCAGTACATGTATATTATTTCGTATATTTTTCACTTTATTGTTCCAAAAATCTTGGTTCCGGAAACCCTAGTTAATAACCTCGGGCAGTTATTGTCTTAAGTTAAAGTTTAATAATCGTCAATGTTCTAGGCGTGGTACTCTTAAGACCTATCCATTATTTTGTATTAAAAGTTTAAAAATAAAAAGTAATAACAACTTAGTAAGAATTTAATTATAAAAAAAATAAAGAATAACATTCCCAACAAGTGGTGATACGAGTCAAATAGAGAACTACAACATTTGGTGGCAGCGACTACAAGATTGGTGACGACGGTGGTCCAATCCAGGATCACGACACGGTGTGTGTTTATTTGGCTATTCTATTTCCTTTGGTTTGGGAAAAATAAAACAAGTATAGATATACGTTTCGTAAATATGTATATTACTTTATTTAATATGTGCAACAATCGTTAATGTATAGTGTGTTAAAAAAACCTGGAGTCGTTTGGAAACATTATATTTTGTTACGGATTTAAATCATCAATGTTGAAGATGTTCTAAGTAACTAATGTTTGAATATTTTGTTGAAATGCTTGTCTCGAATAAAAAAATTCTGGGCAATATAAAGTAAATATCTCTATACCGGGTGCGTCTCAAAACTGGCTTACCCCTATAACTTTTTTGTTTTTTCAGAAAAAAAATCGAAAATTGGTATGTTAGTATATGACATAAATTAGGATTGATTAACGTATTCAATTGTTTTCGATCACTTCCTGTTTCAACGGAAATGACTACAACTTTTAATTTTTAAATGGCACCCTCGGTATTTTGTTACTTTATTCGATAGAAAATGACACTCTCAATAGAATGACGTGTCATATGTCAACTTTTGACATTTTTAAATATGGTTTATTTGAAATTGCAACATGCGACTCATAACGACAATTTGACTCGAAATACCAAGTGTGTGGTACCAAATTATTCGTAAAAAAAACTTTTTCCAAATATGCTAACGAACCACCCTCGTTCCATTTGAAAAAATGGAGATATGATTAAAAATATGATTTGGGCTCTCTTTTAACCGGCCAGGACAAGCTACTTAAAACATTAGACGATCAAATCTATTTTTCCAAGGCTCCTTGATTAAAAATTAGTGTTCTTAACATAGCCATGGCACCCTAGATAGAAATTTAAAATGCTTTTTTTAATTGAAAAAGTTGACATATGATATGTCATTCTATTCAGAGTGTCATTTTCTATCGAAAAAAGTAAAAAAATACCGAGGGTGCCATTTAAAAATCAAAAGTTGTAGTCAGTTCCGGTAAAACAGGAAGTGACCGAATAGGATTGAATACGTCAGTCAATCCTAATTTATGTCATATACTAACATACCAAATCTCGTCTTTTTATCTGAAAAAATAAAAAAGTTATAGGGGTGAGCCACATTTGATACATACCCGCTATATGTCAAATTTTCAAGAATTTCTGAATACACTATACATTTTTATTATTTACAATAGATCTATATTGGTACACATTACCTACTTTTGCATATGTCTTACATATTATTTATTATAATTTTATATGAATTTATACGGGGTGAGCCTTAAATAATCCGTATCTTTTTTTATATTAACTTAGAAGTTTGATTCTTTTACAGCTTAAGGGACTGTTGTAGACCTGAGTAATATAGGTTTTAACTTCAACTCTATATCTCCACGAGTTCTCGAGATAAAGGGTATTGACAGAAAAATTAAGCAAATGTTTTTTATAATTTTCGAAGTAAAATAACATTCTATTTTGGACATTTGGAAAAATGACAAAGAGAATATATATTACTTATTTTATTACTTATTTTAGACTCGCTCTGTATAATATTTCTTGATCTATGCAAATATTCGGATATAAGAGAGAGGAAAAATATGTTTATTAGCTTTTATAACGTGAAAAACACTAAGGTACGTTTAAAAAAATACTTTTACACGTCGTGATATGGATAAATCTGTGGCATTTATGTTTTTCTTTGTACTTTTAGTGCTTATAAATAATTAAATATTCGATAACATGGGCGCCGAACGTTGAGGGCTCTCAGAACTTTCATTTTTCACCTTCTTTCAAGCTTTTCCTCGTGCCTAGACGCTTTAAAAATTATGCAATACTGCAATGTGTCCTAGAAAAATATTTATAAATCTCTATTCCATCTTAAATAGAACAAAGCTACTCTTAGAAAAAGAAACGCTGCAGAAGCAGTCACAAGAATGGCTTCAAAACAGTAGGTGGAGTTTTTGTTAAGTTGAAGGAAAAAAAATCATGTATTAAACACAATTTATGTCGGTGCGACAACCTGGCAAATGCGTGGTTCTTTGCACTAGGCAATTAGGCAATGATAGGTCATTAATAAGGAGCTATATGAAGGGTTCAGTTTCAAAATAAATTCAAAAATCAAAAGAGTTATAGTCATGTCCGGTGAAACAGGAAGTGACCAAAAACAAATGCATACGTCAATCAATCCTAATTTATGTTATATATTAACATACCAAATTTCGTGTATTTATCTGAAAAAAAAATAAAAAAGTTAGAGGAGTGAGCAACTTTCGAGACGCAACCGGTATTATTTGTGGACATTAGCAGTGTTTTTAAGAAAAAATAAACACATTTTTAGGGTATATTTTGCCTCCACTTCAATATTTTAGTCAATTCGGCACCCATGTTCCGTCATAATCTTATCTACAGTTCAAACTGACTGTTTTAAATAAAATGTCTACCTAAATTAACTGAAAGTACATTCATTAATCAGTTTAAAACCTCCATTTTGGCTTGGATCCGTCACTGGCGTCCTTTTTTACTTTTAGGGATCCTGTCCTGGTAAAATTACCCGAAAAAGTGCAAACCTCTTCTTCTTTTAGGGTGTCAAGTATTCTTCTGTTGTCATTCGTGGGCGAATTGATTGTTTTCTTCTTTTCTGATTTAACGAGTTCTTCAGGAAGATGTCCAGGACGGGGAGTACTCTATTAAAAAAATCCTTTGTATTCTTTACATATATCGCGTTTAATTTTAAGTATATTTTTTTTATATTATACCGTATTGTAAAATAACGGCGTCAAAGACTGCTGGGAAATGACAATCAATAATCATTTTGGAGAGGTATTGGAAGAAAGAAACGCTTACTCAGCATATAAAAGACCATACCATCACATGGTATACTGATGCTTCCAAAATCAAAGCAGGGACAGGGATAGGAGTATTTGGGCCGAAAACTAAATACTCCGAACCAATGGGCACCTACCCCAGTATCCTTCAGGCAGAAATTTACGCTATCGAAAGATGCGTACAATTTATCTTAGATAGGAACTATCGAAAACAGGAAATTGCCATCCTATCCGATAGTCAAGCAGCACTTAACGCGATCAACTCAGTAACCATCAATTCGAAGTTGGTCAAAGAATGCCTAGAGAAGCTCAACAAATTAGGCAAAGAAAATAAAGTTCTCCTACTCTGGGTGCCTGCTCACCAAGGGATAAAAGGCAATGAAAAAGCAAATGATCTAGCTAGAAAAGGAGCGAACACTCCACTAACTGGACCAGAACCGTTCTGTTTTCTAAACGGGAACCAACTGAAAGCGGAACTGAAGAATCTGGAAGACTCCATCCGTAAATTGGAATGGGTGTCCTTCAACGGTCTAAGACACTCGAAAAAGTTCCTCAGAACTTACGACCGAGAAAAATCAAAGGTTTTCCTTGATTTAAGTAAAAACAATCTTCGGATTGTCACGGGGTTTCTAACAGGACACTCAGGTCTCCTCAACGAACACCTCAGTAGGCTGAAACTGAGAAACAACGGCGAATGCAGATTTTGTGGGGAAAATGGGGAAACACCAGAACACCTTATCACTGAGTGCGCCGAGACGACGACCATTCGTGCCATGAACCTTGGTACGTCTGATGTCGAGGATGGAGAGCTGGCCCCTGTGGATTCGTCTCAGATACTGGCTTTTGTTAAAGCCCTGAGACTGTATGATGAGTTATAGCTCGTTCTAACTCAAGAAAGGGGAACACACAATAGATCTATAAGGTCGCGGTGATTAACTCCCCTTCTAAACATTCTACATTCTGCATTGGAGAGGTCGATCTCTAGATGTCACATTAACTACACTATCTAAAATTAATTTTTACACAATATAAAAATAAATTACAATCTACAAACAAGAGTATGGACCAAGCAAATGACCTCTAGGGCTTGACTTGGCCAAAATTATCATCGATTGTCATTTTCCAGCCGTCTTTGACGCCATTTTTTTCGATCGTACGTTATTTAAAGTTTTATGTTTCAAAGTTAAGTAAAATATTTTTGGGGCTCAACGCAGGGTAATCTAGACAAGTCTTAAAAACTAATATTTTTAAATAACAAAATTCAGAAACTACAGTTCAAATAAATGAAACTTATTGTTAATCTAAGAATAAAACGATGTACTTAAACAGCCGTTAAAAGGTAGCCTACTAAAATGCCGTTAATAGATATTGTGACGTCGTTCATGTCGGCGGAAAGTAATGCCTAGCTATAAGCATATTGCAAGAGCACCTGTGGCTCCGTGGCTGAGGCTATCGGTTCGGAGTCGCCTACTAGCTGCGGTACCGTGCGGACGCAGTGTTCAGGGCCACTTGCGAGTGTTTTTTGCACCGATTTATTTATCTACCTCGCGCGGCGCGAAGATAAAGAAATATTTATTTTATTTTATAACAATTCAAAATAGATTCATCTGAATCTAACTCAAATGTTTCCTGGATCGGGGGGATGACCCTCGACCATAATATTAACACCAAGGGATCTTCGGCACCAACCCAGGACACAACCAGCAAAATAGTGAAAAGGGCAAATAAGCTTGTAAAACTCTTGCAAACCAACATCAAAACCCGCAATTGTCAACATTGCGCTAGAAGTGTACTGACAATCACAAAGAACGCCACGTCAAAAAAGGTTGATACTGAGGCAATTAGTGTAACCCTCAAAGAAATCGAGCAGCACCTAGAAAAATTGCATGGCATCTCCGATACTGAGCCAAAAACATCCACCTCCCAAATAACCAAGGGGAAACACGAAGAGACTACCACGAGAGAAATGGACACTGCTTCAGTAAGCTCTGATCTATTTGTGAGTCCAAAAATCACAGTACCACTGTCTGCATTAATAAATAAAAGAAAACGAACGCCAGAAACAGCCACGGCAAACAAATTTAGTAGACTAAATAATGACGAAAATCTATCTTCGACAGATTCGGAAACAGACACCGAAACCGAAATAAAACGAAAATCAAAAAGTACGTTTAAGAAAAATTTTGAGAACATCAAAACCTCGAAAAAGAGAAAACCTCCCCCAATTGTACTCCAAGGAACAATCAATGATCACAAAACATGTATCCAGAAGTTCAAAGAACACATCAAAGCAGAATTTTCATTGAAGTATAATATAAATACTACAGTCATTCAAACCAACAATATCCAAGACTATGACAATCTGAAGAAATACTTAGAGAATGATAATTCAGGAATAGAATTTCACACATATACACCAAGAGACAACGCCTCACACGCCTTTGTACTACGCGGACTCCACAAAGATACTATCACGGAAAATATCAAAGCAACCTTAAAAGATGAATTAAAAATACCAATCAACGAAGTCTATAAAATGAAAACGAAGAACGAAAACTACCCGCTATTTATGGTTACCACAAATAAAAACGTCTTGCTAAAAGTACTAAACGAAAAAGCAAGCGTTATCGAATACACTAGAGTATACTGGGAACGTCGCAAAAACGATAGAATAATCATACAATGTCGAAGATGTCAAGTTTGGGGACATACAACCAACAACTGTAGAAGAGCCCCAAAATGTGTGAAATGTGCCGAAAACCACTATAGCTACAACTGTACAAAACCCCTAGACCAACCAGCTAAATGTGCAAACTGCAATGGAGATCATACAGCAGCCAACCCGGAATGTCCGGTATATAAGGAAAAACTACAAAGCTTAGAACACAGAAAATCTGCAACATCAGGGCCCCAAAAACAGACATACCGTTCAGCACCACCACCGACAGTCAACGCCTGGGAAGAAAGAAACAGAAGAAAAGAACAAGAGGCAGCAACGGTTACACAACAACGTAGCACCCAACCACCTAGATCAAACTACGCGAAAACAGACCGAGAGGAAGGTATGTTTAACGCCGACAATTTTATGAATTCCTACAGCGATGTCATTCGAGATGCTGAAGAAATAAATCGTATGATTAATTTTACTGAGTTAAGTCGAGCTTTGGCATCGCTGAAGGAACTCCTAAAAAATGCTCACACGGGTATGGAAGTGATTAGGGTTATGCTTGGCTTTGAACAAAACCAAGTCACTAAATACAACATAATACGCCAACAAGACTAAATTTTACACCTGACAAATAATGACTAAACTGAACATTGTACTGTGGAACGCCAATGGACTAAGACATAAAATGTCCGAGCTTATACACTTCTTATCAATATACAAAGTTGATATCATGTGCATAAGTGAGACTAAACTTACTGACATAGACCGTATAAAAATTAGACATTTTAGTGTCCACCGACAGGACAGGACACAAAGACGCGGAGGAGGTGTAGCAATATTAGTAAGAGCACGTATACCACATAAGCTATTAAACATTAACTTACAAAGTTCCGTAGAACACATCATTATCAAATTAAGTGATGATACTCATATTGTTGCATGCTATAACCCTCCATCCAACACACTGACTCACAATGACTTAGACAATCTTATTTCTCCTTTCCCTCGAGTATTATTAATGGGTGATTTAAATGCGCGACACATAGCCTGGAAAAATCACGTAAATAACACTAGTGGACTAAACCTATATACATATACGCTTAACAATAATGTTGCGCTCTTACACACCTCTACTCCCACCCATATACCCCTCAATGGCATGACCCCAACGTATATAGATATAGTATTAAATAAAAATATTACTCAATATATCCAACTATCCACAAAAAATGAACTTAACTCCGATCATCTTCCGGTATTTTTCTCAATATCAAGTAATATTAACACACAAAACTATACCAACCTAGCATGGACATACAATAATGCCAACTGGGATCAATATAAAAATCTTATCAATCAAAATCTTCAAATAAACAATAATATAAGCACAGCACAGGACATCAATAGAGAGGTGGAGCGTTTTACTGACTTAATTCAAAACGCTCGAGCTGTCATTGGTAAGAAAGTGCGTATCAGGCCTAGAGAAGACGTCTTACCTGAAGAAATAACGGACCTAATCAAAGCGCGGAACAACCTAAGAAAAATATGGCAAAGACATAGACGACCACAAGATAGAGAGCAATTCAATCTATTGTCCGGACAGATTACTCTAAAAATAGCTCAACACAAAAATAATATCTGGCAAACTAAATTACAAGGCCTAAATATAAGAGACAACTCTCTATGGAAAATGACAAAAATACTGACTAAAACATTTCGGACTATTCCGACATTGGAAGACAATAACATAGAAGCTTTTGACGACAAACAGAAATCCGAGATGTTCGCTAAGCAGTTTGCAACAGTTCACACTCCACGACCAAGTACAACTAACGAACAGCGAGATATTGATGAATGCATTACTAATCTACCTAGATCGGAAATGGATGAACAAGCAAAACGCGACACATATATATCACATAAAAACTTAAAAATGGCAATCAGGAGCTTTTCAAACAATAAAGCGCCTGGTCCAGATGGTATTAGCTACCTACTTCTTAAAAAATTGCCGAGAAAAGCACAAGTGCAGTTGCTGTATTTGATTAATGCTATTGTCCGAATCCAATACTTTCCAATTGCCTGGAAAGAAGCAATAGTAATACCAATATATAAAGTAGGAAAAGATGCAACGAAACCAGGAAGCTACAGGCCTATAGCATTATTGAATACAATGGCAAAAGTATCTGAAAAACTTATATTACACGAACTAAAAAACACGCAGAAAATAACAAAACATTGCCTAGTGAACAATTCGGTTTCAGACGCGGACACAACACCACTCTACTTGCTGCAAGAATGATACACGATGCACAGACGGGATTCCAGCGACAGCAGTCTACTCTAGCCTTATTTCTGGATGTGGAGAAGGCCTTCGATGCTGTCTGGCATGAAGGTCTTCTTTACAAGCTCCTCTTTATACATAATTATCCCCTACATATTGTAAATCTAATAAAATCCTATCTCCAAGGTCGTTACTTCCGAGTGAGGGTGGGCAATTCTCTGTCTTCTCAAAAACTTATACGCGCTGGTGTCCCACAGGGCACAGTAATCGCACCACTACTATACTCTTTATATACCGCTGACATTCCTCGATATCCAAATACAAACTTTGGACAATACGCGGATGACACTGTTTTATATGCTTCCTCTTACTACGTGAATATTGCCAATAAACAACTGAAGTATCACCTATTGAGACTATTGCCTTATTTCGAAAAGTGGAAAATAAAGATCAATTCTACAAAAACGGAACAATTACTTCTTACACAGAAAATTAGTAACGTAACTGTCCATGAACCATTAAAAATTGATGGTACAGCTATTCAGCCAAAATCCTGTGTCAAGTATCTTGGTATTAAAATTGACAAGCGGCTGTCATTCGTATCAAATACGACCTATAGGATACAACAGACTTACGCAGCATTACAGAAATTGTATTCTTTACTGTCACCTAGATCGCATATGACGGTAGATAATAAAATATTGCTTTATAAAACTATACTCAGGCCTACCCTAACATACGCATGCCCAGTATGGATTAAGATCTCAAATAAACAAAGACTGCGACTACAACGGTTACAAAATAAGACACTAAGGAAAATCACCGGATATGACAGATATACTCGTATAGCACATTTACATGAAAATACTGGATTAGAGACAATAAACGAATTTATCGACACAATAGGACAAAAATTTTACAAGACGCAAATTTATAATTCGCCCCTAACATCAAATATAACGCAACAAAGGCAGCACAATGTGATAAATATGAAACATTTGCCGATATACTCACGGCTACCTATATATAGTGAGTAATGTTCTCAGACTCAGAGCATAAATTAAATAATTATAGACGCTGACCACAAAGACACACAAAACGTAACATCAATCACTCCTAAGTTCAGACTACTCTCAACCGTGTACATAAAATATGTACATCAGTTGCAGAATAGACTGAAGACTACTACATCACAACTAAACATACAAACAATAAAATTACCGAAAATCTACTAGATATTACGAAGGTTTTTTAAGAGTTTTTTCCTCCGATTCTACGGATCTGATTTAAGTAACCAACATATTTATTAAAGTAAAACACGTCGGCATTGCCTCTATACTCCCAATGCATGTGTGAGCAAAAGCGGAACATGCAGTCCTCGCCCGGTCAATAAAAGAGCTACCTAGGGCAAACACCGGCCCCCCTGTTCACAGGGTTCGCTTAGGTGGTTGAGTGCTTCGTCAGAAGAACAACATACCATCTTATCATGTTATTTTATTTATTGTATATATTGTATATAGCACCTTTTTATTGTATTTAAGGAGACATTCTCAATAAATGCTTTGAAACTTGAAACTTGAAACTATCGGTTCGTAAGCGAATGGTCCGGGGTTCAAATCTCACGCTGACCAAGACTTTTTTATTTTTTTTTACTTATAGCGTGATCTTATTGCATTGGTTTCACTCTTTTTGGTTGGATTGGTTTAGATATTTGGCGGGTTGGTTAGCGTGGTTATTTGGAGGGTCTTAATTCATTGGTTAGTTGGTTATTTGGTAGGGTTGGTTGGTTTTTACTAATTTATAATTGTTTTTTAAAATTTTTTATCAGTGTCGAGGTTAGTTGCGTTGGTTAAGTTGGTTATTTGGTGGGGTGGATAGCGTTGGTTAGTCCTTCTAAAATTCCTATATTTGATAAAGTCGTCAAGTGCGTCACATCAACGACGTCATACCTATTAACGGCATTTTAGTAAGCTACCGTTTAACGGCAGTTTAAGTACAGCCTAAATAAAAATATATACATATTTCTAGTCTACTGTGAATATTCTTGCAAATTACAAAAGTGAAGGGTGTAAACAAAACAAAGTAAAAAACTACAAGTCAGTTTTGTATGTTTTATTTTTAAATATTTATTTTTATAATATTTTAACAAAACAGCGTTATTTTTTAGGGTAAGTTACTAAACTAATTAAAAAAAATTATCGCTTTTTGCCACTTTTTTAATTTCTTACTCACTACCAGAAAAATGTAAGGACATAATAATAACAAATCAAAATAGCCTTAAAATTATAAAATATGTCTATTAATACTACCAGTCCATTTTTATTGTGAAACAATCTATCTATACCCTTCTCCATCACAATTCACTTCTACAAGTTCACAACTTGCAAACGGCTATTTTGATTTATTTGGCTTAAAAAAACGGTGCAAATTTTTGCTTTTGCTACAAAAGAAAGCGGAAGTATTTTCTTTTAAAAAACACCCAAAGCTTACATTTACAAAAAAAATATTTTGAAAATATAAGACTTATTTTTTTTTCTTATATTACTATTATTATTGTTACCCTACTCTAAACATGAAACATATATTTTTTATATTTTTCTTTAGTGTGTATTAGAAAATTATCGTTTCTCAAGAAATAATAAATACCTATCTAATTTTTTCAGTAAATTTTATATCAACTTCTTCAACAAAGACATTGTTGAAGATTTAATTAAATCCACAGAGTTTTTAAACTATAGAGTTGCCAAGTCACTCGTTCTTTCTTACTTATTTTCATGGCAACAATATTTTCTTATGAATTAAGTTGGGGAGAGTCAGTTTTTAGTTTAAAAAATTTCTGACTTGGCTAACCCCATCTGAATTTCTCTATTGTAAATTAATTATTTTTATTTTCTTGTAATGTATACCGGGTGTTCTTCCAAAGTGGCTCACCCCTATAACTTTTTTATTTTCTCAGAGAAATAAACGAGATTTGCTATGTTAGTATACGACATAAATTAGGATTGATTGACGTATTCAAATGTTTTCGGTCACTTCCTGTTTCATCGGAAATGACTACAGCTTTTGATTTTTAAATGGCACCCTCTTTTACTTTATTCCATAGAAAATGACCCTTATGTCATATACTAACATACCAAATCTCGTTTTTTTTGTCTGAAAAAATAAAAAAGTTATAGGGGTGAGTCACTTTTGAGAAATACCAGGTGTATTGAGGACGATTTTTTTTCACAATGTAAAAATACATAAAGCAAAATTAGTGAACCCTACAGTGTTTTTGTATCATTTAAGTGATCTACTACGAAAATAAAAAATAAATTACATGATTACTGGTGACATTTTTTTGGTTTACATTGTTTTCTAACGGTGATATAACTGTTACTTTCTTCGACTTAAGTATATATGTAATAAAAAAAACCGGATATGTGACGAAAACAAAAAATATACAGGGTGCTCTGTTCCAGGAGCCCTTTGTTCTAGTGGTGTTGATTCAAATTCTCGTCTGCTACTGGTGCCTTTGTCTCTTGGGACTGAATCGAATGCTACAGCAAAAATAAACAGTGTTAAAATAGTCTACATCAAAGCTAGGAACATCTACAATAATTAATAAATACAATAATGCTCTATGCAATATAATAATGTATTTCTCTTAAAAAATCAGTAATAAAAAAGTTATTCATCTTGTAAAGAAAATCCGGGGACGTACTGTATATTAACACAATAATATTATCAGTTCGGCCTCTACGAATATTTTTCTATGTCAAATATAGTTCAGAGTTTTATCGAATGCCGAATATCGCATGTCACTTTGTCCTAAATAGGATTGTACTTTGATGGAACTGGAACTAAAAAACACAAACTAGGCAAATTGAGTTAATGTCATGCCATCTGCACATGGAAAAACAAGGAATAATCTTTCTAAACTTTTCCTCCAAGAAATCGTGGAAAATTTTAAAAAAGGCATATTCCAAATCGATTTTGTTAGTGGGATATGGATGCTTTCCAATATCGTTATTTTGGACTAAGTAAAACGGACATAAATAGAATTGAACCATGAATAATACCTTTTAGATTGATTGGATGAAGGCATATAATTTTAATAAAAGGTATAGAGGTAGCTTGGATCCTACGAAAAAAAATATAAATGGAGTTATGGATATTAAAACCATTTTTAAAGGTCTTTAAAAAGCATTTTCCAATTCAGAGACTATAGTATTTTTAATATTCCCATTTAAATCTCAATTTTTTTAGTAAGGTTTGTAAGTTTACTTAAATTTTACTTATCTACTTGGTGATTTCTGAAAATTTCTGATCATCTCTATTCAAGCTGGTGGCTTACCTGCGATCCAGACAAGGAATGATCCATACTAGACTTTCCAGATTTCTGTTGTTTCAAATACTCTTTGTCGTCGAAGATCTTCTTGTCGCCTCCTGCAGGTTTGTGCTTGACATTGTCCAGAGAACCGACCTTGCTGTTCGCGTGGAGCTCTATTTTCTTATTCTCGATCTAAACAAAACATGTTTCAGTTAGAGAATTGGAAATCACACCATGTTTCATCACGGTTACTAAATATTTGACTCAACTTTCGTTTAGCTGAAATCTGTTATATAAAAAATGAGTTTATACAGGGTTGTTCACCACATACGATACGGAGTATTGTAGCTAAACGATTAGATTTTTACAAATTTTAAGTTTTGGGTTCGTTGAAGGACTATTAGAGCTACAATTTAAAAATATTTTTACAAGATACAGAGTGTCCCAAATAAATAAAAAATATCAAAGTTGTATTTTTTTAAATGGAACACCCTGCATATTATTACATTTTTAGTTTCTACGATTAAAATAAAGGTAAATTTGATAAAGGTTTATCACACTTAAACCTTACCGTTTTTGAAATATTTTTAATTTTGTGAAATTGCAGTCAAAATTTTAAGGCTTCATTTCTCCAAGGGTATCAAAGTTTTTAATACTAAATATTTACTGAAGTTTATTTATTGATCAGTTATTGTGTTGCAATAATAAAAATTATACTACCTTATACAGAGTGTCTAAAATGTTATTTTAAATAATTACTAGCTTTAAACGGCAATAACTTGTTTAATTTAAATCGAACACCCTGTATATTTTATGAGAATCAGATGCACAATTTAATTGTCTATCAAATTGTATTATACCATTTTTTACCTATCTCTTCAAGTTTCCGTAGAAAATGGATTTTCTTGTAATTTTAAATTCATTTATCAATATACCCATGGAATACTGACATTTTAGATTATTTTTAAAGATGTACCAAATTTTTAAAGAGTATTTTTAAAGATGTACCAAATTTTTAAAGAGTACAGATACTAATATTGTCGATATAGTTTGTTTATTTCATTAAAAAAATAAAAAAAAACTGTTTAAATATTTGTTAAAGAGGACCAATTAATATGATTCCAATATTCAAACTACATTAATTGACTGTTTGCGTTGATTAATAATAATTGCTCCAAAAACTAAAAAACTGAATTTTTTATGTGTATTAGACAGTGTGGTAAAAAGTAACACCTTAAAAATGATATTTAATTTTTTGACAAATGCTTATTTGTAACAACAGAGACATTCATTTTTATAACTTATTATTTTATTGATTTCTTATTCAAATCCACATTTATTTAGAATACTTTATTCACGAACATAATGAAGTATGTAATTAATTAGTATTTGGGCGGAAATAATGGTGGTATATTTAATTAATGGTATACTCTTTTATGAAGATTTAAATAGTTTTTTGCTTTTCATTTTGTTAAAAACGATAATATTACTAGCCTGTACATTTTGTACATTTGTTGCTTTAAAAACAATCTAAAATGTCAATATTCCATGGGTATATTGATAAACGAGGTCTAAATTATAAGAATAATATAGACAGGTAAAAAATGGTATAATAAAATTTGATAGACAATTAAATTGTGAATATGATTCACGTAAAATATACAGGGTGTTCCATTTAACTTAAACACGTTATTGCTAAAAATTATTGCTTTAAAGCTAGTAATTATTTAATATAAATTTTTGGACACTCTGTATAAGGTAGGAAAATTTTTATTATTGCAGCACAATATCTGATCAATAAATAATCTTCAGTAAATATTTAGTATTAAAAACTTTGATACCCTTGGAGAAATGAAGCATTAAAATTTTTACTGCAATTTCTTAAAATTGAAAATATTTCAAAAACGGTAAGGTTTAAGTGTGATAAACCTTAATCAAATTTACCTTTATTTCAATCGTAGAATCCAAAAATAGAATAATATACAGGGTGTTCCATTTAAAAAAATACAACTATGATATTTTTTACTTATTTAGGACACTCTGTATCTTGTAAAAATATTTTTAAATTGTATCTCTAATAGTCCTTCAACGAACCCAAAACTTACAATTTGTAAAAATCTAATCGTTTAGCTACAATACTCCGTGTCGTATGTGGTGAACAACCCTGTATCTGATTTCAGCTATTCTAAAATTTAATAAATTTCCTTAGAAAATGAAAACAGCTTATTTCCGCGGGAAAATTTTTGTGTTTATATGTTCAGAAAAATAATAAAAAAAAACGTAAAATGTATTTTTTTATAGCAGATTTCAGTTATTCTAAATTGCGAAATTTGGAAATTACGCATTTCAGCAGGAAATTTTGTGTTTTCCGTGGTTCCCAGTAGGTTTTTAAAGACATTTTTTTTTCTTCTAATAACTGATTTCGGCTAAACGAACGTTGACCCAAATATTTTTATAAATAAGTACTGTATGATGTTATTTATGTTCTAGATTATTTTGGGTGGAGACCCCTAGAGACCCTTAGTTTAAATTAATAAAATACGGAAATAAACAACAAAAAAATCACGCACCCCAAAAATCTGCGTGTTTATGTTTACTAATTAAAAAACTGAGCGCCTTTTTATACATATTAAAAAAGTTGTTACACTTGGATGATTTTAGGCACGTAAACCATTACCCAAATTAAAACTTTGCGAGGAGTGGTAAATAGGTTAGAAGGACGTTGAAAAATTCAGCGGAAGTTAACCTTAATTTGGGGATGTTTTTCCTTAATTTGATAACAGTAATGTTGAGAAACCCTGTTAATGACTCATATTTTTTAACAGTTTTCCATTATGAAGTGTATACCTATTAGGGTGTCAGTTATTTACAAAGTTTATCATTTCTCTCACGATGCCCTCTAAATTTTTAGTTTATTGTCTATAAAACAATAACAGACCATTGTAAACCCTTAATATTTACATAAACTTTGCCCCAAAGACCATTCATTTAGGAATTTGACACTTTTTGCAAATATTTTTTTTTCTCTCGATTTTGTTCTCTCGTAGCCATGACAATTACACATTCTTATACAGAATTAAACGCTCTACAAAAAAGGTCTCTTGCAATTTTTCGATAAACCTACTCCTTCAAAAGTTATTCACGGTTAAAGTTAACCACTCGGTAAATTCCTAAATTCTTCAACTTTTTTGACAAAATTATGATTATTTTTGAAAAATTTCATCTATTACTGTAAAAATATACAATTCTGATGGTGTTAAGGTTGGGAATTAAGAAATCTTCAAGTCTAATGGAGTTTAAACCATTTAAGCTGATTTAAGTATAGCTGATTTATTTTAATAAACATTATTTATTAAAATAAATGAGCTATACTTAAATGGTAGGAATAACAATTGAAGAAACCTTTTTTGTAGAGCGTTCACTTCTGTACAAGAATATGTGATTGTCATGGCTGCGTGAGAACAAGATCAAGAGAAAAAAAACATATTTGCAAAAAGTGGCAAATACACACACCGGAAAAGTCTAGGGATATTACAATTTTATCCAGCCATCATCAGTAATTTTATTATTTGCATTTCTGATATAATAAAATTAAAATAAACAAATCCTAGTTTACAGGACGTATTGGAAATAAAAATGCGAAATTTACCGAATTTTTCAAATTTACCTTGATTTTTATTGAACTCAAAAAATATACACATTTTTTTTTATTCTAAACTGTGAATTAAAAAAAAAGATAAAACCATTTTTACTTAATAAAGGGTATGGCCTCCTGTACTGTTTATTACAGCCCTACATCTTCTCTCCATGCTCCTGATCAGGTTTGTCGATCTCTTCTTGAGGTACAGCCTGCCACGCTGCATTCACGGCCCGAACCAGATCCCTACGAGTTTCACGAGGCATACCCATTCTCAAAATGCTTGTTTGGACCGCGTCCCATACGTGCTCCATGGGGTTGAGGTCAGGAGATTGTGCCGGCCAGGGTAAGATGTTTAATTGATGAGCATTGATAAACTCACTTACCACTTGTACTGTATGAGGCCGTGCATTGTCATGTATGAGAATGAAGTTTCTCCCAAAATCATGGGCATTTGGTAACACGACAGGCTCAAGAATTAAATCACGATATGTGATTTCTGTTAGAAACCTTACAAGAAAAACGATATCGGGTTTTCGGCCTAACTGGACTCCTCCCCAGACCATAACTGTTCCACCTTGATAAGGGTGCACTTCCTGAACATGATCCAACCGAATAAAATTTCCCGGTTCTCTCCATACCTTAAGCCTTCTCGAATCCGGATGAATTCCAAAGCGTGACTCATCCGTGAAGAGAACATTGGCCCATTGTTCATTCGACCACTGAACATGATCTTGAGCCCACAAATATCGTAACCTCTCGATTTCTCTCTCTCGTCAGGTTCCAGGGCGTCTGCTTCGTTGACGTCTCTAATCTATTGGTAACAGTGTCAGGACTAACGGTTACATTATGCTTCCTGGACCAAACTAAGCTCTGGTGCTGTAAGAGTCGGTCGGCGTCGAGCATTTAATTGTAAAAAATGATCTTTGAGGTAGCGCGATGTCGCCCTGTGTGCTTTTCAGCAACATCACCACTTTCACGGTTGCACTTAATCGCGATATTACACTTTGCGTTGTATTTAATGCTCTAGCTACGTAGATTTGGCGCACTCCAGCTTCGAGCATACCCATGGCCCTTAGCATTTCGTCTCTGTTAAGATGTATACGCTCCATAATGTCGTTTAATACTAAACAGAGTTATTTGAATGAATTTTGGCCAATTATCATAAAAACATAGCCAGTACAGGTTAAATTCGAACAATTGATGCTAGGTGCTTTTTATACATTTGACAAAAAATGCACAAACACTTTTGCAAATATCTCAAATTTAGAAATAACTAGTGTGACTACTTCGTTTCAATCGAAGTAGAAAGAATCGGCCTACAAATATGTGGTTGTTTATTCGAAACATTTATTTTTAACTTTAATAAAATGATATCCCTAGATTTTTCCGGTGTGTGTATGTAAAACAATCTCAGATACTGGCCTGAGCGTGTATGATAAGTTATAACTCAAGATAGGGTAATTTCTACTAATCTGAATTTTGTCATCCGATTGATATTTTCAAATATATTCCTGGCTAACCAATATAGCTTCTCATCAATATTCCTAAATCTAAAATGTATACCTATAAGCAAACAAAAGCGAAAAAAACAGACAGACTAAAAACAAAAAGCGTTTCTACGGTATCACAAGTCAAAATAAAACTAACATAAAATAATATGAGCAGTTTTACGTTATGATAGAACATCATAAATTTTCGTATTTTTAGCTCTAGCATTTCGTACAGACACGACAACACAATATGGATCAAGTGAAAGTGAAAAGCATTATCGATATATCCTATCGAAACATTTATGTAAATTGCATGTGTATACAGTGTGATTTTTATTTTAAAACACTTTTTACCTCACACAATAATTTTTAATTCGGATGAGTCTTGTTATAAGTTTAATTTTTTTATATTTATCATAAGTATATTAATTACTATTTCTATATACAGGAAGGCTTCAAAACACACTTCTTAAAGAACATGAGAAATGGTGTCTGGGAGTTTTTTGACATGAGAAATTTGATTTTAATGTCAATATGACTCCTACTTGTAGAGGGCGCCACCTATTTACTTTTTAAATGGTTTGAAGAATAATAACTTTTCGTCCGTACCTGTATAAAACTACTGAGTAAAAAAATATACATTTTTTAAAAAATATACATATTAAATATACAAATATCATTTTTTTGAAGAAATTTAAAATTTTAAATTTATGATTAATTTAAAAAAAATTTCAAAGTTCCCAATTTGATCATTTCAGTCAAATAACTCTAACTATATATAATCTACTCAACATGTTTATTTTTTGTCAATAATGACATACACTTCTCCAATAAATTAACGCACCACAAAAAAATAACCAAAAGTTTAAGTGAAGTTTTTGTCAAAACCACTTAACCGATTTGGACGATTTGGAAAATTTGTGACACCCTGTAGAGTTGATCAGTTACAGTATCAAGTTAAAATTGAAATCATATTTTAGCCTTATCTTTTTTTTTACATTTTGTTTTTTTATTTACTCCATTATCTTCCTTATTACACGAGAAACAACATTTTATAGGATGACATGATTTAATATTGGTTTTAATTAACATTTTTCCATTTTACTCACTAAAGTAAGTAGCGGCCTTGGTAGCAGGCTATGGAAAAACACGGATTACCAGTAAATGTCAAATAGAGATGCTTGTTGTCAGTGTCAGTCGTTTCCGTCCTTTTATTATATCAAAAATATGCAACGTGCACGTGAAACAGGAAATCTTACTGGCGAAGAATGTGCTCAAGCATTAATATTGTCTGAGGAAGGTTGGAGCTACCGAAGAATTGGTGAACGATTTAATGTAACTCACTCAACCATTTCACGAATAATTATACAACGGTATAGATATACTAGGAGTAATTGTCGCAGGCCGGGACAAGGCAGGAATCGAAGAACCAATCCGATTCCGGAACGTTTTTTAAAACTCTCAACATTAAGACAACGTTTCGTAACAGCTCGGATCCTTCAAACTCAGTTCAGAGATACTAATGGTCTACAAGTTTGCACAGAAACTAGCATCTCTATTTGACACTTACTGGTAATCCGTGTTTTACCATAGCCTGCTACTTACTTTAGTGAGTAAAATGGAAAAATGTTAATTAAAACCAATATTAAATCATGTCATCCTATAAAAGTTTGTTTCTCGTGTAATAAGGAAGATAATGGAGTAAATAAAAAAACAAAATGTAAAAAAAGATAAGGCTAAAATGTGATTTCAATTTTAACTTGATACTGTAACTGATCAACTCTACAGGATGTCACAAATTTTATTAAAAAAACACGTTATAATTGCTACACCCGGTGTTAGTATAAAAAGGGTTCCTATCAAAATACAGTTAGTATAGCAACATGGTGGAAAGAATAACCTATCATTCAAAAAAAAAATCGTCCAAATCGGATAAGTGGTTTTGACAAAAACTTCACTTACACTTTTGGTTATTTTTTTGTGGTGCGTTAATTTATTGGGGAAGTGTATATTGACTATTTCCATTCTAAATATCTTGAAAACGCTTGCTCGTTTTCAAGCGATTTTTATCAAGAGACATTTTTTACGTAAAAAATCACGGAAATATATATTTTTTTACTCAGTAGTTTTATACGGGTACGGACGAAAAGTTATTAGTCTTTAAAACAGTTAAAATACATGTAGGTGGCGCCCTCTACAAATCGGAGTCATATTGACATCAAAATCGAAATTATTTAGAAAAAATCGAAATAAAAATGAACCTTCTATACAGTGTATCTCCGAAACTAAGCATTTTAGGACATACATTTATATGAAGTTTTTTACTTATTTTTATCTGGAGAATACGCTGCCTAAGTTTCCGGAATACAATCCGGTCCGTCCTGTATATTCACCCAGTGGGAAATAAGTACAAAAAAATTCAAAAGACTCCTGGACTATATTCAGTCAAAATGGATCAAGTAAATTGTGATTAGACAAAAAGAAGGAAACGTTTTACTTGAAATTAGTTTACCAAAAACTGATCTTAAACCGCAGCAGGTAAAACTTCTATGATCTAGCTTATCTGATCAGTTAACTGCCAGGTAAAACGTTACGTCTATGACTGGGCTTTAAGCTTTCCTGTATATTATTTATTAAAGTTATATTAATCAATAACCATTAAAAATAATTTGTTTTTGCTTTTGATTGTTTGTGATCATTTCTAGCATGTGACATAGTGATAAGGACATCACAAAGAGCACGTGTTCATTTCTCTGAGTGTATTTACAGGAGAGCACACTCAAATTTCGTTCATGTTCAACGTGAGCTACTTACGTTAGTATCATTGTTTTCGTTTTTTTCTTGATTTTTTTCCTCGTTCTTATAATAAAAAGTAAAATATTTAATTTATGCTTATAGTTAAAGGAAATTGATGAAAAATATTTTAACCAATGTAGTGAATTCTTTTCTTATTTTAGGGTAACGTTGCCACGACCATAAATATTGGGTAGTGTGAACATTGTTGGCCATTTATAGTTATTTTTTATACAAAACGATAAAATGGTATTTTATCGTCGATCGAAAAGATTAATTCAATTAATTGATGGAGACAATAATGCAATTTTATCGTAGTGTATAAAACAATATTTTTTCCATAGCGAGTTACGTTTTAAAAAATATTCAGAAATTATTATTTCAAGGAATTTATTACGAGTAGAAAAAATATAGTGCTGGGTAGGTGTTGGTTTTTATGTAAATTGACAAATAAATAAAGCTGTCTCTTTAGTTGTCAGTTTTGAGTCAATATTTTTTAATTCTCTTTCGTGTCGATTGCTGACTGAATTGGAGCCGGAAATGGCTCAAAACGAAATAAGTAAATTACCAACAGATATTCAGGCTGAGGCGACAAAGGCCATATCCAAACTACTTCTATTTAAATCCCGAATAACTTATGAAAAGGAATAGAAACATTTTCAAAAATGGAAGCAATTAAAAAACGTGCGAGAAGAATATCCTCCCCTAGGTATCCTCCCTGTTAAAGTATCATTTAATCTACCCTTGAGGGTTAAAATACTATTTTAACACGCTAATAGTGAAGAAAGTCCAAAGAAGAAGACTTTCTTTCTTCTAATTTTAAATAATTTTCATTCAGAAAAATCCTTCACTACATTAATTAAAAAAATAATTATGAAATAAGGGATGAAATGAAAAAATATGGTAAGCATAGCCGTAGAATGCTTACTTTGACATCTCCACCACCTGGTTGATGCTTAATATTATCCTTGGAGCCTATTTTCGATTTGGCCTTGTCCTTGAAGTCCAATTTAACGCTTTCGATTTTTTTATCCCCTCCCTTTGGTTTGTAGGTGGCGTTTTCCAGTGATCCAATTTTGGATTTGGCGTTCCATTCTAGTTTTTGAGTGATTATCTGGAAAAGAACAAGGAAAGTTTATTTTTATGTCCTTTTTGATAGGATTTTATGTGAATATTCTAGATATACGTGTCCTGAACAACCTATTTTAATACAATATTTATTGCTGCTAATTCACACTATTGTCAGATTCGTTTAACTAATACTTTAATTACAATGATGATAATTGTAAGTGATGAAATGAATAAAGTAATGTACTACAGGGTGAGTCTCAAATAAGTGCAAATATTTTTAGGGGTAGTAAATTGTTTGGAATTTTTTTTAGTTTTTAGTTAAAACACATCATTTCTTAATAATATGGCAACATAGGTACCCAAGTAGCAAAATGAAATTCTAAAGGGATTGAATTATTTTATAACAGTCGAATAGCGTTGTCTTAAGGACTGCTTGATTTTATTAAGCGTTTGGTTTCGACCATTCTGTTTTTTAATAAAAGTTGTCATATTAAACTATTTTCTTGTGGTTTTTACAACGTATCCTATAACGCATTAAACGATAATTTCTTTTAGTATGATATAACACTTAATAAGACAAAGCTATATGATAACAAACATATTATTTTATTAGACTCTTATACCCACCATGTAAGAGTTCCAAAATATTCATATAACTAGTAGTCACAAGATCATATAATAGTTACTTAAACTTGTCTTATTAAAGTTGTATTACGTTGTATGATATTTTATGATGAATATTTTATTGCGTTAAACTACGCTGCTATATACAACACTAGTTATATAGCCTTATATGATAAAATTGTAATTAACAAAATAAATTTGCTGTAATATCTGCATTATAAAACTGGTAATGTATAATATAACCTCATTTTAAATTAAATGGTATACCTAGTTATTTATTTTGTTATTGTTGTTGTTGCAAAAGTAATATCTACGTACGAGTATAATCAATTAGAGCTATTATGAATTCTGGACAAAGTTGGAAAAAAGTTAACAAACGCAGTGGTAGTTATAAAAGAGCATGTAAGAAAAAACTCCTCGAAATTACGGTAAATAATCCCGAGAATTCCCTGGGCCAAAAAATCCAAAATCTTCTTGGGTTGTCTGGCTTCTTCAAAGCATTGTTGCCACGTTGATGTAAAAGTTTTACTGTAATAATAATGTTTGTATTGTTTTATTGTTGTTTTTCCAAGTCCTTAGGTTGCCGCTCACTCGTCGGTCATGCATGAAATGCATTGCGTGCATGAATCCATGAAAATCTGATCATGTTTGTTAGTTTAAATACTAATCAAATGAGATTTGGTAACATCTATTTGTCACAAATCTCAATATGTGAAAAATAGTTCTATTGTGCCTGGAAATTCTGCGTAATGATAGATATTTATCCTATACCGTTTTATTTTACAACAAAGACTTATTTAAGGGATTCATTTATAATAAAATGGTTGCATTATAATTCGCCATGTTTAAGGTAGAATTTTTGTATGGCGTATGGCCGCCATTATATGAAGCAAAATTAAAAACATCAAAATAAATTGTAACATGTTATTTTTGAGAACTATTTTGTGATAAGATTCCCACATACAGTAATAAACTGTTTAATTAAATTAAAAACAAGAATTTTTGAAAATTTTATTTTATTTTATTGTTTAAATTTATGCGTAAACCTTAATCGAAATTAAAGCGCTTTAATTTTTTGCCAAATACATACCTATAATCTACCAGTAAAATTTTCGGCGCAACAAAAATTGTCCCTACTTTTCAAACCCTATTAATGATTTTTTATATTACATAATTGTTGTACCTTTTGGCTCTACCCGCCATTTTCACCGTCGAGTAAAGGCTACTTTTTAACAATCCACATCCTCTAGATTCATTTTACGACACGCTTAAAATATAATTTGCTCCTAATATTCTTCGGTAAAAAATAAAATACTCTTTTACCTCGCTAAATGATCAAATGTTTTTAGTGTTCTGTCTCTTAGATGTGACCACGTAATACACAATAAAACTAGTTTTATAATAGTTATATAACGCTGTGTAAAATAGTTGCATAAGAGTTGTATACCCTTTTTATAGAACTTCTATACTACTAAACGGTTGTATAAAAATGGGCCTATTTTGGTTGTAAAGCTATCATATTACGGTCTTATAGCACGTTATACGAATTGAGGTATCCTATAAAAATGATCATATAGCTGTTTATACAGCTTTTATAAAATAAAATTTGCTACTTGGGTAGTAGATTAAATTTACAAGAAAGAAAACCCAGAAAAGATTCAGTGGTTCTCAAAATTAAAAAGTATTTTTTTTATTTTCAAAATAACTCGGTTATTTTGGACTTATCTGAAAAAAGGGTAAAGAGAAAATATGTTTCTTTTATCGAGATCTACCATCCCTGAAAATATTTGCACTTATTTAAGACTCACCCTGTATAATGTAGATACTTCTTTGCCATATTTAATCTTATTCTATCTACCAAAATTAATTTCGTTCATTGTTTTAGCGGATTATAGTGTGTAAAATGTTGTATGTTTGGAAATCTGGGTCACTCTGTATATTGTAGAAACAATGCAAGAGCTAGAGCCATGCAAGAGCCAATTGCTGCATAAGGACAAATTAAAGTTGTATTTTTAGTTCGATTAAATATGAATAAATACATTGCTCAGACCGTTCCTAGATATTAACAACGTGTGGCTAACGTTCCTTTAATTAGAAAGGCAGACAAACACGCAAAGCAAATCGATATAAACAACGTAATATGCTACCATTAAATTCAATCCTAGGTTTTAACTTATTAGGTAACTAACATACATGTCGTTAACAAGAAGAATTATTTTTTTTAAACTTAAAACAAACAACTTATTTTGGTAACGATAGAATAAGAAAAAATGTTTTCAAGTTATTACTAAAGAGATGATGTTCACTATGCCCAATAATACAGTACTGTGATAATGGTGATTGTCTTAATCTAGCTCAATATTGTAGGTATCACAATCTACTTCACCAAATTCACAAAATCTTACTTTTCTAGGAGTTGGACAACTCCTCACGCTCCTAGCAGAGTTTAGATCCTGAAATATTCACATGATGATGAAACAAAGAACGTTAAAATTATGGAGAAAATGAGAGTTAAAGTTTTTAATGTTACTTAATTAAAATAAAACAAGCTGGAGAAGAAAACTTGACACAATGTTTGATTATATTTTAAATTGTATAACTGCGAACTAAAGTAACTCAAAATACACCTGTGGTAATTTTTAAGAATGTTTGTTTTATCCTTTTTTGGACTTGAACCATTTTATCTCTGAAAATATTTGAAATTTGAGATATACAGGGTGTTTTAAAACAAATGCGAAAAACTTCAGGGGGTGATTCCTTGTTCAAAATAAAGGGTAGTTTGCTTTATAAACGTTGGGTCAAAAGTCAACCATTAGGGAGATATCGCGGTACAAAGATGGCGGAAAAATAATGTTTTTATTTTTTATCTTGAAAACGAAAAGAGATAGACTAATGAAATTTTACGGGAAGCATTACTGTTATGAAAATACACTTTCTGGTAATTTTTCACTTTTTAAAATGAGTGGAAGGGGTTGAAATAAACTACCCCTATAATTCTTGTTAATGAAATTTAAAGAAAAATCTTATAAACACATGCAAAAAAATTAATTTGGATAGTTTAGTTTATTTAGAAACTTTTTTATCTCTTGTGTTTTTTTGATAAAACTCACTGATTTGAAATTAAAAAATAAAATGTAAAGCATTACATGTCAGGACAAAAAACATTTTTAGATAAAGAATCTAGTGGGCAGCTGTAATTTCTTTAGGAAAAAATCTAGTCGGCCGCTGTCACTTTTTAGGATGTTTCTAATATTGTTTTATTTGACATTACCCTACTGCAATACGTTATTATCTAGATTATTATTATTATCATTATTATCACTAGATTCTTAATCTAAAAATATTTTTAGTCCTAACATGTAATGCTTTACATTTTATTTTTTAATTTCAAATCGGTGAGTTTTATAAAAAATACAAGAGATAAAAAGTTTCTAAACAAACTAAACTATCCAAATTAATTTTTTTGCATGTGTTTGATAAGATTTTTCTTTAAATTTCGTTAACAAGAATGATAGGGGTAGTTTATTTCAACCCCTTCCACTCATTTTAAAAAAGTGAAAAAATTACCAGAAAGTGTGTTTTCATAACAGTAATGCTTCCATAAAATTTCATTAGTCTATCTCTTTTCGTTTTCAAGATAAAAAATAAGAACATTATTTTTCCGCCATCTTTGTACCGCGATATCTCCCTAATGATTGACTTTTGACCCAACGTTTATAAAGCAAACTACCCTTTATTTTGAACAAGGAATCACCCCCTGAAGTTTTTCGCATTTGTTTTGAAACACCCTGTATATGTGTATATTGGTTCATCGGTACATTCTTCTTCGTCATTAAGGGATTTGTTGATTTCACATTGTCTATTAATAATGTTTTCTTGGATTTTTATAAAAATTATGGTATATAGGCGGGATAAAGGGAAGAAAATCTTTCCCTAAGTATTTATAAAAAAAACAGCCTAACTTATTGATGTACAGGGTGTCCCACTAAGAATAGCTCTCGGCTGTATCTCGGAAAGTATTAGCCGTAGGGGCTGCGGAAAAAAATATTTATAACTAAAGAGGCTATGAGAAATTGCTGGAAATTATTTTCAAGTTTATAGAACGACCGCTAGGGGGCACAACTGCAACAAAAAATAAGAAAATGGAGTTTTTACACCATTTTGCCTAGATAAGGTGTACTATAAGTAATAGCTTCATAATCTTCAGTAAATTTTGGATTTTCTTTGTTAGAACCATTTTTCCCGATCTGCTAAAATAAAGTGGTGGGGGAAGGTTAGATCTATCTTTATATAAATGTTAATAACTCCGGACTGTATGATCAGAATCCAACAAACGAGGGCTCGTTTAAAAGAGCGTTTCTTACTCTATATTACACCATAAAAATAATAATAATAATAAGGTTTTGAACGTAGACGCTAGGGGGCGCTTTATTACAATTTAACAAACATAGCGCGTTTTTTTAAAAAAATAAATACGAGAGTATATGTAATTTTAGCTGATAGTAAAGAGTAGTAAAAGCTTAAAAAGTCAGTGAAAACCGCATCTTGATATCTTCTTTCAAACCGAAGATATTAGCAAAATTATAATAAATACCTAAAAATAAGCCTTTAATTACCTTATTTTTAAAACACGGTATCCCTCTTGATTATGCCCATTCCAACAAAAAATAAGATAGAAACAGTTAGTTTATTTTAAAAGTGACGAAATACCAGAATACCATAATACCAGAGGTATTAATAATTAATATTAAGATATTAATAACAGTGAAGAAGAAACGATGATTCAGTAAAGTCATGGTAGGTTTTGGAAAAAAGTTGCTTTTCACCTAATAGCATAAACGTCAAATTGTTATTAGATCAACATTTTGATAGCCTTAGCAGCGTTTTTTTATCTGTTGATTGCTTTTTCAAAATGCCAACAACTTCAACTACTTCAAATAATGAAGTTATTTTGAAAAAAGCAATTAAAAGATAAAAAACGCGGCTAAGACTATCAAAATGTTGATCTAATAACTGTTTGACGTTTATACTATTACGTGAAAAGCAACTTTTTTCCAAAGCCTACTATAACTTCACCGAATCATCGTTTCTTGTTCACTGTTATTAATATCTTAGTTATTACATATTAATACATCTGGTATTATGGTATTCTGGTATTTCGTCGATTTTAAAATAAACTAACTGTTTCTATCTTATTTTTTGTTAGAATGGGCATAATCAAGAGGGCTACTGATACCGTATTGTAAAAATAAGGTAATTAAGGGCTTATTTTTTGGTAGTTATTATAATTTTGCTAATATCTTCGGTTTGGAAGAAGATAACAAGATGCGGTTTTCGTTGACTTTTTAAGCTTTTACTACTCTTTACTATCAGCTAAAATTACATATACTCTTGTATTTAATTTTTTTGAAAAAACGCGCTATGTTTTTTAAATTGTAAGAAAGCGCCCCATAGCGTCTACGTTCAAAACCTTATTATTATTATTATTTTTATGGTATAATATAGAGTAAGAAACGCTCTTTTAAACGAGTCCTCGTTTGTTGGATTCTGATCATCCAGTCCGGAGTTATTAACATTTATATAAAGATAGATCTAACCTTCCCCCACCACTTTATTTTACCAGATAGGGGAAAATAGTCCTAACAAAGAAAATCCAAAATTTACTGAAGATTATGAAGCTATTATTTATAGTACCCATTATCTAGGCAACATTCTGTAAAAATTCTATTTTCTTATTTTCCATAGCAGTTGCGCCCCCTAGCGGCCGTTTTACAAACTTGAAAATAATTTCCAGCAATTTCTCATAACTCCTTTAGTTATAAATATTTTTTTCCGTAAGCCCTACGGCTAATGCTTTCCGAGATACAGCCGAGAGCTATTCTTAGTAGGACACCCGGTATTGTACTAATAGTGAAAATAATGACAAACAAACTATACTTTCAGAATCGATAGAATCAGACCATTCAGATGGCTGATATTCTGATTAACTTGGAGCAAATGGTTCAGACATTGTTTCATTGTCATCCAGATTTTTTTTGCTCTAAACTTTAGCACGTATGTTAAAATCGTGCAGAGCGTTAAATTTTATGGACTTGATCCAGTTCACTTTTGAAAGGAATCAACAGAATATTCAGAAATCAAACAGAAACGATATAAAGACGATTATCTTAAAATAGTAGGAAATTGGACTTGATCCATTTTAATTCTGACCACTCCAAATAATGATGACGTAACAGTGAACGATGGCTAAACAGTCTTTACGTGATACGTTTGTTAGTATTGTACGAGGAAACAGCCTTATATGCTTTACACTTAAATTATTCTTCATCAATTCCATATTGTCTACCAACTTTAGACAAACCAGTAAATAATATAATCACTGTTCAATTATAAATAAAATATCTGACTTACTTTCTTTTCACCCTTCTTAGGAAGGTATCTCTCGTTCTTAGCCTCGATCCTAGGCGCTGCGTTCTTGAACTCCAGCTTCTTGTTCTCGATTTTCACCTTCCCACCACCCGGCTTGTAGTGGTAGTTCTCCAACGACCCGATTTTCGACTTGACCACCTTCAAATTGGGCGACGGAGCTGCACCGACCTGGATCTTGTTCATAGGAACTTCTGGAATCATCGAAAAACACAAATTTCGACCGGAAAATGAGCTAAAACGAGCGATTTTAAGGGTGAAGGATGCCCTAGGATGGCCTGGGAACGACTAAATCCATTACTGTCATTAGTCCGGAGGTATTAGGCGGTGCAAGTCACAGATTAGGAGCTTAATAGAAATGGTATTGTTCGTGATGGGGTGGATTTTGATTTGTTTCGGAGTCCTTTATAATATTTTAGAATAGAAAAAGAAGGTTTCGCGGTATAACTTTCGGAAATATTAATAGTTTACTTAAAGTTTGGGAAGATTGATCGTTTTTTTGTAAATGAAGGGGCCTGTGTTTGTTTCTATAGTAGCTTATTGATTTGAAAATAATATTAATATATATTCGATACCGATTAAACTTTTAGTTACGTAATCGAGGGCGCGATTTTTAAATGCATTGTTGCCAACCATGACATATTCGGCGCCGTGCTGACTAACTGGAATTTAAATTTCCCGCTGGGGATTCAGGCTGTAAAAAATGTCATGTTGCCAAATTTATTTATTTATTTCATGACATTGTCATTCGTTTTGACACTTTACTTTTGTATAATTTAGTATAATATAATATAGTATAAGTTTTTGTTTTAAATAAATAGTGTTGTGATATTTTAAGCTTAAATTTTTTTACTAGCAGACCTTGTCGGACAAAATCTCCTCAATAGTGCCAATAAGCAAGGAACAACAAGGATTCCGAAGAAACCGATCAACTACTGATGCACTATTCATACTCAATCAACTAGTTGAAAAATCCTTAGAATATAACTCTCCAGCCTATCTATGTTTTATAGATTTAACAAAGGCCTTTGATAGAGTCCAACTAAAAGACATCATCACCATCTTAGAAAGCAGTAATGTCTCGAAAGAACTCACAGAACTAATTAAGGACTTAAACACAAACACAACAACCCAAATAAGAACAAACTTTACCTTAACGCAGCATCTTCGAACTACAACTGGTATTCGCCAAGGCGACAGCCTCAGCCCTCTGTTATTCAACACAATCATGGATCAAAAACCATCAAGAATACTGGATTAGGATATCGAATGGGAATGCATAAAGTAAACATATTATGCTATGCCGATGACGCAGTACTTATTGCAGAGTCAGAGGACGACCTCCAAAGAATGCTACAGACAGGCAGAAAAACTTAACATGCAAATTTCCACAAATAAGACCATTACAAAGGAGCCTCTACGGTGCAAATTGGTAATAAAAAACAAAACTATTGATCAGATAATGTCATTCGAATACCTCGGATGCAAAATTACAAGCTCAGGATTCCTGGAAGAAGAAGTAAGGAAACAAGGCAATAAAGCTGCCGCAATATCAGGACATCTTAAATATCTCATATGGAAAAACAAACATTTGAGTACAGAATGTAAGTCAAGAATATACAAAACCTGCATACGACATTGGTGCGGAAACCAGAGCTGAAACATCAGTAACAAAGAGAATCCTACGAACTACTGAAATGAAGACCTTAAGAATGATAACTGGATACACATTGAGGGACAGACAGAGAAATGTAGACATAAGAGAAAAGTGCCAAACAAACGACGTTGTCAGATGGATAAGGCAGAGAAGAAGAGAATGGAACCAGCGTGTCAATAGAATGGGCCCCGACAGAATGGCCATAATAATTCGCAACAACGTACCCCATGACAGAAGACCTACTGGACGACCACCTAAACGTTGGCAAGACAGTTGGCAGTCAACCTCGCAAGAGTTGCTTAGACGAGGAGGAAACCGGAACTAAACAGGCGATACACCTTCTAAAAGAAGAAGAAGAAGAAGACCTTGTAGTAGTATATTGTTCTTTTTAGAACCTCTTTTAGTGAGAAGTAGTACAAGATAGCTTAATAGCCGTACAAAAATTCATATTAGAATATTTTGAACGGGAAAGCGGTAAAATGGCCCTTTATGTCCCATAAGTGCAGTTAAGAAGCTGAGTTTTGTTGATATAAATAATAACTGTTTATATATCTATAATTAATTTATTTTTGTTTCCTAAAATATTTAGATTAAAGGAAAATATGAAAAAGTGGGCAACGCTGTGTCGGTCAAGCTTAATCACGTGACTAAAAGTTTATTTGATATGAACTATACTAAAAGTTGGAGTTGACAAATAATAATAGCTTTTCACAGTGTAGAGAGATAAAGTCAAAAGTTACTGGTTTAAAAAAATAGGATTAAAGTTAATTAACCAACCAAGTGTTTGTAAATTATTGAAGTTATTATTAATAAAATATTTTGTTTTATTTATTCCCAGTGGCGGATATAGAGGGGGGCCCACGGGGCCCTGGCGCTCCCTAAAATCTATAAATTGGGTTAAATATTAAGCTTTTGGGTTAAAAATGGCGCTCTAAAAAGCATATTTTACATTACCTTGCCGGAGTTTCTGGAATACAGTTCGGACCACGCTGTATATAAGATATCTGGATAAACTTGCAGAATCCAGTAATAATATTTAATAATACCTATTTCTATTAAGTTTCTTTATCAACTCACTTTTTTTTTCAGCTGATCCTGGAGTGGTTGCTGCGGAATCTGGCGACTGTAAACTGGATGGAGTCTTGGAACCTCTGGACAGGGACCTTCCCTTAGTAGGTGTGGTGGACGACGTCCTGGATTTGGTGGATTTCCTGGGAGACCTGGAGTCTCCATTACAAGACTGGTCCTGAACGGAAAACGGTTTTTCTTGTTGTTGAATTGTTACAGTTTTAAAATATCGCTACTTACATTTCCTTGAGTTGATTCGTCTACGCCACTGTCGTTATCTCCTTCTGTAACAAGAGAAAATTACGTTAATACAATTTGCTTAAGGAATAAAGTAAATTGATAAAAAAAATATTCATGTTTAATGTTTATATCTTTCTGGCGAATTCATTTGGGGATGTTTTTTAATTACGTCAAGATTTTTTAAGGATTTTTCAAAAAAATTGTCAAAAAAAGTACACAACGAATAAAAAAAAATATTGAAAGTATCTAACTTTAAACTAAAGTGTTCTTGTTTTTGTTCCAAACCCATTACTATACAGGGTCCGGCAAAAGTGCGTCGGACATCTGTAGCTGCTAGAATAAAAACTTGGGAATTTTCGAATTTTGTTTAAGTGCAAACCTAAAGTATGTACGGGGATGTATTTCAGAAAAATATTTTAACTTCTATAGGGTGGCTCAAAAAAGTGTGAGTACATCGGGATGATTTTTTTTAAATGGAACACCATGTATATTATTGCATTTTTGGATTCCTTTTGGATCACTTTACATACTCCTAAGATATGAGTAAATATATTTCGATAATTTCAGAGATATTAATAAATAAATAAAAATATATATTTTTCTTCTTTAAAAAAATTATTACAAATACAGGAACTGTCCTGGAATCAAAACTATATGAGGTTTTACTTTAGATAGTCTGTACTTAACTTTGCTATAAATAGCGTAATCTTAAACCATACAGGGTGCTCAAAATTCTATGCCAAACTATCTAAAATATAAAATAATTTTTCTTTTTTTTTCAACAACCTGTATATTATTTTTTAATTAGATAGTGTAAAATCGCTATTTTTGGGGCTTACTCAACCGGGTCTCACAATGCAAATTCACCTCAAATATCCATTTAGTTGGTCATTGGCAAGCACTCTCTCATTGTACATGAAAATAACAAAACAAACATTTACTGATCTGGATAAAATTGATAGTTAAATAGTAAGACTCACCCGGGGGTACTCCGCCCCCTAGCCACTGACATCACTGATATTCTATTCAATATATCCCATTCCATCTAATTCAAATATTATTCGGATCTATTGGTTAATAATCTTCAACAACTAGCTAGTGTCACCTGAAATAGTATAGGGGCTTCCCCCGGACGCAATTCTGCCGCTAAACAGATTCGCATCCCAATCGAATAAGCTAATTGGGGTAGCTCACTACCCCAACGCCGCATCGACAATCGAGAAGACATTATGGAGATCTCAAACTCTCAAGACCAACTCGAAGGCAGGACGTCACAAGAGGTTTTCTTCCTGTGGTCAAACGACCCCGGTGGCTTACAGTCAAACGACTTGCAACTATGTTAGTCAAAAAGGCTCGCAACCCCCATTTGTCAGCTCTATGACAAAACACAACACTACACAGCCGGCCGGCCTATCAACTACTGACTGACCTGCCGCGCGCCGCGCCGGCAAGCTAAGCCTCCTCTCTTACATCACAATTTTACCTGATCACAAATATTTACATCGCTTGCCAATGAATCATACTATTTTTTCTAATCGACAACTTTTCAAACAGAGTGTTTTAGCATCACTAGATAAATAAATAGAGAGTTTCCGAAGGAATGCATATTGTTTATTAGAATAGTGAATAAATAAAAGCATTATTATGACGAACTCATTTTCCAAGTTTTACAATAGAGAGTTAAAAAATGAACATGTTTTGTATTTAAATGGTTTTGAATTATTTCATATGGCTCTTTCAACGGTAAAATACGAGAGAAAAATCATTGGGTGGCTTTGATAAAAAAAATTTATGGAAAATTCCATATGAAATATAAAACCGCGAATTTCTGCGAAACCGTTAAAAATTTTTAAATACAAATAATGTTAATTTTTTTAATTCTCCATCTATTGAAAAAATAATATACACGGTGTTCCATTTAAAAAAAACAAAGAAAAATTATTTTCTATTTTAGAAAGTTTGGCGTAGAATTTTGAACATCCTGTATGATTTACGATTACCATATTTATAGCAAAATAAGTACAGACCACCTAAAGTAAATACCTAATAATATGGTTTGATTTCAGGGCAGTTCTTGTATTTTTAATATTTTTTTTTAGAAAGGTGAAAAATACATATTTTTTATTTATTTATTAATATCTTTGAAACTATCGCAATATATTTACTCATATCTTAGGATCAAGTAAAGTAATATGAAAGAAAGCCAAAAATACAATAATATACAGGGTGTTCCATTTAAAAAATCATTTTGAGCCACACTATAGAAGTTAAAATATTTTCCTGAAATATATCCTAGTACATACTTTCTTTACTACTTTTTATTCTAGGAGCTACATATGCCCGATGCACTATTGCCCGACCCTGTACATGACTGTGAATAAAAATATAAATTTATTCTTAAGATGACACGTACTATTACGACTCAATTTCAGATCCAAATCATTCTTTTTCTCCTGATCCCGATCAAGAGCTTCTTGTCTGTGATCAGACGCCTGAGCCTTAACTTGCGACACCTGCTTGGAAGCCTCCTTGCTTGGAGACTGATGCGGGACCCCATTTGACATTTCGATACCTTTAAAGAGAACGACGCTCTAATAACGGCCTAGCAAAAAGTTCTACAGAGTGCTACAGAGGTGTGCTATAAGTTTTAGAGAATTAGTAGTGAATATTGCGTCTTGAGTCGTGAACATAAGCGGTAACCTTGACTATGTGATTTGTTTGCAGCGTCTCCTGGTGTTTTGCTCTCGTCGATTTTGTCCATTCTCGAAGGAGGTCGAGAATCGGGTCTCGACGGGGGTTGATCCTCGTATCTTCTTTGCATCGTTACATTCTCCATAGATCCTTGTCTGTTTGGAAAAGAAAAAACTTCCTGTTAACTTTCCAGTAAGCTTACAGGACGTTTAAAAATACCGATCTCGATTCATTTCTTTCACGATTAAATTGATGAAATAACATGATCAAATTTTCGACAGAGGACTCAATTGATAAAAAGCAACGTGATTGTGTTATATTTAACGTCAGTTTAACAAAAGATTCAAGTATCCTGAGAGAAGCTCTCAGCTGAATCTCAGAAAGCATCAGAACGCGCGGAAAAATATTTATGAATGAAGAGGCTATGAGAAATTGCTGGAAATTATTTTCAAGTTTGTAGAACCTACAGAGCTACAGATCATACTCAAAGAAAATAGGACGAATAATACCTGAAACCAAATTGTTACCATACCACCAAACAGTGCGGTGGCACATATTTTTTTTAACATAGCCGCTTGGAGAGATATTTATATTTTTGATATATCTGTTTCGACTACGCCTATGATATCGCTTATACAGGGTGTTTCAAAACAAATGCGAAAAACTTTAGGGGGTGATTCCTTGTTCAAAATAAAGGGTAGTTTGCTTTATAAACGTTGGGTCAAAAGTCAACCATTAGGGAGATATCGCGGCACAAAGATGGCGGAAAAATAATGTTTTTATTTTTTATCTTGAGAACAAAAAGAGATAGACTAATGAAATTTTACGGAAGCATTACTGTTATGAAAACACACTTTCTGGTAATTTTTTCACTTTTTTAAAATGAGTGGAAGGGGTTGAAATAAACTACCCCTATCATTCTTGTTAACGAAATTTAAAGAAAAATCTTATGAAACACATGCAAATGCTTTAATTTGGATAGTTTAGTTTATTTAGAAACTTTTTTATCTCTTGTGTTTCTTTGATAAAACTCACCGATTTGAAATTAAAAAATAAAATGTAAAGCATTACATGTCAGGACAAAGAACATTTTTAGATTAAGAATCTAGTGATAATAACGATAATAATAATCATCTAGATAATAACGTATTGCAGTAGAGTAATGTCAAATAAAATAATATTAGGAACATCCTAAAAAGTAACAGCGGCCGACTAGATTTTTTCCTAAAAAAAATTACAGCAGCCCGCTAGATTCTTTATCAGAAAATGGTTTTTGTCCTGACATGTAATGCTTTACATTTTATTTTTTAATTTCAAATCGGTGAGTTTTATCAAAAAAATATAAGAGATAAAAAAGTTTCTAAACAAACTAAACTATTCAAATAAATTTTTTTGCATGTGTTTGATAAGATTTTTCTTTAAATTTCGTTAACAAGAATGATAGGGGTAGTTTATTTCAACCCTTCCACTCATTTAAAAAGTGAAAAAATTACCAGAAAGTGTGTTTTCTATCTCTTTTCGTTTTCAAGATAAAAAATAAAAATATTATTTTTCCGCCATCTTTGTACCGCGATATCTCCCTAATGGTTGACTTTTGACCCAACGTTTATGAAGCAAACTACCCTTTATTTTGAACAAGGAATCACCCCCTGAAGTTTTTCGCATTTGTTTTGAAACACCCTGTATAACTGTGATGGCAAACAAGAAAATTGATTTTTTACAAAATTTTACCTAGATAACAGGTACTAAAAATAATGGCGTCATAATCTTCAGCAAATTTTGTTTTTTTTTTTTTGTTTGAATTATTTTGCTGAAATGGTGGAGTAATGTTAGATCTGTTTTTATTTAAATAATATCAACTCCGGAGTGGGTAGTTGAAATCTAAAGAAGTAGTCTTCCTTACCCTATATTATACCATATAAACAATAATAATAATCAATTGACAGTAGACGCTAGAGGACGCTGTCGTACCATTTAACAAACATTGCGCATTAAAAAAAATGCGATAATGTCTAATTTCAGCTGAGAGTAAAGAGGAATAGAAGCTTAAAAAGTCAGCGAAAATCGCATCTTGATATCTGTTTTCAAACCGAAGATATTAGCAAAAATATAACAATTACGAAAAAATAAGCCCTTATAACTACTTTATTTTTACAACACGGTATCAGAGACAAATATAAACGATTAATTTATTCTAATATCGATAATACACCAGAATACCATAATACCAGATATTTTAATATCTAATAATTAAGATGCCATTGACAGTGAACAAGAAACGACGACGCCTCAGTAAACTCATGTTAGGCTTTGGAAAAAAGAAAGCAACCTCAAATAGTCTCAGCAGCGTTTTTTTATCACTTTAATCTTCCGTTTTAAGTTGCAGGCAAATTGTAATGTAAAACGTAACGTGTAGACACGGTTTTAGAACTGCTTCAAAGCGAGATAATAGTGTAATAAATCGAAATCGGTATAAATCACTAACAAAACACAAAACTTGCTTTGTCTTTGTCCCTATAAGTATAAGCAGTGTAGTTCTCAACCTTTTTCTGACATATCTACAAGAAAAACGGTTAAGAACCACATCAGGAACAAATTTGATCGCTTGCCTTGAAATATTGATCGATTCCTGGCTTCCGCTGTGCCTTTTTTGATCGAAAAACGGCCCCTGCGACGAAGAACTCATGCTACGCCCCAGTGAGGCTACGGAGGGGGGTCTCTGGTCCGCTAATGGACTCCTGCCCCCGTCCGCATACCTCTGGCCCTCGATCTCCGCGGTATCCAGAGTTTGCGATCTGAAACAGCGCTTTCCAGAATAACTCTTCTATTTGATTGGGTGAATTGAACCGTGACCATCGAGAAAAGAAGGCCCGACGAAATTAAAGATAAAGGATTATACTATATCCGTATTGTAGCACATTTTTAGACGACTTCATTATTTTTAAGATTTTGATGGTCAAACATCCACAAAATATTCGTTATGTTTGGACTACATTTTCTCGAAAATAAAGACATAATTTAAAATTCCGTTAGAATACGGAAATAGATTGAAGTTTTGTGATTACAGTGATATAGAATTTATATGGTTTGGTAACAAATTGCTCGCTTTTTTATGGCAATGCTGAAGCCCTGCAAACCTTAATCAAAGCACGTGTGTTTGGATGATTTAATCATCGATATCAAAAAATCTGTTACCAAAAAGTCGTTATCTGCTACAAAAATTAGGCAAAGACAACTAAGGACTGGCTTCCTCTCTCGATGGTAACGGTTTGTACTGTATGTACCTGTAAAAAGAGTCTTCTAGAGAGGGTCTGGGTCGGTTAAACGACGGTACTGAGCTCTGCTGAAAGATCTGAGGCCGCTGAGCCAGCAAGGGAGGTCGAGGATATGGAGTCTGAGGTCGGAATATCGGAGGTCTGGATTGTTGCTGGCCTGGAGGAAACTGTCCTCCAGGAACCTGAGTGGTAAACGGCTAAATTTAACGATGATTTTGCAGAAGAATATAGTACTTTTTGTAACGGGAGTACAACAGTAACAGTCGATAGATAATTTTGGATTGATAAAAAATAACTTTAAAAACAACTAAAATATGGACGATGGGTTCCTCGCTCTCTCCAATAATAGCTTCCATGGAATGGATTGAAACTTGTTTGAGACCCATGCCATTAGCTCTGCAGTCGTCAAACCTAAAATCTGGTTTCGATGTTGACGATACTTTCATAATCTGGAACGAAACCGATAGACAGTTGGACTCCTTTCTCAACCATCTCAATTCACAAAATGATTCCATCAAATTTACGATTGAAAAAGAGAAGGACTCCCGTCTGTCGTTTCTAGATGTCCTTGTTAGTAGAAATGGGGGAAAACCCACACACACGGGAGAATATTTAAGTTTTCAGTCAAACCTTTCTGAAGCAACTAAGAAAGGAATAATTAAAACTTTATGTCATCGAGCAAACACCATATATGCTAACCTAACCTAACCAAGCATCACTTAAAGTCGAATTAAATAATATTTAAATGGATTTGCTTCAGAATGGTTACTCTGAGAAGTCCATAGACAAAATTATATAAAATTGTAAGACTGACAGACTGACTCATTGGTTCATCGACTTGAGGAGGATGCTTTCTCTCTCTTTACAATTCCATAATATGTAAAAGGAAAGTTAGAAAAGATCAGGCGAATAGTCAAAAGTATAAAATTAAAACTGTCTTCAAATCTGGATCGACTCTAAGAAGTGTCCTAACACAAACAAGACCGGAGTCATCGAAACAAGAGAAAGAGTGTATTTATCAGGTACCTTGTGAATGCAGTGAGTCGTATATTCTTCTTCTTCTCAGCCATTACTCATCCACTGCAGAATGTAGGCCTCTCTCAGTTTCTTCCACTCGTTTCGATTCTGTGCCCTCCTCATCCAGTTCTTACCGGCTACGGTTTGGATATCATCAGTCCATCTTTTAGGAGGTCGGCCGACTGGGCGTTTTGCTAGGCGTGGCCTCCAGCAAAGAAGTCTTTTTGCCCATCTTTCCTCGGACTGTCTGGCCAAGTGTCCTGCGCAAGACCATTTAGAGTAGCTATCCTCTCTACGATGTCCGTTATCCTCGTCTGTCGGCGAATGTCTTCATTTCTAATGTGGTCGCGAAGACTGATACCCATCATGGCTCTTTCCATAGCTCTTTGGCTCCCTCGCAACCTGTTCACACTTCGTGCCGTCATCGTCATAGTCTCCAAACCATAGGTCATTACAGGCAAGAAGCATTTGTTGTAAACATCTCTTTTTAGACTATTTGGGATTTTGCTTTTGAATATAAAGTTAAGTTTACCAAAAGCTGCCCATCCGAGTTTGATCCTTCTAGAAATTTCGGTTGTTTGATTTTCCTTGTCGAGTTTTATGGCATGACCTAGATATATATACTCTTTAACGTTCTCAATCCTTTGTCCATTAACATTAACTTGCTCTTCATTTTCATTTAGGGTTTTAGTTTTAGACAAATTCATTTTTAAACCTACTTGCGCAGATGTGTGGTGAAGTTGTTCGAGCATTGTTTGAAGTTCTTCCAACGATGAGGCCAGGACAACGACATCATCAGCGAAGCGCAAGTGGTTAAGCATTCCGCCATCTACCTTAATATCCTTATTGTCCCAGTTCAGCTTCTTAAATACGTCCTCCAGGGCCAGTGTAGTCGTATATTGGAGTCGTATATTGGAGAGACTAAACGTCCTCTAAATGTACGACTCAGCGAGCACAAAAAAGATGTACAAAAAGGTGGAACAATGAAGTTAGGTATTGCGGACCATGTTTGGTCCAAACAGCATAATATAAAGTGGTGAGAAGCTCGGGTTGCCCACAGGGAACCTCATTGGAAAAGGCGTAAATTTAAGAAGCCGTTTTTATAGCAAGCAATAATAACATTTTTAGCAATCCTAGTACCGAAATACCTACGATATGACAACCACTGATAAAACGCTCCAATGCAAGCATTCTATGTGGACATCTTCACAATTGACTGCACCCTCAATAGTTTTAGGAATTAGTTTAGTTTACCACTTGACAACAGTCAGTGATCCTTCTGACCGAAACGTTGTGTTAATCAAAATAAATAAAGACAATGGAAGTCCAAAATCGTTTTATTTTCAATACTGAAACATTGTCTCAGATACTGGCTCTTGTCAAAGTCTTGAGACTGTACGATGAGTTATAACTCAAGAAAGGGGGACACAATAGATATATACAATAGATATACAATAGGTCGCGGTGATTAACCCTCCCCCACCCATACAATCTACAAGTCCTGCATGTAGTTGTATACCATCAAGACATAATATAAAGAAGATCTATCGACTGTTCTGATGTTCCGTTACAGAAGCAACTCCCACTAACCGGTCCTCCACGTGGCGGAGGGGTCCCTCCTGGACCTAGAGGAGGTCCTCTCTGGACGAACTGTGGTTGCTGGACGGGTTGCCTGACCACCTGTTGCTGCGGGGGTCTAGGCGGTAGAACCCCCGGACCGATAGATTGGGGTCCGCTGTTGACTGAGTACCCTTGATTGTACTGGTGGGGCGGTACCGTTCCTAACGATTGCGGGCCGCTGGAGGGGACGACATTAGGAAACGGCGGTCGGTAATTGAAATTTTGCCGGCTGTCTGTGCGAAGCAGGGGAGGTCTCGCTAAAAACGGCCCTGCGGGGGGATAGGAGGGTGCTGGCGGTATGTCTGTAGGTGGTTTGGGCGGTGGCTGTTTAGGAAAATTCGTTTCGTATTAGGTTTTGTATTAATATATGTGTTATAAACTAAAAATAAATAGACCTCAGTATCTACGAATATAAGTTATTTTTGAGTAGTGTATTTAAGATTTTTTTTGACCAAAAAATTATTACTAGTCAGGAACTTTCTTATCTTCCTTCCTTCTTAGACTGGACACACACGTCATTTTCGAATAGACACAAAGTCTATTCATTTTTAAGTCTACCGGGTGTTTCTCAAAAGTGGCTTTCTGTCGAATAAAGTAAAAAAATACCCAGGGTGCTATTTAAAAAACAAAAGTTGCAGTAATTTCCGGTGAAACAGGAAGTAACCGAAAACAATTGAATACGTCAATCAATCCTAATTTCTGTCATATTCTAACAGACCAAATCTCGATTTTTTTATCTGAAAAAATAAAAAAGTTACAGGGGGTGAGCATCCTTTGAGAAACACCCTGTATTGTGTCTGCATTACGTTAAGTAATTTTATAATATTACAAACATACTAGTATAACCAAACTAAAAAATCTTAGGCATAGCCCACACAGGAATACTATACAGGGTGTTTCAAAACAAATGCGAAAAACTTCAGGGGGTGATTTCTTGTTCAAAATAAAGGGTAGTTTGCTTTATAAACGTTGGTTCAAAAGTCAACAATTAGGAAGATATCGCGGTACAAAGATGGCGAAAAAATAATGTTTTTATTTTTTATCTTGAAAACGAAAAGAGATAGACTAATGAAATTTTATGGAAGCATTACTGTTATGAAAACACACTTTCTGGTAATTTTTTCACTTTTTTAAAATGAGTGGAAGGGGTTGAAATAAACTACCCCTATCATTCTTGTTAACGAAATTTAAAGAAAAATCTTATCAAACACATGCAGAAAAATTAATTTAGATAGTTCAGTTTGTTTAGAAACTTTTTTATCTCTTGTATTTTTTTGATAAAACTCACCGATTTGAAATTAAAAAATAAAATGTAAAGCATTGCATGTTAGGGCAAAAAACATTTTTAGATTAAGAATCTAGTTATAATAACGATAATAAATAATCATCTAGATAATAACGTATTTCAGTAGAGTAATGGTCAAATAAAATAATATTAGGAACATTCTAAAAAGTAACAGCGGCCGACTAGATTTTTTCCTAAAAAAATTACAGCAGCCCACTAGATTCTTTATCAGAAAATGTTTTTTGTCCTGACATGTAATGCTTTACATTTTATTTTTTAATTTCAAATCGGTGAGTTTTGTCAAAAAAATACGAGAGATAAAAAAGTTTCTAAGCAAACTAAACTATCCAAATTAATTTTTTTGCATGTGTTTGATAAGATTTTTCTTTAAATTTCGTTAACAAAAATGATAGGGGTAGTTTATTTCAACCCCTTCCACTCATTTTAAAAAAGTGAAAAAATTACCGGAAAGTGTGTTTTCATAACAGTAATGCTTCCATAAAATTTCATTAGTCTATCTCTTTTCGTTTTCAAGATAAAAAATAAAAACATTATTTTTCCGCCATTTTTGTACCGCGATATCTCCCTAATGGTTGACTTTTGACCCAACGTTTATGAAGCAAACTACCCTTTATTTTAAACAAGGAATCACCCCCTGAAGTTTTTCGCATTTGTTTTTAAACACCCTGTACATGAATAAAACTAGTATTCCTGTGTGGGCTATGCCTAAGATTTTTTAGTTTGGTTGTTTTTATTTCCCACAATAATGTCATCTTCATTGTCATGTCATACTAGTATAATCATAAATAATCTTTATGTCTAACGCCTCATATAGATACTATTTGAGGCGTTTTTAGTATTCTAGTAGATCTTCTGACTATATGATCTGGTATCCGGTCTGTAGTAAAACTACTAGATTATTATTTGTTTAAGTAAACTCTGAATAAACCATTTATTTAAAGAATTTAGAATAATTATATTTATAATTTGAAAAAGGCAGTTATAGCTAAGAACTCTGGCCTATATATAGAACTATTCATTAGTGCAAATGGATGATTTAGCATAGGTGTGGTTTAGCTACAAAATTATTAGAAACCCATTTGTTTCACAAAATTAAAATATCGATTTCCAATAAGCAATCTCCTTTACCCCGATTTTTCATAAAGCCCTATCTATTTCTGACATTGTATCTTTATTTGGATAATCGGCAATTCTTAAAAAGATCAGTCACTGACAATTCAAGAAGAGATTTTATTTCAAAATAAAAATGGATTTCTATCGTGTATTAGGTATTATCTAAAATAATCGAAAATGAACTATTTATTGTGTTTGTGAACTTTTAAAACTTTGAACTTAGGTTGATACAGCTTGTAGAGCTCATCTGAATTTAGATACAATATTCCTGAACATGTATCAGGGATATCACGTAGTATAATCAGTATATTTTCCGATTTCAATCTAAATTATTGATATCGTGACGTGGGGAATGGATTCGTTTCAAATATAACTGCGTTCTCGATAGCTACAGTCGATCGTGTTTATTTTTTCCTCCAAAACCCTCAAAAAAACTATAAATAAATAGTTTGTCTTCTCCGTGCCAACATCTACCAGGCATAAATCGCATAAAATATCTATCTCTATCTTCTACGAATCTAATATTAAGTATATATATTTTTTTACAAAAAAGAAATAATATACACTATACATTTGATGGTGTGAGTGTCCACACAATGAATCTTAATTATATAATTATTACAAATCCTTTATAAAATTATTGGAAATAGGTAGTATAGTGTGTCCAACGAGTCAGGGAATTGGAAATCTCTCATTGGAAAGACTATAAGTACTACCAATATAAATTCAAAATACACTCACCGGCAAAAAAAAACCGGCCACTAAAAACTAGTCCCACTTTCAAAGTTGGATTTCTCGCGAACCGCTCATTAGATTTTGATGATTTTTTTTTAGATTGTAAACTAATTCCTTCTTAACGGATGCTACGAGAGAAATGTTTATTCCGAATTTATTTTGAGTATATACAGGGCACAACAATAAGACGAAGTTTTTTGCCCGAACTTTGTAACACCCTGTAGGGTGCAGCAGCTGTAGTAGCTATTGCTAAATCAAGTCACATTGTGGCCTCATCTTTTGTGAGCATTTTGTTTTTTTAATCACGACATTATCTCTGTTTGTATTGGAGATACACTGCTTTAAAACGAACGTCTCGGAAAAATGTTTCACAGGCAAAACCGCGATTCATCCGTGAAAAGGACTTTAGTCCAATGTTCAATATCCCAATTTACATGTAAACGCGCAAACTGAAGACGTGCTCGCCGATGTCTTGGAAGTAGCTGGGGTCCTGTGGCAGGCCTCCTAGCAGACAAGCTGTTTTCTTTTAGTCTTCGTCGGATTGTTCTCTCTCTCACTTGAGTTCTACGCACGGCTTGTAGAAGATGTTGATTTTGAAACGCTGCAATTCTACGATTTCATGGAAGTAGCTGGGGTTCTGTGGCAGGCCTCCTAGCAGACAAGCTGTTTTCTTTTAGTCTTCGTCGGATTGTTCTCTCACTGATTTGAGTTCTACGCACGGCTTGTAGCAGATGTTTATTTTGAAACGCTGCAATTCTACGATTTCTTGGAAGTAGCTGGGGTCCTGTGGCAGGCCTCCTAGCAGACAAGCTGTTTTCTTTAGTCTTCGTCAGTTGTTCTCTCACTGACTTGAGTTCTACGAACGGCTTGTAGCAGATGTTGATTTTGAAACGCTGCAATTCTACGATTTCTTGGAAGTAGCTGGGGTCCTGTGGCAGGCCTCCTAGTAGACAAGCTGTTTTCTTTTAGTCTTCGTCGGATTGTTCTTGTTGACTCACTGATTTGAGTTCTACGCACGGCTTGTAGCAGATGTTTATTTTGAAACGCTGCAATTCTACGATTTCTTGGAAGTAGCTGGGGTCCTGTGGCAGGCCTCCTAGCAGACAAGCTGTTTTCTTTTAGTCTTCGTCGGATTGTTCTCTCACTGATTTCAGTTCTACGCACGGCTTGTAGCAGATGTTTATTTTGAAACGCTGCAATTCTACGATTTCTTGGAAGTAGCTGGGGTCCTGTGGCAGGCCTCCTAGCAGACAAGCTGTTTTCTTTTAGTCTTCGTCGGATTGTTCTCTCACTGACTTGAGTTCTACGCACGGCTTGTAGCAGATGTTGATTTTGAAACGCTGCAATTCTACGATTTCTTGGAAGTAGCTGGGGTCCTGTGGCAGGCCTCCTAGTAGACAAGCTGTTTTCTTTTAGTCTTCGTCGGATTGTTCTCTCACTGATTTGAGTTCTACGCACGGCTTGTAGCAGATGTTTATTTTGAAACGCTGCAATTCTACGATTTCTTGGAAGTAGCTGGGGTCCTGTGGCAGGCCTCCTAGCAGACAAGCTGTTTTCTTTTAGTCTTCGTCGGATTGTTCTCTCACTGATTTGAGTTCTACGCACGGCTTGTAGCAGATGTTTATTTTGAAACGCTGCAATTCTACGATTTCTTGGAAGTAGCTGGGGTCCTGTGGCAGGCCTCCTGGCAGACAAGCTGTTTTCTTTTAGTCTTCGTCGGATTGTTCTCTCACTGATTTGAGTTCTACGCACGGCTTGTAGCAGATGTTTATTTTGAAACGCTGCAATTCTACGATTTCTTGGAAGTAGCTGGGGTCCTGTGGCAGGCCTCCTAGCAGACAAGCTGTTTTCTTTTAGTCTTCGTCGGATTGTTCTCTCACTGACTTGAGTTCTACGCACGGCTTGTAGCAGATGTTGATTCTGAAACGCTGCAATTCTACGATTTCGTAAAGTATTCAGGACAATAAAGCGGTCGTCAATTGCATTTGTCTTCCGTTTTCTTCCTGAACCCACTCGCCTGGTGAAATTTCCCGTGAAACCTGGTGAAATATACCGATTCCAGGCATCCTGGATTGTTGTTCGTGGTATACCCGGGATATCGGACACATGACGTTGACTTCGGCCATCCTCAATTAAAGCCACAATACGAGCAACATCCGTCACAGATAATGGCATTTTTTAATTTGACAATGATGTCACTTTGATTATTTACACATAAAACTTTCTGCCTGCGAAGCATTTTTCCGAAACGTTCGTTTTAAAGCAGCGTATCTCCAATAGAAACAGAGATAATGTCGTGATTAAAAAAACAAAATGCTCACAAAAGATGAGGCTACAATATGATTTGATTTAGTAATAGCTACTACAGCTGCTGCGCCCTACAGGGTGTAACAAAGTTCAGGCAAAAATCTTCGTCTTATTGTTGTGCCCTGTATATGCTCAAAATAAATTCCGAATAAAATTTTCTGACGTAGCATCCGTTAAGAAGAAATTAATTTACAATTTAAAAAAAATCATCAAAATCTAATGTGTGAGGTTTTTTTTGCCGGTGGGTTTATATAATAACTTCAAAATTAGATTACACTAAAGTGATCTGAATCTTCTGAGTACAAAAATCTGTCTACTAGGTGCTTCTACAACGACTATTTCTTTGATCTTACCGCTTGTATTATACCATCGTCGATTTTTACAGAGTTGCCGTCTGTCGTAGGCCCGTTTGTCACGTTTTGTTGCGACATATTTAAGTGGACGTACTCTGACTGCAACGACATCTTATTTAGACGTATTTTTATTATTGTTACAACGAGATTCGCTCTTCTACACACTCGAGTGCATCAATACGGCAGTGGACAAATTATACAAGGGATGTTTGATAAGATTTTGACAGTGACACTTAGGGAACTTTTTTTTTATAATTGAAAGATAATTTGTATAAAGATGTCGACACGTTGATATCGTATAGAGACTTTAGCTGTCACATTAGTCCAAAGAAATGTCATTATGTCACTAATCAAATTTTATCAAATTATACCACGCTTTTACATTAAAAGTTTACTCATTGCGGTGCTGTGCAGTACTTGAGAAATTTAGGACCTCAACTTTCACCTGTTGAAAATTTCCGAAAAGATAGAGTAAAATCACATGGTACTCAGCTAACCATGACTCTGATTTCAAGATTTTTTTATACAGGGTGTCTCAAAACATTTACATATTTTTTTATATGGTCCGAAATCTCTATGCCAAATATTACTGCTACATGTTATCTAGCACACTTTTTTAACTTCTGTTTTAGTTTGTAATTTGAACGACAAAATCTACACACAATTTTTATTTTTTTTCAACCTACAGTAACGTCAAATATATTTTTAGTTGCAAATCATTGACAGTTTCATATATGGGTAACATTTAATTTGTATATCAACCCCTGGTTGAAGCATAGCAAAAAATGGATAAAGTACATTTGGTAGCTTTACACTGTCAATAATCTGTCAAGAGATAAAATATCTTACGAATAACATCTACCTATATCTAAAGCCACAAATATTTGTGATAAGTCTAAATACTTAAAGCTCTTAAATATTTTAACAACTTGTTCTGAAAGAAATACAGGGTGGATCGCAAAAGTGGTTCACCCTTATAACTTTTTTATTTATTCAGATAAAAAAAAACGAGATTCGGTATGGTTAGTATATGACATAAATTAAGATTGATTGATGTATTCAAATCTTTTCGGTCTCTTCCTGTTTCACCAAAAGTTGCTACAACTTTTGATTTTTAAAGGGTACCCTCGGCATTTTTTTACTTTATTCGATAGAAAATGACACTTTCAACTTTTGACATTTTCGAAATACCAAGTGTGTGGTAACAAATTATTGATAAAAAAATGCTTTTTCCAAATATGCTAATGCGAGCCACCCTCATTCCATTTGAAAAAATTGAGATATTATTAAAAATACGATTTGGGCATCTTTTAACCAGCCAAGACAAAACATTAGATAATCAAATCAATTTTTCCAAGGCTCCTTCATTAAAAATTAGTGTTTTTAACACAGCCATGGCACACTAGATTGAAATTTAAAATGCGATTTCTGATAATGTCAAAAGTTGACATATGATATGTCATTATATTCAGAGTGTCATTTTCTATCGAATAAAGTAAAAAAATACCGAGAGTGCCTTTTAAAACTCAAAAGCTGTAGTAATTTCCGGTGAAACAGGAAGTGACCGAAAACAATATTTGAATACGTCAATCAATCCTAATTTATGACATATACTAACATATATCTGAAAAAATAAAAAAGTTATTGGGGTGAGAGAATTTTTTTAAATTTTGTGATCAAATAAAATAATTGTAGTATCTATTATCACAAATTTATTATCTATTAAGTAATGTAATATTTTAGTAGTTTTAGATGGTAATAAAAAGATCCAAGTAATAAAATTTGATATTACGGTAATAAAACTAATAATAAAGCAAACTAAAATAAATATTGATAAAACAAAAGCGTAAAAAACATAATGAAGCGATTTTTTCAATCAAGGATGGAATTTTTTACCGATAAAAATATTTTTGTATTTCTATGGAAATATTGTAGTTGTATAAATAAACAAATTAATAGTGCACATATACCGTAAAAATAAAAAAAAACACCGTCAAGTAGGCTTGGAAATGACTTTGAATCTTCATTTCCAAGTCAACTATGACGCCCATTTTTTTCTATCATGATATATTACACGTACAGATTGACAATTTGAGAACATCTCTCATCAAACTAAAAATACTATAAGGTCTATCAGTTCTGTAAGAACGTTTTCTAACTGAAATAATAAAACCACATGAATTTGGTAATATGTACAGTACGTCTGTCCGTTCTGTAGCTACGGGGTATCCGTGAGAGGGGAAACGATATTCTCTCCATGTTTTTCGTAAAAAATTAGACGACACGTCTCATCAATAAAAATTCGACAAATTTGCAAGTAGCCAATAAAATAAGTGGGCGGAGCGATTTGCCGTGACGTACTCGTCAAGTCGACGTATAAAATATATTGTTGTTTATTTAAATGTTTTTTTGCCAACCGGACGCCGGTTTTTTTTCGATCATGCGATATATTGAAACCATTAATAAAGAGCTGTATGGAAGGTTCTGTCTTCAAGTTATTATACTTTTTGAAAAGGATTGGACTAGAGAATGTAACCTAGAGATCAGAGGAGAACCATAATAGATCTAAAAAGGTGACAGTGATATATGTGAGTATAGTGAGATTTGTATTCCAAATTGATACTCCCAATTGGTATTTTTCAAATTTTCACTCTGTATATTACTTTACGTGGCTATTACAAGCTTTTATAAGCACTATTATTTAACTCTATTAATAATAATTTTTTACAACAGAAAAAAATAATCACTGATGCTACAGACGATAATAATTTAAAAGACTTTTTCTTCTAGGTCTTCGTAAACTTCACTAGAAACTATTCATATTAAAGTTCCAATGTTATCAAATAAAACGGGACATAAAAAATCTCATTTAGAACGGAATCACCCGCATATAAACATATTTTTGTTCGTACTGTATGTAAAATATGCCGTAAACTGCGAGCACATTAGTCAGAAAACTATGCACAATACGTCATGACCCATAATATATTAAACTAAGGCCGAATACATATTCGTTTTGGTTTAGCCTTGTCCACACGAACGTTTAACGCTTGCGGACCCTCTTTTCCACGTCTAATGGCATTCTTCAACGTTATGACGCGAATTTAATTTCATATTTTCAATTTAAATATATTTCGTATGGATATTTTTGCAGAAAATTATTAATGTACAGGGTGGCGGTAAGAGATACAGGATCGGTTAAATGGAGGTAAAGATAAAATGCCGTATTGCATTTTTATTTTTTATTTTTTTTGCATAAAATATTCTGGTGATGGAATTTTCTGTACGAAACGTCGGCAAATATCAAATTGACAATATATAGTGTTGTTTTAAGAGTGATGAAAGGATTTAATTAAATTGAAAAAAAATCAGGTCCGTATTTAAAAAAAAATAAGTTGATGATGGTGGCCAGAAGCCGAAACGTCAGAGTCAATATTTAATCACACAGAGTTATAGAGCAGAAAGAGTGGCCATGAAAATGTGTTTTCCATTTTAAGTTATCTTAACAAATAAAGACAGGAGATAATAGAAAACAAAATTGAAAATTCCGTTTTTTTTTCGAATATATTCGGAAGTATTTGGAATTTTTCAAAATGCAATACGGCATTTTATTGAGCACCAAATTGCGCAACTTTGCCTCTATTTAACCGATGCTGTATCACTTACGGTTTCCAAAATCCCAATGATGAGCGTCGAATTCGAGCCACCCTGTATAGAGTGTCTCATCGGAAACTTTAATTTAATATCTAAAGGAGTCCCTCGTTTTATACGCGGTTTTATTAATTACATATTAGATAGGAAAGGTTTAGCTATACAGGGTCCGGCAATAGTGCGTCGGGCATCTGTACCCATATAACACAAAACAATCCTATAGAATCTTGAGGATATCCACCAAGGATATAGTAAATATCTTAGGGATATCCAAAAACCAGAGGAGGATATTTATGGGATATCCAGATGGGACAAAAAAAGTCATCTTCAAGACATCCCTAGGCAAGCCTTTTACGATTATTTGGGATATTTATAGGATAATACAAGGATGATGTTGGGAGCATTATAGAATATTTTTAGGACATTATATGAGGACTGTTATTTGACAATACTTTCTTCATTCTGAGTTTATAGTAAAAACGTTCCCGATTTAGTTTTATTTAGCCACATTTTGACGTTATTCATTGGATATTTTTATTAACAGCTCTAAAATATACCTACATATTATGTCAATGAATTTTGCGTCAAAATTTAGAAGTTTATTTGTATGAGTTAAGACCTTTCAATTTATACTGTACCATCGAAAAAAAAGGCGTCCAATTGGCTTGAAAATTACGATCGATGACATTCCCCATATAATTTTACATACAAAATAACAGCAATCTTCATTTCCAAGCTCCCTCCGACGCCGTTTTTTTCGATCGTTTGGTATTATACCAGATTATACTACCCTTTATGGAGTCTAGCAGTTTATGTCTAGCCAACAGCATAGAGCAACAGTTTACATCAAAGTTAGCACACAGTGGTACACGGGATACAGGTATAATTTCTAACACCACACATTCCAGAGACACAATTTAAACACAAAAATAGGATTTCTGTTCGAATAGATCAAACACGAAAATGGGTTTAGGGATGAACAAGCGCTTTTCAACAAATTTTCACCTATAATTTTGTCACAAATTTTTCATTGTGAAACCCTGAGTCGTTCGTCGTTTTTCGACATTAGTTGAGGTTAGGATAGAATTTCTGCTAGAACAAGGCTAGAACTATGAGTATAAGAAAAAACTAAGTCAAACTCAACCAGTTTTATTAGTTTCAGTCATTTTTAAGCCCATTCAATATCGACAAACGACCGAATTCACATCGAATTTCACTAAATCAAAGAACTGAATAATACACGATGCAAAAACAAACTGTCGAGCAGTGTTCCCAACTCTCAAAAATTTATCTCCCTAAAAATCTAAAATGCTCGCATCAAAAAACCTCAAAATATCCCTAAAAACCTAAAAAAATATCCCGAAAAAAACCCTAAAAATATAAATAGTAATAAATAAACAAAATAAATAAACAATTTGTTGTGTTTTAAGTGGTTGACCTTGAAACGTCTGATCACAGCAGTGTAGCGAACTGTTCGAAACTTTTCCTTAAAGCCAAATCGTATTTGCTTAAGCTATCAAACCTTCTTATATCCAAACAACTAAAATCCCCACAACTGTTATCCAAGATTCGGTGATTAAAATAAATAAATTATTTTGTTTTATTTATACTTTCCTATTAATTTTGAAAAATAGCAGTAGCGGTTATATCTCCTATTTGGTAGCGGTAAAATTCCAATGAAATTTTATCCCTAAAAATATCCCCAAAAAATTTTACTCCCTACAAAAATCCCCATATAGATTTTTTCTCCCCAAATTTAGGGATAAAATCCCGGAGTTGGTAACACTGCTGTCGAGATGGATTGTGGGAATTTTTTTGCGCGGGCGTTTTAAATTCTCTTTATTAGTTGGAGTGGCCAAGCTCATAAATATCCAGATTATCCAGAAGATACCAACAGGATATTTTGTTGCCTGGACGTAATATTTATCTATCTGTATGGTTTATTGCATTTTATGTAATATAAAAAGTAGTACATTATTTATTTATCCTAAATATCTAGACGATATTGTTAGGATATTTTATTATCATGAGCATGTTTGGATATCTCAGCTGGATGTACATTAGATATACGACAGAGATATCCATAGGATATTCTATTCTGAGATATCTACAGGATTTCAGGATGTCTGGAGGATATCCTATAGATGTCTTTATAAGATGATCTTATAATGGGACATTCCGACATTCTATGAATATCCTGCGGATATTGTGTGTTATATGGGTAGCTCCTCGAATAAGAAAATTGGAAATTTTTTGTTATTTTTCTACTTATTTCAGACTTACCCTGTATAGTTTATGTAAATGTAAAGTAGGCAAAGTAAACCCCCCGTTAAAACTAGGGTTTCCTGTATATTAAATATATTTGTTTTTATATTCTGCTAAAAAAATGTTCATACTACTTTATTAAATATTTTTAGTTAGCTATAAAAAATGGTTATTTTCAATAAGTTGATCCAATCTAAATAAAGTTATCAATTCTAAGAAAATAGATAAAATATTTTTGCCAAAACATGGATTAACTAACTCAGATATTACCTCAAGATCATCTTGAAAATGTAATATTAGAAAAAGCGCTTGTAATATACAGGGTGAGTCTTAAATACGTGTAAATATTTTCTCTTTAACGTTTTTCAAATAAGTATAAAATAAATAAAAGTTATTTTGGTTTGAAAATTAAAAAGAAAATAATTTTTTGCTTATACCGATCTGGTCAACAAAACTGCATGATCTGGATTTTCACGTGTAAGACAGTGATGTAGATAGCTTAATAAAAATCAAATATACAGGGTGGTCCGAACTGTATTCCAGAAACTTCGGCAGCATATTCTGCAGATGAAAAAAAGTAAAAAAGTTTGTATAAATCTAAAATACTTAGTTTCGGAGATACAGGGTGTAGAAGTTTCATTTTTATTTCGATTTTTTCTAAATAATTTCTGAAGTAACGTCAATATTTGGATGAAAATTGGTGTTTGGGTGTTTTGTGACACTAGAAATTTGATTTTAATGTCAAAATATCTCCTATTTGTAAGGGGCGCCACCTACATGCGTTTTGACGGTTTTGAAGAGTAATAACTTTTCGACGTTACCTGTATAAAACTACTGACTAAAAAAATTAAAATTTCCATAACGTTTTGCGTAAAAAATGTCACTTGGTAAAAATCGCTACGAGCAACCGTTCTCAAGATATTTATAATGGAAATAGTCAATACCATGTCATTATTGACAAAAAATAAGCACACGCGTTGAATAGAGTTATTTGACTGAAATAATAAATAAAAATAAATAATGATTAAACAGTTTCTGTTGAACTTTTGGCACAAAAAGATTTAAAATTTAAAATTTCAGTCTAATAACTATTTGGCCAACATGCTTAATTTGTCAATAATGACAGGTATTGATAATTTCAATTTCAAATATCTCGAGAACCGTTACTCGTAGCGATTTCTACCAAGAGACTATTTTTATGTAAAAAAAGTTGTAAATGTATATTTTTTTACTCAGTAGTTTTATACAGGTATGGATGAAAAGTTATTACTCTTTAAACCAGTTAAAGAATATGTAGGTGGTGCCCTCTACAAGTAGGAGTCATATTGACACGAAAATCAAATTTCTCATGTCCAAAAACTCCCAGACACCAAATTTCATCCAAATATTGACGTTACTTCTTAAATTATTTGGAGAAAATCGAAATAAAAATGAAATCTCTACACCCTGTATCTCCGAAACTAAGCATTTTAGGACATACATTTATACGAACTTTTTTACTTATTTTAATCTGCAGAATATGCTGCCGAAGTACAGTTCGGACCACACTGTATTAAAAAGAGATACATATTTTTATGGTATTGCCGAATTTTGCAGCAAAATTTCATTCAGGGTTTAAGAAAAATGTTGTATTTAGGGTTGGAAGTTTATTTTTCACAATTAGTTACACTACAGCTGTAATATATTACATTTAGCTTGGATATATTATCTTCATTTCAGTAGTCTACATGAAAGTTTTTAAAACAGTTTATTTTTTTCCTAAACACGTAGAAACCGGCAACGCTGTATGCCGATTTTTTATTTTGTCTCTCTGTCTATCTGTCCAGAATGGTATATTTTAGAACCAATTAATTTTTTTCTGGGTTTTCTTTCTTGTAAATTCATCAAGGTATTATGTTTTTAACTAAAAATTAAACAAAAATTCCAAAACATGTTTCGAAAAATTCCAAATTTTCCAAAAACAAATTTTCGTGTAAAATAACTCATAGACGTGTTTCTGGTATGGAAATATACTTACTACCCCTCAAAATATTTATACTTATTTAAAACTCACCCTATATATTTTTCAGATAATTATATTCACCAGGAAGATCACGAATCAGTAGTAAACCAAACTATTCATAAATTTAAATAAATGCCATTATTTTCGTAGAAATATTGACGATTTGTTAAATCAATAGCAGCTTTATAGACAAAATTCATTTATAATGGCCTAATTTTAGCCACTGTGACGCGACAAAAATACTAATTGTTATAATTAATGGGATAAACTCACGGTAATCAACACTAAAAAGTTTTCATTGGAATAAAACATTACAAATTTAATGAAAAATAAAATAAATAAGTAATATTTTGATATTTCATTTTTAAATATAAAAAATTCAGATAAACAAAACAAAGAAAAAGAGAAAAAATCTACTGCCAAGTTATACGTGCCTGATTTCTACCTTACTAAGCAGACAAGTTCAACAATACACAAAAGGCTAGAGAATTCAAAAAGCTTCAAAAACTACGATTTTTTTCACAAGTGATCAAAATACTGTCTCGTTGTTTTGAGTGACGAAAACGGTGTCAAGTTACCTGTTAACCCTCAGAGATCGGCAACACACAAAGACACAGCGATGGGAAAAGCCGACTGATGGAAATGGAAAGCTCGAGGCGGAAAATGACATCGAGTGCCCTCTATGAACCGATCGATATGCGTGTTATATGTATATACTGGGCGAAGAAAAAAATAGGGCGTATGTGCGTAATATAAATAGACAAAAATTACTTCTTAAAACGAAGGTGGCTAAGGTAAATAGTGATCAGCAAGACTAGTCTTGGTCTTGGTTTTGCTGTTTGGGCAAGACCAAGTCCAAGACCCACCAGTGCAAGACTTAAGCAATATAAAGACCAAGACTCAGTCTCTTTAGTCATCTTAGTTTTCATCGATAATAATTTAATATAAATAAAAAAAATAAAGAAATTTTTATATCTATCTCCCACTTATAATATATTGAATACAAAATAATAAAGAAAGCCTTCTCACAAAAAGTATAATTTTTACTCCTAATAAAACAATATTCTATTTTTTCAAACGTCACAAAAGTATTAATTTTTGCGATGTGATTGACAATATAAGAAGATCATTTTAACGCCTAGGCATAAAAGTAAATTACTTTTACGCCTATGCAAGTAGAAAAATATTATTAAATTGACATTAAGTGTCAAATTCAACGAGTGTAACCGCATAACTCTTCTTGACACAATAAAGTTACTTACAAGGTAATACTTTATACTGGGTGCGTCTCAAAAGTGGCTCAGTTTTCCAAATAAAAAAACGAAATTTTGTATGTTAGTATATGACATAAATTAGGATCGATTGACGTATTCAATTATTTTCGGCCACTTCCTGTTTCACCGGAAGTGACTACAACTTTTGATTTTTAAATGGCCCCCTCGGTATTTTGTTACTTTATTCGATAGAAAATGACACCCTGAATAGAATGACGTATCACATGTCAAATTTTGACATTTTCGCATATGGTTTATTTGAAATGGTAACATGCGATTCATAACGAAATTTTGACTCAAAATACCAAGTGTGTGGTACTAAATTTACGGTATGGATATTTATCGATTTAACAATTTAACCATTTATCGATTGATCGATTTATTGGTTTAACACTTTATCGATTTATCTATTTAATGATTTATCGATTTAACAATATAACCATTTATCGATTTATTGATTTATCGATTTATCGATTTATCGATTTATCGATTTATCGATTTATCGGTTTAATACTTTATCGATTTATCGACTTATCAATTTATCTATCGATTTATCGATTTATCTATTTATCTATTTATCTATTTATCTATTTAATGATTTATCGATTTAACAATTTAACCATTTATCGGTTTATCGTTTTATCGGTTTATCGATTTATCAATTTATTGATTTATCAATTTAACAACTTAACAATTTAATAATTTAACAATTTATCGATTTATCATTTTATCTATTTATCGATTTTTCGTTTTATCGATTTATGGATTTATCTATTTAATGATTTATCGATATATCGATTTATTTATTATTTATCGATATATCGATTTATTATATTATTTTATTATTTATTTATTTGTTTTTCATTTATCGATTTATCGGTTTATCGATATATCGTTTATCGTGTATCGTTTACCGTTTATCGTTTATCGTTTGTCGTTTATCGTTTGTCGTTTATCGTTTATCGTTTATCGTTTATCGTTTATCGTTTATCGTTTATCGTTTATCGTTTATCGTTTATCGTTTATCGTTTATCGTTTATCGTTTATCGTTTATCGTTTATCGTTTATCGTTTATCGTTTATCGTTTATCGTTTATCGTTTATCGTTTATCGTTTATCGTTTATCGTTTATCGTTTATCGTTTATCGTTTATCGTTTATCGTTTATCGTTTATCGTTTATCGTTTATCGTTTATCGTTTATCGTTTATCGTTTATCGTTTATCGTTTATCGTTTATCGTTTATCGTTTATCGTTTATCGTTTATCGTTTATCGTTTATCGTTTATCGTTTATCGTTTATCGTTTATCGGTGTATCGATTTATCGATTTATCGATTTATTGATTCTTCGGTTTATCGATTTATCATCGATTTATCATCGATTTATCATCGATTTATCGATTTATCGATTTATCGATTTATCGATTTATCGATTTATCGATTTACCGATTTACCGATTTATCGATTTATCGATTTATCCATTTAATGATTTACCGATTTAACAATTTAACCATTTATCGATTTATCGGTTTATCGATTTATTGACTTATCGCTTTATCGATTTATCGATCTACCATTTTATCGATTTGTTGATATTTCGGTTTATCAATTTATGGATTTATCGATTTAATTATTTATTTATTTATCGATTTATCGATTTATCGATTTATCGATTTATCGATTTATCGATTTATCGATTTATCGATTTATCGATTTATCGATTTATTGATTTATCGATTTATCGATTTATCGATTTATCGATTTATCGATTTATCGATTTATTGATTTACCGATTTATCGATTATCGATTTATCAATTTATCGATTTATCGATTTATCGATTTATCCATTTATCGACTTATCGACTTATTGATTTATTGATTTATTGATTTATCGATTTACCGATTTATCGATTTATGGATTTATCGATTTATCGATTTATCGATTTATCGATTTATCAATTTATCGATTTATCGACTTATCGACTTATTGATTTATCGATTTATCGATTTATCGATTTATCGATTTATCGATTTATCGATTTATCGATTTCCCACTAGTAGTTATAGAAAGCATTTTTGGTAAACTCTGTCCCTAATAGTTTCTGAAAAATAAAATTATTTTTTTTAAAAAGGTCCGATTAATATCGATTTATCGATTTATCGATTTATCGATTTATCGATTTATCGATTTATCGATTTATCGATTTATCGATTTATCGATTTATCGATTTATCGATTTATCGATTTATCGATTTATCGACTATCGACTTATTGAATTATCGATTTACCGATTTATCGATTTATGGATTTTAATAAAATTTGTTTTTCCTTAATGTTTCTTCAAGCCAAGTAAAATAAGAACAGGAAATTAATTTCCTTCTCAGAAATTTTAGCAATACGATGAAAAATATGATAAAAAATGTCTATACCTATGTGGCGGATTCATCTATCCAAAAAAATCCTTTATGGGTATTTCGTCACTGCACTGCAAGAAAAATCTACAAAATAAAATAGTTATTTTTTGTAAACACTTCTGCGTTAAACCTAAACGGATATTATTTTATGATTTTTTTTTTCATTTCCGTTTAGGTTTAACGCAGAAGTGTTTACAAAAAATAACTATTTTATTTTGTAGATTTTTCTTGCAGTGCAGTGGCGAAAAACCCATAAGGATTCTTTTTGGATAGAAAAATATGATGTTTCCTAGATCAGTTTTCAAATTATTATTTAAGCGCTCGGGCTGAATTTTCCATCAGATTCTCATAAAGATTTTTTTTAAAGTACATACCTCGCACTTTAAAAAAACGTAACATCTATTTTTGAAACAATAATTGATAACCAGATTGTGCGAGACTACTAATGACTCGCTAGCCTTGACTCCTGTTAAAGCGTTGACAGAGTAATTAGACTCTGGCAAAACTATCTCGTTGCAATATTACTGCAAATCAATTTTATGCAGTTTACCTAAGCCAGTTTTTTTGTTATTATTGTTATTATTGTGAAATTCCAAATAATATTGAAGCTTAAGGAGATGAATCTTCTTCAGCGCTATAACATGTATAATGTTTCTAAATTTACATATATATTTTACAAATAACGCGTTTTTTCAATCACCAAATAGATGATGACTCAACTGAAGTCAATAAACCAAAAAGGAAAAGAACTAATATTGGTACACTTATATATATGATTCCGTCATTCTAACAATTATATTCGTGACAAATACAGACCTTTCACCATTAGAAATAAAAAAAGTACTTAAAAGTTTATTAGTTATGGTAATAAAAAATTTACAACTAAAGTAATCTGAGAATATAAGTACCTACTTTATTGAAATTAGAAATAAAGGAATTAGCTGTTTAACACATGTCACAAACGATATATATTTTTTTTAACTAAAATGAACACTAACTTCAATAGGATTTTTTTTTTCATAGCAGCTGTTAAAATTGCCTTATTTCTATCAAAAATAGTAGATAAGTTCTAGCACGTTTTTTAATTGCTTCCATTTTCGAAAATGTTTGTATTCCTTTTCATAAGTTATTCGGGATTTAAATGGAAGTAGTTTGGATATGGCGTTTGTCGCCTCAGCCCGAATATCTGTTGGTAATTTACTTATTTCGATTTGAGCCATTTCTGGCTCCAATTCAATCAGCAGTCGACAAGAAAGAGAATTAAAAAATATTGACTCAAAACTGACAACAAAAGAGACAGCTTTATTTATTTGTCAAATTACATAGAAACCAACGCCAACACAGCACAATATTTTTTCTACTCGTAATAAATTCCTTGAAATAATAATTTCCGAATATTTTTTAAAATGTAACTCGCTATGAAAAAAATATTGTTTTATACAAAACGATTTTCCTTTTTACAAAATGGTTTATTAGTATACCAGTAAGTAAGCTAATGAGAAATAATAAAAAAATGTCAATTAGCGATAGAGACGTGCAAAGCCGTTACTTTGCAGATATTTATATGTAGGAAAGGGCTACTTTAGGGTATTAACCTATATCTACTGTAAGCCAATAATAAAACAATATGAGGGTGTAATAAACTGTACTTTATTGATTCGTTTTATTTAATGTCATTCGTTCTATTTGTCCTACTTGCACATACAACTTGCAACCTCTTATTAGATGATAGAGAAAAAAGAAGACATTTTAATTTAAGAAAAATATTCACCAAAGGATTTTTTCGAACATCACAAAAGTATTAATTTTTGCGACGTGATTGACAATATAAAAAATTTGCGCCGGGAGGCACGTTTAGCCGCCCATACTAAAATATGTTAATATCTCAAAAACTGCGACTTTGACTGATTTTGATGTTATTACAAATTTTGTTGCAAATATTATTCCTAATCTTAATTTGAAAACCGCGTTTCGCTAGCTACTGTAATTTTGGAGTTACGATTTTTTAAAATCTTTAACTCCCTCCCATACCCGCTTACCAACCCCCCACCCCCACCAAAAACTAATGGCCAGATTCTCGGGTGCCACAGTACTTTTGTGCCAAATTTGATTAAAATCGGTTCAGCGGTTTTTGAGTTATCGTGTTACAGACGGACAGACAGACAGACGAACAGAGAGACAGACACCATGAAAATATTTTGTATTTAGGTCATTTATGACCCATTTTGAGTGAAATTAAAAAAACTTTTTTTTGCCGATCTTAATAGCCTACCATACCTATTGGTATGGTCGGCTAAAAATTATTTTAACGCCTAGGCATAAAAGTACAGCATCTTCACGCCTAACTCCCAGTGGATGACATACCAAGAATGTACAGTACGTCTGTCCGTTCTGTAGCTAAGGGGTATCCGTGAGCGAGGAAACGATATTCTCTCCATGTTTTTCGTAAAAAATTAGAGGACGCGTCCCATCAATAAAAATTCGACAAATTTGCAAGTAGCCAATAAAATGAGTGGGCGGAGCGATTTGCGGTGACGTACTCGTCAAGTCGACGTATAAAATATATTGCTGTTTATTTAAATGTTTTTTGTCCGCGTTCCTTTCATAGACACAGATCCAGCAGACGCACTTTACAACTTTGAGAAACACCTCAGAGTAGTATTGAGTAATAAAAAGGATTGGAAGGAAGAAACGTTTGCTCAGCATGTAAAAGACCATAGCATAACGTGATCTACTGATGCTTCCAAAACCAAAGCAGGGACAGCGATTGGGATCACCGCGATCGACTTTCCGATTAAATTTCTTATCGAACATATACAGGGTGGTCCGAACTGTATTCCGGAAACTTCGGCAGCATATTCTGCACATTAAAATAAGTAAAAAAGTTCGTATAAATGTATGTCCTAAAATGCTTAGTCTCGGAGATACAGGGTGTAGAAATTTCAATTTCATTTCGATTTTTTCCAAATAATTTCTGAAGTAACGTCAACATTTGTTTGTTGTTTCAATTTGTTTGTCAACAATTTTCATTGTTGTTTCAACAATGAAAATTGGTGTCTGGGAGTTTTTTTGCCACGAGAAACTTGATTTTGATGTCAATATGTCTCCCATTTGTAGGAGGCGCCACCTACATGTGTTTAAACCTTTGAATAAGAAGACTAAGGAAGGAGCATAATGCTATCCATGTATTCATGCATGGTGGGCGGAAAAAGCACCATAAAAGCTCTCTAGGGTGGGGATCCTTGACAGTTCTGTTTGACGATTCATTTGACACATTTGAATTTGATTTGAAATTTTGTGGATTTGTCAGTCTTTACGGAGCTTATTTTATGTTATTTATTATTTATTCTACTACTGATAGTTGTATAAAGGTAGTAAATCTAGATGGAAATTGTGGCAGCACTTAAATTAATAGTGACACTATCGTCATTTATCGAAAAGACTCTAAAATAGTTGGTTGTGTAGCGTGCGGTAGATCTCGGCAAAAATTGAGTGAAATAATGGAACAACTTTTCGCTAGTAAGTGACTGTATAATATACATACGTATTATATACTTATTTATTTTTATTAGAATTATATATTTTTATAACAATTTTAATAACTACCAACATTTATTCACACAACGTAAAATAAACCAACAAATTATTGAGTCTACCCCACGTCTACCCTACATCATAGTTTTACATTTTTAAATAAAATTAGAATGACACTGATAAACCAGAATTTAAGTCGGCCATATTTGAGGCCCATCGCGGTGTACCTAAGATTTTTGATATGCTCCTTCCTTAGTCTTCTTATTCAAAGGTTTAAACTGTTGTGAAGTGTTGACTAAATAGTTATCAGATGAAATCATAAATTTGAAATGTTTTTGTGTCAAAAGTTCAACAGAAACTGTTTTATAATCATCTTTTCGCAGAAGATTGATTAATTTAAAAAAAAATAAAAATTTCTCAAATTTATTCTTATTTATTTTCATTCCAAATATCTTGAGAACGGTTATTCGTAGCGATTTTTACCAGAAGAATTTTTTACGTAGAAAGTCACGGAGATGTATATTTTTCCACTCAGTAGTTTTATACAGGTATGGACGGAAAGTTATTACTCTTCAAGACAGTCAAAACACATGTAGGTGGCCCCCTACAAATCGGAGTCATATTGACATCAAAATCAAATTTCTCATGTCAAAAAACTCCCAGACACCAATTTTCATCGAAATATTGACGTTACTACAGAAATTATTTGGAAAAAATCGAAATAAAAATGCAACTTCTACACCCTGTATCTCCGAAACTAAGCATTTTAGGACATACATTTATACGAACTTTTTTACTTATTTTTATCTGCACAATATGCCGAAGTTTCCGGAATACAGTTCGGACCACCCTGTATATCGAAACATTTATATTTATGTCTCCGAAAAAATAACGACTGTCATGTTCGTCGCCGTTTAAGATTTGTTAAAATGAACTATTTGAGGTGCGTCAAATTTAATTGGTCGAATCGTTTAAGAAACAATTGTTTCGTTACTAAATTCGATAATGACAGGGCAGGACCGATGGAAATGGGCGCCTTTAGTCTAGATGATGTCAGAAAAGTATATAGAGGTCAGCAGACATTTTTAAATTACATAAGTTCACACCTTAACATATATGGTCTGTATCTGTACATACACACACACATTATTTTAAATAATGTCTAACTATATAAATATAACAGTTCAAGCTATAAGATATAAAAAAAATATAAAAATATACCAAGTGCGTCTCAAAAGTGGCTCACCCCTTCACCCCTATAATTTTTTTTATTTTTTCAGATAAAGAAAACGAGATTTGGTATGTTAGTATATGACATAAATTAGAATTGATTGACGTATTCAATTGTTGTTGGTCACTTCCCGTTTCACCGGAAATTACTACAACTTTTGGTTTTTAAATAGCACCCTCAGTATATTTTTACTTTATTTGATAGAAAATGACACTCTGAATAGAATGACATATACTATATCAACCTTTTTCGGCATTTTCGAATATGGTTTATTTGAAATTGCAACGTGCGATTTGTATTCGTAACGACATTTTGACTCGAAATACCAAGTATGCAGTACCAAATTATTCGTAAAAAAATGCTTTTTCTAATTATGCTAATAAGCCATCCTCGTTCCATTTTAAAAAAAATGATATATGGTTAAAAATACGATTTGGGCATCTTTTAACCGGCCAGGATAAGACACTAGAAATATTATTCAGAAGAAATTTCCGAAATAGCGGCTCGTTTTTTCGTTTGGTTGTGATAGAATGGACTTTTTACGCTCCATAAACACTCCCTTGCTTCTACCGCTTCTATTAAGCATTTTACTTGTTCTCTGTTCCAAATCGCTTGTTTTGACTTCGACGACATCGCAATTTGTCAGTTAATTCTTTACTAAATTAACTAAATACCTACAAATCCTGGACTTAACTGAAAAAAAGTGTATACATTTTGGGCATACCAACAGAATACAGCACCGATGTCCGCAGTAAAAGTTTCAACTGATTGGTAATCTTTTGCTGCACTTGCAGCCCTCCTCAACAACTGCTCACACACGGCTATTTCTTAAACTGCGCGCAACAAAAAAGTAGCCTACGCAACCAAGCTGCGATCGCAACGTTGCAGGTTGCCTAGGTATTCACACTTGCAGCAGATCAATTTGCGCAGTTTTTTATTGTGCTGCGCAACAAAAGTAGGCGCGATCACGATCACGATCAGGGCAGCGATAACATGAGCGATCATTCTAGCACACACCAACGCGTTCATGTTCACCGCCGTTCCTATATGTAGTGAGCTATCCTGTAGGTATACATATGTACAAATTAAAAATGTGAATTATGTATACCGAAAAAAAAAACATTCTTAAATATTTCCCTACAATATTTAATTTTAAACAATAAAAATGTATACATATGTACTATCCAATCCAACTGCAACTCCAATTTTGTCTCAAACTTTCTATTTTTAATTCTATTATTTTTGTAACTTGGATCGAATAAATCGTAGAGAATTTTGTATATTTTTACAGCCTTAATTAGCTGCTCTGTTAACTCCATTTTTCAATTGCAACAAGAAAAAACACATAAAATAACGGAAAATTTTTATCAGTTGTTGCCAAAAGTGTCAAAAGTTGACATAGGATATGTCATTATATTCAGAGTATCATTTTCTATCGAATGAAACAAAAAAATACCGAGGGTGCTATTTAAAAATCAAAAGTTGTAGTCAGTTCCGGTGAAACAGAAAGTGATCGGAAAGAATTGAATACGTCAATCAATCCTAATTTATGTCATATACTCACATACCAAATCTCGTTTTTTTATTTGAAAAAATAAAAAAGTTATAAGGGTGAGACACTTTTGAGATGCACCCGGTAAATGTATGGACCAAATAATGAGGAATTATAAGACCTAACAAGGCCAGAATTATCGGAATTTTTTTTTGGTCCAGAGGGGTATACCCAAATGTATAATCTGTAATGCAGTAAACCTCTGGATCAGGGAAAAGCAGAAGGTCCACTGGAGAATCAGATCGGAGCACACACATGACAATGCTCTCATCTAAGGTCTATGATGGAATTCACGTCTGTGCCGGAAATTTATACCAAAATGAAAGAAATAGAATTAACCAAGGAATGTAAAAATTTAAATTACTTTTTTTCATCAAAAAAAGGCATTAAATTTAAGGATTCACGTGCAGTAATACTCATCAAACTAACAAAAGCATTCTTAAACGAAATTTAATTTTGGCAGTGGTCCTAGGAAGCATGACTATAGGAATAGTGTATTTATACAGTGATCGAAAATAACATTTCTACCTGCCAAAACATTATATTATTGAATAGATCCTTCCTCCTTTCATAATCTTAAATTGGTTCATATTAATCTATTAAAAAATAAAAACTTAGCATCATCTTTTTAATAAATAATTCTTTGTCGTGAAAATTAATAATTTATTACACCTTGTATAAAATTTTAGGTTGTTTTTTATTGCGGCTCTGTTATAATATATTAAATAATACCTATAAATAGACAATATTTTGAAGGTTGGTAGGTAGGTATTAAAATATTATAATTAAAATTATCTCAAAAAATATATCAAATCAATTTAAGGAAGTACGAGATTTTAATAAATGTCTTATAATTTGATACATACGTGTCTAAAGACTATCATTTGATAATTTAGTGACATTTACCAAAACTAATATGTTATAGTGTTTAGTGTTTGCTATATTTAATTTTTTTACCTACTAAATATGAATGTTAGTTTGTATTGTCTATTTTAATACAGCTCTTTTCTCATTTTCTTTTTGATATACAGGGTGAGTCTTAAATAGGTACAAATCTTTTAAGGGTTGTATATTTTGAGCCCAGAAACACCTCTATGAGGTTTTTTTCGCAAACAAAAATTGGAATTTTTTAACAAAATTTTGGGATTTATTTTAATTTTTAGTTAAAGAACATAATATCTTCATAATATGGCAACATAGCTAGTAGATTAAATTTACAAGAAAGAAAACCCAGAAAAGATACAGTGGTTCTCAAAATTTAAGCGAGAAATCATTTTTTTTAAATACCTGTTAATTTTTTTTAAAAAAATGTTTCTTTTATCTTTATCTGTCAGCCTTGAAAATATTTGCACTTAATTAAGACCCTGTATAATTTAAAAATCTGTGCATCACTTATTGCGCCAATTAGTTTCTCAAAAATTAAAAAAAAATAACACACTATATATTATTTATTACAGTACAGGTGTATAAAATAATACCTATAAATAGATATTATTTATCACAATTTACTATAAATAATCTTCAAATTGTAAACAATATCTTAATACTATGTAGTTTGATATAAACATGTGCATAAAGTGTAATTTTATATTATTTAATGTTAATTCTAATTCAAACATAAATATGTAGCATTTGTGCAGACTTTTTAAAAAATAAAATAAAAAATACTGACCTGTAGGTTGAGCCTGGGTATTTTCTCCAGGTCCTGGCTGTTTTTCCGCAAGTTTAACAGGATTTTCCACTACCTCTGTCATTTTTCTTCGAAGGAAATACTATGCCACCGACCTAGGACTATAAAATTTCACTCTACGCCCGAACCAGTGTTTAAAAAGTGTTTTTCACACCGAGACACTTTAATGTTTGATTTTAGCCAAGCGCGGACATAATATCGCGGCAATTTTGAGCTACTGTTATGTTTTTAGCGTTTATACACACGCACCGGCTACACCAATTTTTCTATAGGCTACACCTCCGTGTTTAGGATGTACGATTTTGGCGACTGCTCTTATCGATCTTGTCGGATGCTGCGACACATCTCGCGATTATCAAGTCGATGCGAAGGGCCGGCGCTGTTGTCAGATCGGCCAGGAAGTTTCCCCCTTTTTTAAACTTTTCGTCCTGTTTAACTTTTGTCTACGCGCAGGATTATCCATGAGTAAATGCAAGACCAAAACTCTTGGTTTAAAATATGAGCGACTTAACTATTGCGGCTATAGCAATAGTTTCGGAGAAACCATTTTTATAATAGTGGTTTATTAGTAATTTTTATGCTAATAAAGCACTACATTTACTTCTATGCTATTTTTAAAACAACTTGGCAAAAGCGCAGGTGCCCTTTTGAACTTATACACCTATAACGGGTGCTTCTCAAAAGTAGCTCAGCCCTAGAACTTTTTTATTTTTTCAGATAAAAAAAGGAGATTTGCTATATTAGTTTATGACATAAATTAGGATTGATTGACGTATTCAATTGTTTTTGGTCACTTCCTGTTTCACCGGAAATGATTAAAACTTTTAATTTTTAAATGGCACCCTCGGTATATTTTTACTTTATTCGATGGAAAATGACATTCTAAATAGAATGGCATATCATATGTCAACTGTTGACATTTTTGCTTAAAACAAAATTAAATTTTAAATTTTAATCTAGACTGCCATGCCTGTGAAAAACACTAATTTTTAATCAAGGAGCCTTGGAAAAATAGATTTGATCGTCTTAAGTTTTTCGTGTCTTTTCCTGGCCGGTTAAAGCATGCCCAAATCGTATTTTTAATCATATCTCAATTTTTTCAACTGGAACAAAGATGGCTCATTAGCATATTTGGAAAAGCATCTTTTCCGAATAATTTGGTACCACATACTGAGTATTTCGAGTCAAATTGTCGTTATGAACGGCATGTTACAATTTCAAATAAACCATATACCGAAGATGCCATTTAAAAATCAAAAGTTGTAGTCATTTCCGGTAAAACAGGAAGTGACAAAAAATAATTGAATACGTCAATCATTATTTATGTCATATTCTAACTTACCAAGTCTCGTTTTTTTTTATTTAAGAATATAAAGCAGTTATAGGGGCGAGCCACTTTTGAGACGCACCCGGTATATTCACTTATAAGGCCAAGCGATGCTCATTTATACTTAATATAATAAACATTTTATTCTAAAAATCGTATTTTAAGTATATAATATGTTAAAAATTATTTTATGGATTTCTTTTTTTTACGTCCTAAATAATTTTACCGATTTTTATTCTAATAACACTAATTTTTGTTTTTTAATTTCATTAAAACTACGGAATACAACAAAATATGTTGGATTTTATTTCAATATATTTTTTCCGAAAAATATACTTCTTGACATAATGGCGAATGAAATTTTATATTACATTTTTTATTAATATAATGGCGAACGAGCCGGTCTAAAAGTCTGATTAAAATTTAATCATAAATAATACATTAAATGATTCAAAAAAACAGATAAGTGCGATTAGTCTTTATAAATGTAATATTTTCTTAACTTAGAAGTTTAATATTTTCACAGCCTTCGAGGGACTGTAGACCTGGGTATATATGGCTTTAATTTCAACTCAATACCTCCACGCGCTCTCGTGATAAAGGGTCTTGGCACACAGACGGACGGACAACAAAATGATCCTAAAGAGTTCCGTTTTTTCTATTTTTTTTTCTTTTTCTGAATTTTTTTATTCTTATCTTAGTATTCTTTGACCTGTGGTTTGTATCTCACTTATCTGCTTTTATTATCTTCAATTATTATCTTTCCATTAATGAAAATGATAACTTTTAAACGAAGTAAGTATTAGAAGTACCTATTTAATTAAAATAACAAAAAGCAAAAAGAAAAAAGTACTGAAGAAAATTAAAAAAATGTTTGGTTTTGGTTTGGTTTGGAATTTTATAATATATTAATGAACTGATTTATAATTAATGACACATATCTATTACTAGCCTTCCTGAACCACTAAGCCCTACTATTAACATTTTTTTAGAATACTGCAGCTATTTTCGTAATAAAATTTCGTGAATAGAATATATTTCTCCACACAATGATATTTCGAATTCATAGATGTCTTAATGAGATCCTGCATTAACAAATTCTGAATACATCCAACCACTTGTCTTTGGTTTATTCTTCTTCCAGGAAAAATTATACATACAAAGAAAAACCTCACCAGAATACTAAACTAACAGGTAAATCCATCAACGGGATGGCTTTGAAAACAATAGTTCACCACAAAAACAATAGAAGACTTAAGCCCAGTTCATGGCAATCTACGATTTTTTATTTCGTTTCAGCGTTAAATTACATTTTGTACGTTTGTATTTCACGGTTTTTAGATAGGGATGTGAATGAATACGAGGTTCTTCATTGTGTGCGAAAACTTAAGTAATGTTATCGAACGTTTGTAATTTTTTTACTTAATAGCTTGTTTTTATTTTTTTAATGAGGATGGGGTATAATAGACTGTTAGCAGAATAATTAGGATAAGATGTCTGATTAAGTTTTTATAATAATTTTTCGTTGCGACATTTATTTATTTTTGTTTACGAAATTTATTCATTTCATGTTGAAGGTTTTTGTCGGAGGAAAAACGTAAAAATCATCAGTATTGCTAAAAAATGGATATATAAAATATAGAAATTAAAAATAAAACCAAAAAAACCGCCAAAAAAATGTATGGAAGGAAAGGATATGGAATGGAAGGGAAACGATAAGAAAGGAGCTGATATGGAAGATATAGTGAGAATGATTAAATATCCCTAATACCGTATGATCGAATAAAAACGGCATCAGCGGTGGCTATGAAATGAACATCGATGACATTTCCCATATAAATTTACATATAAAATGACAGCGATCTTCATTTCATACCCATCGCTGACGACGTTTTTTTTTTCGATCATACAGTATTAAATGTCATTTCATGCCAAAATTTCCCAGCAAATATTTCTTAACCATTTGTCTTTTATGACACATTTTCGTGACAAAAAACAAATCGTAGATGCGTTAATCAAACATTATTCTCATAATTAAACGTGTTTAAATTAATATAAAAAGATTATTAATTAATTGGCTACGCCCGATGAGATAACCATACGTGATTTTTTTAATGGACGATATAAACTTTCATTGGAAAGTGACTATTTTAGTAAAATGCATAGATTTTATAAAGAAATTTGCACTACGCATATATTTTGTAATTCATAATTAACAAGGCTACGTGAAAAGTATTTGATGGTCTAATTGTTTAAGCAAATAAAGGGACTAGCTTTCCAAAGAATAAGTTTTCTGCGTGTATAAAGAAAAATTGCAAAATAGAGAACTAACGAAAGTAGTAATTATTTGATTACAAAATAGATTAAACAAAAACTAATTTAATTATTACTCTACTTAGTTTGATTTGACATGGTATTTATTAGTTCTAGTTTTTGTATACAAGTAACAGATGAAGTCGATTAGTTTATATCTTTGAATAAGAGTAATTTTATCCAAAGGTTTATCTAGTGTACGGGACATAGAAAATCCCATGTAAATTTTGAAAAGGTTAAATATTATCTCCTCAGATAATTTTATGCAAAAGTTGTATTAGACTTTCTTGAAGAGGCGTTAAAGTTGTATTTTTGTCTATTATTTCGTTTCATTTGGAATAGTCATTTAGAGGTTATTTGCAAATATCTACCTTCAAATTACTAAAATGTATAATACGACCCAGAGAATTTTGGTATAAAATAATTAAGATTTTTGCAACTTCTGAAATAGTAACGATGGGTAAACAGCATTTGGCTGGAAATAGGTAGTATTCCCGCTATGTTATATTTGTTCGCAGGTCAGTCTCCGGAAAGCCTATACCTGTGCCTATACCGAATAAATCAACAGTTTAAAGAATAAACTAGGCAGAGGTTTGAAACTAAAAGCACGGTTTAAGCACATGGAAGTGTAAAGATAAAAATAATTGAACATGAAGAAAACAACAATAACTTGAATATACGTCATGTTGAAGAAAAGAAAAACATTGACTTCCGTCTATTGGAGTTACAGTAGGAAAAGACCACAGGATTTTTCGGCTTCTTCCTATGGAAAACACTACTACACTAAATACAGAAATTTAGATGGACTGAAAACGATAACTCTGTGGAAGCTAAAGATTCTCCCCTTAACAGCTTTGTATTGTGAGGCGTGCATTTAACAATCATTTGGGGTGTTGTTTGGCTGTGAATGGGGGATGTAAATATTTTATTAATCAGTATACACACACCGGAAAAGTCTAGGGATATTACAATTTTATCCAGCCATCATCAGTAATTTTATTATTTGCATTTCTGAAATAATAAAATTAAAATAAACAAATAGTTTACAGGACGTATTGGAAATAAAAATGCGAAATTTACCGGATTTTTCAAATTTACCTTGATTTTTATTGAACTCAAAAAAATACACACATTTTTTTTTATTCTAAACTGTGAATTAAAAAAAAAGATAAAACCATTTTTACTTAATAAAGGGTATGACCTCCTCTACTGTTCATTACAGCCCTACATCGTCTCTCCATGCTCCTGATCAGGTTGTCGATCTCTTCTTGAGGTACAGCCTGCCACGCTGCATTCGCGGCCCGAACCAGATCCCTACGAGTTTCACGAGGCATACCCATTCTCAAAATTCTTCTTTGGATCGCGTCCCATACGTGCTCGATGGGGTTGAGGTCAGGAAATTGTGCCGGCCAGGGTAAGATGTTTAATTGATGAGCATTGATAAACTCACTTACCACTCTGGCTGTATGAAGCCGTGCATTGTCATGCATGAGAATAAATTTCTCCCAAAATCATTGGCATATGGTAACACGACAGGCTCAAGAATTAAATCACGATATGTGATTCCTGTTAGAAACCTTTCAAGAAAAACGAGATCGGTTTTTCGGCCTAACTGGACTCCTCCCCAGACCATAACTGTTCCACCTTGATAAGGGTGCACTTCCTGAACATGATCCAACCGAATAAGATTTGCCGGTTCTCTCCATACCCTAAGCCTTCTCCAATCCGGATGAATTCCAAAGCGTGACTCATCCGTGAAGAGAACATTGGCCCATTGTTCATTCGACCACTGAACATGATTTTGAGCCCACAAATATCGTACCTCTCGATTTCCTCTCGTTAAGGGTTGAGCTCTCCAGGGGCGTCTGCTTCTTAAGTTGACCTCTCTTAATCTATTGCGAACAGTGTCAGGACTAACGGTTACATTATGTGTTTCCTGGAGAATTAAACTAAGCTCTGGTGCTGTAAGAGTCGGTCGGCGTCGAGCATTTAATTGTAAAAAATTATCTTGCTGAGGGGTAGTAATGCGATGTCGCCCTGTGTGCCTTTCAGCAACATCACCACTTTCGCGATAGCGTGCACTTAATCGCGATATTACACTTTGCGTTGCATTTAATGCTCTAGCTACGTCGATTTGGCGCATTCCAGCTTCGAGCATACCCATGGCCCTTAGCATTTCGTCTCTGTTAAGATGTCTACGCTCCATAATGTCGTTTAATACTAAACAGAGTTATTTGAATGAATTCTGGCCAGTTATCATAAAAATATAGCCAGTACAGGTTAAATTCGAACAATTGACGCTAGGTGCTTTTTATACATTTGACAAAAAATGCACAAACACTTCTGCAAATATCCCAAATTTAGAAATAACTAGTGTGACTACTACTTCGTTTCAATCGAAGTAGAAAGAATCGGCCTACAAATATGTGGTTGTTTATACAAAACATTTATTTTTAACTTTAATAAAATGATATCCCTAGATTTTTCCGGTTTGTGTAGTTTAATAAAGTTCCTTTAGTTACAAATATTTCTTTTATTTGTTTAATTATTTTGGATGTATGTGAGATCTGGGAGTTAATCGTTTCGGAGATGTTTAATTATTTTGGATGTAAGTGAGTATGCGAGATCTGGGAGTTAATCGGGTAAAACCGAGGATAAAACACAGCAATTAAGTCAAACTCCGCGAATACAGTTCAACTAATTCTCAATCCAGTTAATTTTTTTTTTGTTTAAGTGTGATAAACCTTAATCAAATTTACCTTTATTTCAATCGTAGAATCCAAAAATAGAATAATATACAGGGTGTTCCATTTAAAAAAATACAACTATAATATTTTTTACTTATTTGGTACACTCTGTATCTTGTAAAACTATTTTTAAATTATAGGTCTAATAGTCCTTCAACGAACCCAAAACTTACAATTTATAAAAATCTAATCGTTTAGCTACAATATTCCGTGTCGTATGTGGTGAACAACCCTGTATATACCATATAAAATAAAATAATTGAGAGATCGGGCTACGGAAAATCACACAAATTTTCGGAAAAATTTTGACACCTGCACACGCACACAATCGTCAATTAAAAAAACTACTATTTTAAATATTTTAATAAACGCAAAAATAGCACAGTATTTATAAGGTGAAGTTATAAAAATTTGGAAGAACTAATAATGCAGTGACGCACACAAAAATCAAACGAATACTAAATTCTAAATTTCATTTATCAAAAGCATTCGATAGTCGTGGCTCAACGATAACCATTTAGTCGCACGGCGAGGTTGTCACATATGCTTTAGTATACAAATGAATGAATGATGTTATTCGAATAAAACCATTCGATAGTTGAAATCATTCATTCAGTAACCATTCGATAGTCTAATTCATTCGATAGTTCCCATCGCTAGTTCTGATGCACCACACGCCACACGGTATAATACAGTGGCGGCACTAACAAATAAATACCATTTTTTTTTTTGTTTTTGAAATGTTATGAGCAATCTCAAAAGTCTCCAAAATAAATTGAAATAATTTTGTTTAACATTTGTACCCGCTTAACAAGCCAATATCAACTTTTTGCCAATACGTGTAATTGACTTGCTTACAGAATTACCCCCGTATCATCCGCGCTGTTGGTACGCTACCATGACCACTTTCATAGCCAGAAGGCCAGGAAACCGCGCCGCAAGAATCACCTTTTGAGAAAAAGAAGCGCTCCATCGAGTTGTGCTTCAGTTTTCAGTGAAACGCCGAGCCGGGAAGCTAACTGTGAAGCTAACTAAAGTGAACTATACTTACGGGGTGCGCTCGAAAAATAGACAGTCGTCAGTATGGGGAGGAAATGCAGTGGAATCGTTCTGCTGGTCAGTTTATGTAAGTTGGTTTTTTACTATTGTAAATTTAAAAGGGAGAGTCAGATATTAGTTGAAATAAAAATCTCTGAATGGAGAAAATGAAAGATAAAGTTTTTAATGTTAATTAATTAAAATATAACAAGCTGGAGAAGAAAACTCGACACAATGCTTTATTATATTTTAAATTGTACAATTGCAAACTAAAGTCACATAAAATATAAGTTTGGTCGTTTTTAAGAATGTTTGTTTATACTTTTTTGGACTTGAACCATGTTATCTCATCATATTTGAAATTTTAGATATAAATCGGTTCATCGGTACATTCTCCTTCGTCATTAAGGGATTTGTTGACTTCACGTTGTCTATTAATAGTGTTTCTTTGATTTTTATAAAAATTATGGTATACAGGCGGGATAAAGGGAAGAATATCTTTCATGTGTTGTCTTTTAGAGTGTGTTGTTAAGTTACGTCTATATGAAATGATAAGATTTTTCTTCCTGGTTCAGTTTTATTCATATCAACAACATGTCAGATATTTAAGTATTGGTAAGAAAAACAGCTTAACTTATTGGTGTAGTAATAGTGAAAATAATAATAAATCAAATTATACTTTCAGAATCGATAGAATCAGGCCTTTCAGATGGCTGATAATCTGATTCACTTGGTGCAAATAGTTCATACTTTGTTTCATTGTCATCCATTTTATCAAAAAGAGCACACACAGCATTATTTTATGGACTTGATCCAGTTCACTTTTGAAAGGAATCAACAGAATATTCAGAAATCAAACAGCATAACTGACTAACTAACATAAACCACTCCATATACAGCTTTGCTTAAACCCAATGAAGTTGATACCTTCTCAGCAAATTCTTCTTTCATTTACACCTTGTGTTTTTTGCTGTTCTGTCATTTGATGTCATTTTGTTTATGCTTGTTTTCTAACGTAGTCCCAACTTTGATCAGGGAATCTTCTTCGTCGTTTTATTCTTCTCAAGTTTCTGATTACCTTTTGTCGTATTTTCATTTACGCCTCTTGCGTATCACTATGTAATTCTAAGTGGTCCATTTTCAGTCAGTATTTTTTGCTGCATGACCTATTCATTGCATTTTGAAGGGTTTAATTCTGTAGAATGCCCTTGTTACCTCTGTCTTTTGTCATATACACTCGATCTTCTTGTGACCCATTAAGAGTCTATTACGCTGTACTTTTGGTTTGGAAGGGGTCGGGTAAGGCGGGTGTGTGGGCGAAGGAAATATATATTATATATCACAAATCTGCCTAGGGCTTAGCCCGATCCTGTCGTGTTAAGTTACACCCAAAATTCCAAACACGCGTGCTTTGATTAAGGCTTGATTAAGGATTGCAGAGCTTTAGCATTTGCCATAAAATAGCGAGCAATTTGTTACAAAACCATATAAATTATATAGCACTGTACTCACAAAACTTCAATCTATTTTCGTATTGTAACGAAATTTTAAATAATGTCTTTATTTCCAAGAAAATTTAGTCCCAACATAAAGAATATTTTGTGGATGTTTGACCATCAAAATCTTAAAAATAAAGAAGTTGTCTAAAAATGTGCTACAATACGGATCTAGTATAATCCTATCTTTAATTTCCTTCTTTATTTGTGTAAAAATATCTAGCCAGTTTTACATAAAACGTTAAATGCCGAACGCTTATTTTGCTACTTTTTCGGACTAGTGAAATAAATGTATTCTTGGAAAAGACCAACTGGCAGTAAGTGCCATTAAAAAATAAAGAAGAGCGGCTAGGTAAATGTTCTCTAGGCCTTGACCTCGCCAAAATTATCATTGACTGTCAATAAGTTGTCAATGATTACAAATAATTTTTTCTGTTATTCAGAGCGGAGATGAATCCAACAAATCAGTGATCAATTATATCAGTACCCCGACTTTGTCTTATTTGTTATATTCATGATTCTCTACACTTTCAAATACAATTTTTTTAATAGATATCTTAGTAATAAAAATAAACATATATGATGCGATTCGTCACCAAGAAAAAGTAATAAAATTAGTAATCATCATCGAACTGAAGAATATTTATTGTGGTTTTCGCGATTTGGAAAGTGGTATGTGTGAGAAAAAACGTCAAACAACACGGCACGGATTGTATAAGAATATATTAACATATATTTGTGCGAGACTTGTTGCATAAGGAATGATGAAAAAGCAAATGAAAATGAATGATATGAGTGGGTACTTATTCTATGAATACCTAGTTTTGTTTTAAAGAAAATAAAAGTTTATTAAGAATGTTGTGTGGTATGTGAAAAATTAAAGCTCAATATTTTTTCTTATAGTGGGCCGATTTTGATGATTTTTTAAGCAATTTGTAGTTAAATGATTAGACTTTTTTAAAATTTTAAATAAAAATCCCTGTCTTTCTATATTATACGAGAAAAAACAAAAAAAAATATTATTATTTTAACACACACTAAACCAATGAACACTGAACAACAAACAAAAAATGTAATATACAAAATACCATGTGAATGTAATACAGTTTATATTGGTCAAACATCTAGACCCATAAATGTTCGAATTAAAGAATATAAAGATTATTTACGAAAGGGCGACTTTCACAAATCTAAGATTTGTGAGCATTCCTGGGACACAGGGCAGAGAGTAGATTTTAACGACGCAAAAATCGTAATGAAAGAAGCGATAGTCTCTAAAATAAAAATAAAAGAGGCTTTTTTAATACAATCCAATAAAATAAATGTATTGCTCGTGCATCTGTAGATGTTAGTAATGTATGTCAATCGTTTCTTTGATTTTAAAGAACATAACATAAATAAACACAGCATACGTGAAAATTAAATCAAATTAAATATCTTTGGAGACTTTTTTGGAGATATCCCTAAAACTATTTGCACGTATTTCAGACCCACCCTTTATTTTCACACGTTTTAAATAAAATGAGAACCGCACTGATGAATCGGGGTTTACGTCGGCCATATTAATCACCCCTCGCGTTCTCCTTAATCTTTTTATTCTTGAAATTTACCTTGAATCTATTCGAGACGTCAAATTCTTCATTACACACTGCCAAATAAATTAACTAACTAATTTAGCAAAGAAATTGCCGGAGGTGTAAAACAGCTATAAAATAAATAGTTTTTAAGCTCACCCGGTGTAAAAATGTTGATTGTTTAGGAAGAAACGAGATACTACCGAGAATAATTTAGTTGCTTTTAATTACAACCGTACATTCCGCAGAAGTCGTTTGTTAATTCAAGTAACGTCGTTCTTTTTTTCTAACTGTTATTCATTCTTAAAAGACAAAGTTCACCGGTGGTTAAGTAACAGGCCTGAAGCTTAAAACGAATTATTCTGTTTGAAGAAAGTATTATCCTTATATCCTGCATTAGGTTTTCTTTTAAATTGTTATAACATAAGATTAACTGCAATAGTTTTGCAAAGCTGGTTAAATACCTCGAGTTTCCTACGAGCACAGCATATCTAGCTACGCAACAGAAGCCTCGTTACATGTATAAAATTGTAGCAAAAGGAGACAGGCTTTTAAAGCCTGTCTCCAAATCAGATATTTTGATGCGGTAGTTTCGCTACTCCATAATAGAGGGCAATAAATTTAAAAGAAAACAGTTTTCTACAAACAAAATTTAAAAGAATTTTGTGCAGTGTTGCCATTGTGTAATTCATATCGTAATACTTTCTGATAAAGCCTACCTTCAAATTTGCTACATCATTTAAACATATTAAAATAGATCAGAGCTGTTTTTTTCAATTTGCAATGTTAGTTGGAATTAAATCTTATGAGCTAAATTACAATCACTTCCTGACGTTTGATTGTATAATTGAATCCTGAATTTTCATTGTAATTCGGCGACAATATAATAAGTATTGTTCTACTATTATGATACCAAGTTCATATCGTATAATCAGGAAAAAACGGCGTTAGCGATGGCTATGAAATGAATATCGCTGTCATTTTATATATAAATTTATATGGGAAATGTTATCGATCGTCCTTTTCCAGCCAACTAGACGCCGTTTTTTTCGGTATCATACGGTATTTGATATGTACTATTTTTCATGACGTTACAATATTATGGTACCATGAAGCATATCAAGTGATACCATAATATAGTACCATATTACGATACATGGCGTTCGATTGGGCTTAAACTTGATATACTATATCTTCAGTGACATTGTAATATCATGGTACCATGGAGCATATAAAGTGGTACCTTCTATAGTACCATATTTGATGACATAGCAATATTAGGTACATGGCGGCAATAGGGCTTAAACTTGGTATGCTACGTATTTTCGGTGACATTGTAATATGATGGTACTATGATGCATATAAAGTGGTACCTTAAAATAGTACCATATTTCAATACCATTTCCTGACGTTCGATTGAGCTCATATTTGATATATACTTGCGTATTTTTGATGACATTGCATTATTATTGTACCATGAAGCATATTAACTGGTACCATAATATAGTACCATATTATGTACATGGCGTTCGATTGGGCTTAAATTTAAGATACTACGTATCTTCGGTGATATTGTAATATTATGGTACCATGGAGCATAATAAGAGGTACCATATTACGATACCATTTCCTGGCGTTCGATTGGGCTTAAACTTGGTATACTACGTATCTTCGGTTACATTGTAATATTATTGTACTATGATGTATATAAAATGGTACCGTAATATAGTACCATATTACGATACCATTTCATGGCGTTCGATTGTTTTTAAATTTGGTATACTACGGATCTTCGGTGACATTGCAATATTATGGTACCTTAAAGCATATCAAGTGGTACCATAATATAGTACACTATTATGATATCATTTCCTGGAGTTCGATTGGGCCCAAATTTGGTATACTTGCGTTTCTTTATAAAGATTTGTTTAATTAATAATTTTAATTTATTTTACGAATTTTAATTTATTGTTCGATGTCGTGACAGCAACTTTTATGCCGAACTAATATATTATTAATTGTACCTGTGTCACTTATTAAAATCTACCTAGGTCTATATAAATAACGTGGCAAACGGAAGAAATTTGTTATTATAGTATTTTTAATCAGTTAACATTTTTGTACTGCATTTTAATAAATTATTTCCATTATTATTAAATTTATATTTCATTACTAACGTTCCAGCATTAATAAATATCACTATCAATCGCCCTGTATATTATTAATTTTAAAGGTAATTAAAGGTATTTTCTTAGTTAACATTATAAGGTAATGTATATTAAAAATGTATATGTTTTGTAATAATATACTTAAAACTATTTTAATAGCCAAAGGAATAATTAATATAAGTGTATCTGACAAGAAAAGAAGAATAGAAAGAAACACATACTGCATTATACACAGTAAAAAGAATGGGATGCCAATTCAAGCCTTTTTGAATCTGGCAACTGTGCATATTTAGCCGAGCTACAAGGCAGTCGACGAGCCGTCGATCCAAAACCGAAAGTTCAAAATTTTTAATTATATTCTGATTATGACATTGTCGCGCCATCTAGTATTCTATTTGTGCAATTTTAGCTCTTTCATTTCGAGTATTTTTCTGTTGCGTAGCTAGATATTCTGTGCTACGAGGTTCTCTATGAGTATCTCGGAAACTACTGGAGAGAGAGTCGGTTAAATGAGGAAAAAATTGCAGTTTTGTGGGGTCATAAATATGCGCCTTTCAGATTTTTCAAAAAGTTCATGGCTTACTAGATATTTCTAAAAAAACAAATTTCGGCTATTTTAAAAATTGTCCCTAATTCCATTATAATCTATTTTAGACAAAAAGTTTTCAGATAAAAGTTGTAGATAAGCACATCCTTAATGAGATTGCGTCCTCCGTATTTTTTTAAACTAAAACCTGTCATTTTGACATATATGACACAAACGTATATTTTTTTTAAATGCAAACCATAGTTGGCAATGACTTCATAAAAAGCGCTATTTTTTAAGCTTTTCAGTGATATAATTTTTCGAAAAATTACTGTTGTTACAGCCATTTTTCATCATTTCAGTAAGGCGGTACGGTAGAAGTTTATTAAGTTTTAGTTTGTGTAATGTAAATTATAAAGAACCGTTTAATAAAATATTCTGTCTTTTTATAAGTTATAGATCATAACAGAATACCATCACTAAGTGAAATTAGTCAAGAAAGATAAGAATTGGCTATAACTTGGTAATTTTTCGAAAAAAAACATATACCTTATATCGCAAAAAGCTTAAAAAATGGCGCTTTTTATGAAGTCATGGCCAACTATGGTTTCCATTTAAAAAAAAACATATCTTTGTGTCATATTATGTTAAAAATGACAGGCTTTAGAAAAAATCGGAAAATACAAAACTCATTAGGGATGTGATTATCTACAACTTTTATCTGAAAACTTTTTGTCTAAAATAGATTATAATGGAATTAGGGACAATTTTTAAAATAGCCAAAATTTGTTTTTTTCGAAATATCTAGTAAGCCATGAACTAATCTGAAAGACGCATATTTATGACCCCACAAAACTGTAATTATTTCCCCATTTAACCGACTCTCTATCTCCAGTAGTTTCCGAGATACATATAGGGAACATCGTAGGAAACTCACCCTGTATTAGTAATTTTCAAGTTTTATACTTTTTTTGAAAAGTAATATTTCAAAGTTGGAAACCACATTTCATAAGTCATGGCCTTTTTGTTATTTTTGATTCTATAATTTATTTTTTTTTCGTAGATTTTCAAATATGATATATTTGCCTATTTAAAAAATATATATTCCTATAAATTCAAATCATTCAGTTTTATACTATATCCGTATTGTAGCACATTTTTAGACAACTTCTCTAATTTTTTTTTTAATTTGAAGAAGGTTGTAATTTATTTTTATATTGAGTAAAAATGACTTTTGAATAGTGTAGTTTAAAATTCGAGAATAAAATATTTTTTGGAAATTATAGATTTTTGTGTCTGGAAATGCTCTATCCTTTATTAATCTTTTATAATTAGTGTTAGTAAACGAAGTCTAGAGACTGACCTCGCCAAAATTATCATCGATTGTCGATCATTTTTTGTTTAACAAATACTAATATATCTATTTTTCTTAGCAAAGATATTCTAGTATCGAATACTGAATACTTTAGTAGAACACCTCGTTTTAATTGGTAAATGTAGGTCAATTCCTTGTCTAAGTCGTACATTACAATCTAGGCATATTACGATAAAACCACCATGTAGTAGGTACCTACATATACGGAATAAAAACCTATTTTGTTGCAGACGTAGCTAATTTAGCAATACCATCGCTCCCAAAGGCGATGATAAACATAAAAATTCTTTATCGTCTCTTCTGCGTATATGCAATAGGGAAGAATTATTTAGAAATTTACAATTACATATTTTATTGTGTATACATATTTAAAAGCCGTTCGTTTAAAATAATGAAGCATTGATGATTAAAGCTATCTTGAAAATGTTTTACTTAAATATTCTATTTACTGATAACGCTTTGTTTTAATTTTGCGATTTTTACACTTTTTATGGCTCCACGTTGGGCGCCAAATTATAACGTTTTTTTTATAATAATTACTTTTAGGGGACGATCTAAATATAATTAAGTACTAAAACCTGTTGTACTGCATAATTTTTCTGTGTTACAAACAACATTAAAACATATTTGTTTTATGAGATTTATATTGTTATTACAATTTTCCGGGAGGCGTTGACTAGTAGAAAGGAGGGCATCACCATTAATGGGCAGCTCTTAATTAATAATATGCGGTTCGCAGACGATACCGTCCTTATAGCAGATAACGTGGAGGGTCTGCAAACACTTCTACAAAGGCTAAACAACATGTGTAGAGTCTATGGCCTGAAAATGAACCTTAAGAAAACTAAATTTATGATAATCACTAAGAGAGAAGATGTCCAAGCCAATGTTCTAATAGATGATATATACACCTATGGAGAGAGTACAAAATATAAATATCTAGGCAGTTGGTTGGCCGAAAACTTGGACCAATCAGCAGAAATCAAAGCTCGAATAGAAATAGCCAGAGCATCCTTTGTAAAACTCAAAAAATATCTCTGCAGTGGAGACATCAACTTAAAGCTTAGATTAAGAATGCTAAGGGGGTTACATATTTGCAACTCTACTCTATGGTTCAGAGGCTTGGACACTTAAAAAGGCCGAAATGGAGAAGTTTGAGGCATTCGAAAGATGGTGTTATCGGCGTATGCTGAGGATTGCATGGACTGACAAGGTTACAAATGTAGAACTGCGACGCAAAATTCAGAAGGACGAAGAGGTGATTAACACCCTTAAAAAGAGAAAACTTGAGTACTTTGGACACATAATGAGAGGACCTAAATATGCCCTGCTGCAGAACATAATAGAAGGAAAGATAAAGGGCAGAAGGAGCCAAGGAAGAAGAAGAACATCATGGCTCAAGAATTTGAGAGAATGGATTGGAATGACTTCAAACCAGTTATTCAGAGCAGATGATTTCCAACCTCCATTAGGAGATGGAACCCGAAGAAGAAGATATTGTTATTATTTTGGATTATGACTTATTTTACTGTTAAACGAAATAACCAAACTGAATTACATTAAATACTAACCAACGTGATATAGGGAAAGGAAAAGCAGACTGTCTACTGGATAAATAAACAAGGGCACAGGCATACCAAAGTCTTCATCCAAGAACATTTTTCTAAAACTAGAAAGGAACTTCTAATCCTCAGCAGGAATAAATTGTGAATTACTGAAGAAACTCAACCTGTATCAAGAAATTCTTTGCTGCAGACGCGGCGATAAGGATCCTGAAACAGTAGAGCACATAATATATAACTTTTTTTCCATGTTCCTATCTATAAAACATTCACTTGGAAAATTTTTAGTCCAATTCTGTAAATACCTCCATAACCTATTATATTTATTTCTCTATGTGCATTTTTCACTAAAAATATTGCAATTTGCCTAACCTATACCGGAGTGGTTACCATTAACTATAATTTATCATTTGTAATACAGGGTATTTACAGATTTCAATTTCTAAACAAAATTACAGTTATATAAATTCCAATATATCAAAAAAGAAAGAACACCAACAAATAAAATAGTTAAAATCCAAAGTGAAAAATAACAATACGAAACAAAACTAAAACCGACATTACAACATGGCAAATTGCTACTACATAAGATATTACTCAAGCGCGAATTTGTTCGAATAACGCACACACCAAACTATACAAACACGGGCCGGTCGGTGGTACCACCTTTATTACGTAAAGTAGTACCCAAAGAGTACTCTTAACTCTCACTTTCAACTTTGACTTGTGTGCCGAGAAATGAACGCGCTCAGATTGGCTTTCTTCGAATTTCTTGTTTGGACTCCGTCTGGGTTCGGAACCACTGCATGGTTTGGTTGTTACGAGTAGATACCTATGTCATAGTGAGGATTTCATATATGTATGGATAGTTCTAGATTAGTATTTGAATGTGTGCTGTAAATTATGTTACACTTAAATCGTCTGATTATTTAAATATACAGGGTGGTTCGAATTCGACGCTCATCATTGGGATTTCGGAAACCGTAAGAGATACAGGATCGGTTAAATGGAGGCAAAGTTGCGCAATTTGATGCTCAATAAAATGCCGTATTGCATTTTTATTTTAAATGACTATATATAGTGTTTTAAGAGCGATGAAAGAATTTAATTAAATTGAAAAATCAGGTCCGTATTTAAAAAAAATAAGTTGATGATGGTCGCCGGAAGCCGAAACGTCAGAGTCAATATTTAATCACACGGAGTTATAGAGCAGAAATAGTGGCCATGAAAATGTGTTTTTTATTTTAAGTTATCTTAACAAATAAAGCCAGGAAACAATAGAAACCAAAATTGAAAATTCCGGTTTTTTTTCGAATATATTCGGAAGCATTCGGAATTTTTCAAAATGCAATACGGCATTTTATTGAGCATCAAATTGCACAACTTTGCCTTCATTTAACCGATCCTGTATCTCTTACGGTTTCCGAAATTCCCATGGCGAGCGTCGAATTCGAGCCACCCTGTACACTAACGATTTTCTAATGTTTTTAGTTTTTTCTAATGATCATTTTTTTTACTACTCTGATTGGCTATCCTACAAGAAATATTAGATATTTACTCTGGATTGTCTGTACTTATTTTACTATAAATATTGTAATCGTAAAATTCTAAGCCAAACTTTTTCTTATATTGTATCATGAGAGCTACAGATGCCCGACGCACTATTGCCGAACCCTGTATTTAGATACGATTGTATCAAAATGCTGCCTTAAAAATCTACAGAATGTTTATGAATTACGGGCAGGGAAACGACTTAAAAACGTTATGTAATATTAATATAATGAATGGAATCGACCGTTTGGGTGACAAATTTTTCGTTATCTCACACAGAAATGAAAGTTGGCCTGCCTGGCAGGTGTTTAAATTAAAATAATATACACCGCGATTTCATGAATATGGAAAAAATCTTTAAAATCGTCTCGTTTTTGTTGTTATTGAAGATCTGAAATGTATTGTACTAGAGATTGAATGTAATAGCCTAAAGGAGAACAAAAAAAAATAAAGGAACAATACTGAATGCATTGTTACAATTGAATTGCTCGCATTTTCTTATTTTTGCCGGCATCTCGAGCATAGAAAGTCACCAAGAAGGAGAAAGCTGGGTGGTAAAGATCAGTTAAGAAATACTTTAAGACGTTTTGATACACTGTGTGATTATAACGAAATGAATTTATGTTATTTTGAAATTGCCATTTCACTAGTACGAAAAAGTAGCAAAATAAGCGTTCGACTAGGTATTTTTAGACAAATGAAGAAGGAAATTAAAGATAAAGGATTATACTATATCCGTATTGTACCATATTTTTAGACAACTTCAAGATTTTGATGGTCAAACATCAACGAAATATTCCTTATGTTTGGACTAAATTTTCTCGAAAATGAAGATATAATTTAAAATTCCGTTACAATACGGAAACAGATTGAAGTTTTGTGATTACAATGATATATAATTTATATGGTTTTGAAACAAATTGCTCGCTATTTTATCGCCAATGCTGAAGCTCTGCAAACCTTCATCAGCCTTAACCAAAGCACGTGTGTTTGCATAGGAAAAAAAATCGTTAAAATAACCATTTTTCTAGATATTACGATATTACCATCATTGATATTTTAAAAAAGACTTCATATATAATATTTTTTGATCTAAGTAATAAATCACAACAAATAATCTAGATAAATTGATCCGGTTTAATGAGAAATACTTCGAAAGGCGGTACTTTATTTTGCATAACCACGCCACGTTTTTTAATTGATGGTACTAATTCGCTACTAATGCTAATGTCGGTGAGTTTCGTAAAAGATCAAGATCATCTCTCTGCATGATCCAATTACCAAGGCCACAGATGCTATAAGAGAAACAGCAAATGAAATCGTAAGAAAAATGATTCCCACGATTTGACCAGGTACTGATGCCCTGATCCTGTTAGATGAAATACGAAAGTTGAAGGCTACACATCTCCTGTGTTTTCTATCATTGTTTCTACAAAAACAATAGAAATAAAAAAAATATATTTTTATTGTTTTTGCCAGACGAGTCTTTATAATATAATATTTTTTATATTGTTAGGAACTTATAAGTTGTTTCAACATTCTCTTGTTGAAATTATCCAACTATAATAATCATTTAATTATTTGTTTCAGATTTGGTAGCAGGTCAAAAATTAAAGGGCAACCAAGAAGATCCCTGCCAAGTCAAAGCTAGAGTTATAGGAGATGAAACATATTGTGACAGGTATTGCATTTTCAAAATATTACTTAAAAAATATTATTGCTCATAAAATATGATATTTTATTTATTTATTTAGGTATTGGGAATGTGTCGACGGTCAGCCTGAATTATACGATTGTCCCAATGGATTAGTCTTTGCAGGGAAAAACAGAGGTGTAACGGAAGGCTGCGACTATCCATGGAGGTCAAATTATTGTGAAGGAAAACAACAAGCCAGTGAGTACATTGTCACTTTATCAGTATATTTGTCAGTCTGATTCTTCTTTATCAATTTATTCGTTTATTTTCTTTGAATAAAAAGATTGAGGAAAGAGTATAATGCTCTATCCATGTATTCATGTATCATATAGAGACCGAATCGACTGTCGAGTCAGCTTTGTTAAAAACAAAAATGTTTAATCAAGGAGCCTTGAAAAAATAAATTTGATCGTCTAATGTTTTTCACGTCTTGTATTAGCCGGTTAAAAGATGCCCAAATCGTATTTTTAATCATATCTCAACCTCTTCAAATGGAACAAGGGTAGCACATTAGCATATTTGGAAAAAGCATTTTTTACGAATAATTTGGTACCACACACTTGGTATTTCGAGTAAAATTGTTCTTATGCACCGCATGCTAAAATTTCAAATAAACCATATCCGAAAATGTCAAAATGTGACATATGTTATGTCATTCTATTCAGAGTGTCATTTTCTATGAATAAAATAAAAAAAATACTGAGGGTGTAGTTTAAAAATCAAAATTTGCCGTCAATCAATCCTAATTTATGTCATATACTAACACTAAACATACCAAATCGCGTTTTTTTATCTGAAAATATAAAAATGTTATAGGGGTGAGCCACTTTTCAGACGCACCCGGTATACGTATATTAATTAAATGTTGTAATTACTATAGATCCACCTATCGGTACTGACCACTGCGACTGGTTGTACGGAATCTTCGGACATGAGACTTCCTGCACCAGATATTGGACTTGTTGGAATGGCACAGCCACAGAACAGCTCTGCATCGGAGGTTTACTCTACAACGAACGTACTCATTCCTGTGATTGGCCCGAAAACGTAGATGGATGTCAAAAACATCGTAAGTTTGACAAATATTAGTACCTAGCCTATTTTTACAAGCTTTTATTTGACTTGCAATGTAATGTAACTACTTATACAATAAACGTAACTACTTCCCCTAAACTAACAAAAATAAAACATTTTAATTATTACAACCGTATACAGGTTACCCGCTAGTAGTTATAAAAAGCATTTTTGGTAAACTCTGTCTCTAATAGTTTCTGAAAAATAAAATTATTTTTTTCAAAAAGGTCCGATTAAATGTGTATCTCCGAAACTAAAGTTCCAAAAAAATTCGTAATATATCTAGAAATTCATTTACCCACTAGTAGTTATAAAAAGCATTTTTGGTAAACTCTGTCTCAAATAGTTTCTGAAAAATAAAATTAATTTTTATAAAAAGGTCCGATTAAATTTATATCTCCGAAACTAAAGTTCCAAAAAAATTCGTAATATATCTATAAATTCATTTACCCACTAGTAGTTATAAAAAGCATTTTTGGTAAACTCTGTCTCAAATAGTTTCTGAAAAATAAAATTATTTTGTTTTAAAAATGTCCGATTAAATGTATATCTCCGAAACTAAAGTTCCAAAAAAATTCGTAATATATCTAGAAATTCATTTACCCGCTAGTAGTTATAAAAATCATTTTTGGTAAACTCTGCCTCTAATAGTTTCTGAAAAATAAAATTAATTTTTATAAAAAGGTCCGATTAAATTTAGATCTCCGAAACTAAAGTTCCAAAAAAATTCGTAATATATCTAGAAATTCATTTACCCACTAGTAGTTATAAAAAGCATTTTTGGTAAACTCTGTCTCTCATAGTTTCTGAAAAATAAAATTATTTAGTTTTAAAAATGTCCGATTAAATGTATATCTCCGAAACTAAAGTTCCAAAAAAATTCGTAATATATCTAGAAATTCATTTACTCGCTAGTAGTTATAAAAATCATTTTTGGTAAACTCTGCCTCTAATAGTTTCTGAAAAAAATAAAATTAATTTTTATAAAAAGGTACGATTAAATTTATATCTCCGAAACTAAAGTTCCAAAAAAATTCGTAATATATCTAGAAATTCATTTACCCACTAGAAGTTATAAAAAGCATTTTTGGTAAACTCTGTCTCTCATAGTTTCTGAAAAATAAAATTATTTTGTTTTAAAAATGTCCGATTAAATGTATATCTCCGAAACTAAAGTTCCAAAAAAATTCGTAATATATCTAGAAATTCATTTACTCGCTAGTAGTTATAAAAATCATTTTTGGTAAACTCTGCCTCTAATAGTTTCTGAAAAATAAAATTAATTTTTATAAAAAGGTACGATTAAATTTATATCTCCGAAACTAAAGTTCCAAAAAAATTCGTAATATATCTAGAAATTCATTTACCCACTAGTAGTTATAAAAAGCATTTTTGGTAAACTCTGTCTCTCATAGTTTCTGAAAAATAAAATTATTTTGTTTTAAAAATCTCCGATTAAATGTATATCTCCGAAACTAAAGTTCCAAAAAAATTCGTAATATATCTAGAAATTCATTTACCCGCTAGTAGTTATAAAAATCATTTTTGGTAAACTCTGCCTCTAATAGTTTCTGAAAAAAAAAATTAATTTTTATAAAAAGGTCCGATTAAATTTATATCTCCGAAATTAAAGTTCCAAAAAAATTCGTAATATATCTAGAAATTCATCTACTCACTAGTAGTTATAAAAAGCATTTTTGGTAAACTCTGTTTCTCATAGTTTCTGAAAAATAAAATTATTTTGTTTTAAAAATGTCCGATTAAATGTATATCTCCGAAACTAAAGTTCCAAAAAAATTCGTAATATATCTAGAAATTCATTTACCCGCTAGTAGTTATAAAAATCATTTTTGGTAAACTCTGCCTCTAATAGTTTCTGAAAAATAAAATTAATTTTTATAAAAAGGTCCGATTAAATTTATATCTCCGAAATTAAAGTTGCAAAAAAATTCGTAATATATCTAGAAATTCATTTACCCACTAGTACTTATAAAAAGCATTTTTGGTAAACTCTGTCTCTCATAGTTTCTGAAAAATAAAATTATTTTGTTTTAAAAATGTCCGATTAAATGTATATCTCCGAAACTAAAGTTCCAAAAAAATTCGTAATATATCTAGAAATTCATTTACCCGCTAGTAGTTATAAAAATCATTTTGGTAAACTCTGCCTCTAATAGTTTCTGAAAAATAAAATTAATTTTTATAAAAGGTCCGATTAAATTTATATCTCCGAAATTAAAGTTGCAAAAATTCGTAATATATCTAGAAATTCATTTACCCACTAGTACTTATAAAAAGCATTTTTGGTAAACTCTGTCTCTCATAGTTTCTGAAAAATAAAATTATTTAGTTTTAAAAATGTCCGATTAAATGTATATCTCCGAAACTAAAGTTCCAAAAAAATTCGTAATATATCTAGAAATTCATTTACCCGCTAGTAGTTATAAAAATCATTTTTGGTAAACTCTGCCTCTAATAGTTTCTGAAAAATAAAATTAATTTTTATAAAAAGGTCCGATTAAATTTATATCTCCGAAACTAAAGTTCCAAAAAATTCGTAATATATCTACAAATTCATTTACCCACTAGTAGATATAAAAAGCATGTCCTAAAATGCTTAGTTTCGGAGATACAGGGTGTAGAAATTTCATTTTTATTTCGATTTTTTCCAAATAATTTATGAAGTAACGTCAATATTTGGATGAAAATTGGTATCTGGGAGTTTTTTGCCACGAAAAATTTGATTTTGATGTCAATATGCCTCCAATTTGTAGGGGGCGCCACCTACATGTGTTTTAACTGTTTTGAAGTGTAATAACTTTTCGTCCGTACCTGTATACAACTACTGAGTAAAAAAATATACATTTACGACGTTTTTTACGTGAAAAAGAAAAATCGCTAGGAGTAATGGTTTTCGAGATATTTAGAATCTAATTTATCAATACTTGTTATCATTGACATAAATTAAACATATGTTGACTAAATAGTAATTAGACTAAAATCATAAATTTGAAATGTTTTTGTGCCAAAATTTAGAAATTTTTTCCATTTTAAATCAAAATAAAAACACTAAATCACCACAATACACCAAAACACTTTTACTTTTACACTGTCAGTTTGTTTACTGTGTCAGTGTAAAAGTAAAAGTGTTTTGGTGTATTGTGGTGATTTAGTGTTTTTATTTTGCTGTGTAACACCAAAGGTTCCAAACCTCAACTGTAATCCATTTTAAATATTTTGAGAACGGTTGCTCGTAGCGATTTTTACCAAGAGACATTTTTTATGTAAAAAACGTCGTAAATGTATATTTTTTCAATCAGTAAATTTATACAGGTACGGACAAAAAAAGTCATTACTCTTTAACACAGTTAAAACACATGTAGGTGGCGCCCCCTACACATAAGAGTCATAGTGACATCAAAATCAAATTTCTCATGTCCAAAAACTCCCAGACACCTATTTTTATCCAAATATTGACCTTACATCAGAAGTTATTTGGAAAAAATCGAAATAAAAATGAAACTTCTACACCCTGTATCTCCGAAACAAAGTATTTTAGGACACACATTTATACGAACTTTTTTACTTATTTTAATCTCCAGAATATGCTGCTGCTATGTTTTCGGAATACAGTTCTGACCACCTTGTATATAGTATGTGCTAAAATTCTAATTTAGGTATATTTTGTGAATATAAGTGTCATTATCTGACATTTATCTATTGTGGCTTTATTAGTCTGTTTTAATTTTTTTAATATTTGTATTTTATTATTTGTTACTCTTAAAATTTCTTTGTAGGTTATTTTCAGTTTTTTTTATATAATTTTCAATATTTTTTACAGCTTTATGTAATGATGATCCAAATGGAAACGTACCATTGGGAAAATCCTGCAACCGATACTGGCAATGCCAGGGAGGATATCCCAGACTACAAAGGTGTCCAGCTATGTTGGTGTTCGACAGGAGATCCTTAAGGTAAAAACATCCATTTTTTGATCTAATTATTATTGCAAAATTATGATATTTAAGATAGATACAAAAGACCTATTTTTTAAAATTATTTTTTTAAAAATTTTAATCTTATCAGCACTCGTGTTTATAGAAGCTTTTTTGCATATTTTTTGAAGAGAAATCAATGAGTACTTACATAACAGTTTGGCCAGTTAATGACATTAACTTTTTTACTATGCTTTTTTAAAGGTTGCTATTAGATTTATTTTAAGGCAAATTAGTAAAATTGCCTTTATCTCATCAAGAAGACCAAACTCGAGACAACTTTTAATCAGGATTAAACGGTCTACACAATTTTGCTAACAAGAGAGAAAGTCAGTAGCGCACATGTTTTTTTTTAGAAAATTATACCAGTGATAACCTATACAGGGTCCGGCAATAGTGCGTCGGGCATCTGTAGCTCCTATATAATAAAAAAACTTGGGAATTTTGTTTAAGTCCAAACCTAAAGTATATATTAGCACAGATTATACAGATTATAAACTTTCGTGGTTCCAATTTTCAAATTGGGCACTAGTTGGGTTACTAGTTTGCGCACATAGCACGCCCACTTATGGCCTCTAGAATTGTGCACAGCGCCTGACCGGCACAGTTATTAGAGAGATATCGGAAAACTGAATAGCGTCATGCAGTATTTACGCGTACCTTATGGTTACGATATGCGCGAGTCAATTTTTAACGCAACACCCGCTAATAACGTTACCGCCTGATTTTGCGGATCAATTACACCAAGCGCTATTTCTAAATAACGTTTAAAAATTGCTTAAATGGGCATGTGTGGGTATTTGACAACCGGGGCCGGCCGGCGAGATTATTTATTTTAGGTTATGTTTGAATTGTTTTGAATTATTACTTTAGTTTTATTAGGTAGGTAATTTGATATTTAAGTAGCTGGGATTAGTTTTAATTAAATAAATATGGCCCAAAATATGGATTCCACCTCTTCCAATATTAAAGAACCTATAAAGAGGCTTAGGTTTACAGCAGATGACGACTTAGCCCTTCTAAAAGAATGTGTTGCTTGTTGCCCTAAACCCACTGGCAGACGTTGAACAATAAAGCACTGGAAATAAGCACTTTAGCCCTTGAGTTTTAAAATGCCTAGTAAACAAAACAATTTCAAAGTTTTAAATTCAAAGTTAGGTTAAGTTTAAATAGCGGACGCGACGCGAACAGAATTCTTTCCGATCCGATAACTATAAATGAAGAGAGTTAATACCACCTCACGTAAAGGAAATAACACCTGACCTTATTAACGTCCATGCACGCTATTCAGTTGAGCGATATCTCTCTATTACGCTGTTTATTGTTATTTCACGCGAGTTTATTTTTGCGCACAGGAAATTTTACTCGTTTGCACATCGTCATAAAAAACAATTTTCCTACCACAAATTAGGGATAAGATTTTTATCTGTTTACATATAGTATACCTAATCTGTGGTACTAGGATGTATTTCAGGAAAATATTTTAACTTCTATAGGGTGGCTCAAAAAAGTATGGATAGGGATGATTTTTTTACTCTCTGTACATTATTGCATTTTTGGCTTCCTTTCAGATCACTTCACATAATCCTAAGATATGAGTAAATATATTTAAAGAGGGATGGCACATGTTTTTTAAAACAACCTCTATAAAAGTATTTTCGTTTATAACACTGCTTCTACTATTTTTACTACTAGAATGACCCTGGTACATGCTATGAGGGATAGTAATGGCCATGAAGATTTGTTTTTTTTTGCTTTTATTGCACGGAGAGCCCCAGTCATTCCACTAACAAATTTATATTATTATTCCTAGATGCAATTAACACGCTATTGCAAAATACATATATCGCATGAAATAAAAGTTACACAACGCTGAATTAATGCTCATTTTTTGCCACTGTTTTTTATTGTGTTGTTTTTTCATGTAATTTTAATAATAGTTTTTTAAGACATTCTTACTATAAATTTTTATTGCATTTTAATATTAAAATATAATTAAATATATAAGGATATGAATATAAATTAAGAATATACGAACCTTTGGCTTGGTGCATTCTCCGCCGGTGCTGCCATCATCGGAGAATATCGTAAACAACCGGCATATACAGGGTGGCGCCCCTCATACGCCGCGGAAGCTCCAAGGAGAACGGTTGCTTATATCAAAATGAAATTTTGGCAGCATATGTAGGTTAACTGAAGGCATTTTATAAAAATATATAGAATTATACAGGGTGTCCCAAAAAAAAGTTACACATCAAAGTTGTGTTTTTTCTAATGGAACACCCTATATATTAATTGATTTTCGGATTCTAGGAAAAAAATAAGGGTGATTTTTATTAAAGAAGCATATACTTAAAATCTAAGGATTTTGACATATATGATATTTTGTGAAAATGAAGAGTAAATTTTAAATTTCGATAACAGCTACCTAAATTTTAGTTGACCTTGTATAGCCCGATATTTAATTACAGTAACCATTGTATGTTAAACCAAATTGAAATTTGACCCGAAAAGTTATACGGGGTGAGACAAAATTAGTATAGAACATTAGTCACTTTTAAAAGCAAGTAACTCCTTTATTTTAAATGGAACATCCAGTATATTTTTCCGGTGTTCAATGGGTAATTTATATATCTACAAAATATTATTAAGATTGCTGACTCCTCAGATAAAAATTTTCCTAGATATTTTAACTTTTATGATTTTGCGTGAGTACAGTACGTCTGTTCGTTCTGTAGCTACGGGGTATCCGTGAGAGGGGAAACGATTCTCTCGATGTTTTTCGTAAAAAATTAGACGACGCGTTCCATCAATAAAAATTCGACAAATTTGCAAGTAGCCAATAAAATGAGTGGGCGGAGCGATTTGCGGTGACGTACTCGTCAAGTCGACGTATAAAATATATTGTTGTTTATTTAAAGGTTTTTTGTCCGCATTCCTTTCATAGACACAGATCCAGCAAACGTACTGTAGATCTTTATTATTTGAAAAAAATCTAGGTGGCTGTGTGATATATCTTTTGTAAATTTAACAAAAATTAAAGATTGTAGAGTAAAACACTCAACGGCAATAAAAAGATACACGTTTAAAACATATATATTATTACAGAATTAAAACTAGATATAAAGCTATAATTATGTGACAAAAATTAGCTAGATGAAATCATATGCTCTTTTAAAAGGCATATAGGTGGAGTTCTACCTCGAAAAGCAGCTACTATCATTTCTCTCGTGTTGTCGAGAATAGTTGTTGGTCGAGTTTTGTAAACACTGTCTTTAATATATCCCCATAAAAAAAACAGACTAGATAAAATCAGAAGCATTTAAGTATTCTATTAATTCTATTAATTGGTGAACTGCATTTACCAACTAATAGAATCATATCAACTCTCTCTGATGTAGGATAAGTTTGCATTTTCGGCAAATTTCTGAGAATTTTTTTTGTTTTAACTGACACAATATGATAACTAGTTGTTAAAGTGGGACTAATTAGACAGCTATGTTGAAGTAACGCCATACATATCACAGGAGCTCCTAGATGGAGCCTCCGCGGCGTATGAGAGGCGCCACCCTGTATAATTATTCTAAAAGTGTTTAGAATACACCAAACCTATAAAATTTAACTAACTACCTAATGATTCTGTTTTCTTAGATGTGTGGTACCGCCCACCGAAGACTGCGACGTACCCAGCACCCTTCCCCCACCAGTCAGAGAGGAAGAAGAAGAACAGAACATTCCCCAAAACAACCCCAAAAATAGAGGCAATAGAGAACCAGCCAACTTCCCAAACCTACCCCCCGGAGCGATCCCAATCCCATCGAAAAACAACAGAGGACAAAACTAATTTAGTAATTTAGTACTACTATTTTAAGTATTTTATTTTAAGTCGTCGAACTGAGAGTTAAGGCGCGTTTACACCAGTCAAGTTAAGTTCAACTTGACCAATTGACTTGACTCGTATGGACGCACCTTTAAGTATTTTATCGAAAAAGTAGCACAGCATACATATCGCGTAGATTCAACTGAATATTTATTTTTTTCTTTAATACGTAATATTGATGTAATAACACGTTAAAAATAATGATTTCGCGGTATTTTTGTGGTATAATATTAATTTATTCCTCATCAAATTGAGTTAATGTAATTTCCATATGGCGTTTTCTTAATGTTAGATGGCCGAGTTTACTTTCTCTAGTTGCATTTTTCATTTCCACGTGAAACACTTTCACTTTTTGCGACTATATATAATATATATTATGTGCATGTATATTTTTTCCATATTTTAGTGCCAGTATATATAATATTACTTTCGTCTTTCGTATGTACAGTGTGTCCACATATTTAGGATGGGTCACTGAAAATTTCTTGATTGAGATTTTATTTTTATTATTCTTTTTAAGTTATTGGATATACGTATTAATCTAATTTATGATTTGTAAGAAATTATTTTACATGTTTATTAAGGTTTAATGAACGCACATAATTCTGATCACACTGTATATATATATTTCTTGAAAAAAAAAGATCAAATTTCTGTATTGTTCTTTAAATTTAAATCCATTGTTTTATAATTAAACAATATAGTTTTGTTTTTTAAACAATATTGTTTTATTTCTTTACCCTGCATGATTGCAATTTACAGGGTGTCCCACTTAAGATGGATACAAGCCAATATCTTGGTTGTTTGTTGAGCGATCTTTTTCATTTTTGGCAAGAGGCTGTATGGCTATAAGACGTACATTTTGCCCAGGGTAAGAAATGCGATACCTCATAGACGTACGTTTTAATGGGGTTTGATATTTTTCGAGTCAAGAGTAAACTACCCTTAGGACAGTATTTATTTCAAATCTGATAAATTATATTTAATCTTCCTTACACAAAATACTTAAATTCTAATTTTGATAAATATTGATACTGGGTGTGTTATTAAAATAAGACATTTTTATTTTTATTGTTATTTTTTTAAGCACTTACGACGCCACTGCACTGAAAAAAAGGATCTCTCAGTCGAAATGAATATGACTTTGACCCAAAAGATTGGCGCTTTTCAATAGGGCCAAGAACGACGTTTCTTTGCCCAAAGCATTAACTATCTTTTCATAAGCTTTAAAAAATTACTTTAGAGAAGAATCTATCTGTTCAAAGTATTTCACTCTTGACCCAAAATGAATATGCAAAGAAGTTCTTGCTACAAGAACAATAGTCTCTTTGATTCATGCAAAAATTCTTGATTGAAAAGGAACATTTCTTGATTAAAGAGACACTTTTCTTAAACCAATAGCGAATACTATTGACTCAACTAAAAATTATTTTGGTCTAAGAGAAGTCCATACATCATATACAGGCATATTACGAGGTATAATATTTTCTGATAAATTTAGGTTTTCCTGGTCTGTAGTAAGTAAAGTGATATTATTTTAAAATTATAAGCTTTGGTCACATTTTGAATTTTTTAATACGACTTGAAATTCTAAAATTTTTGTAATTATTTGCTTATTTATTATTCTTATTCTATCTATAGTCACGCATGCATTATCTAAACAGGTGCATTAGGTAAATGTCTCTTACCTTCAAATATAGCAAATAAATGCTCTAATTTCCATGTTTTTCAGAAACTTCTTTAAAGAATCCATATATCCTAAAATTTGTCCATAAAAAATGACAAATACATGTCAAAAACGATCACTAATTTGTTATACGATATGCGCTTAAAAAGCAAATTATGCAAAATTCCAAGCAACAAAACCCGTGCGTACTATGATGTGCGACCTATGAAATGCGACATACGACTAGTGGTCGAGAACTATCGATAGCCTATCGATATTTATCGATAGTTTATAATATCGAAAACTATCGATATTATATTTCTGACCATCGATAGTTTTCGATAATTATGTCTTTATTACTATTTACCAGTTTCAATAAAGAAAAGACATTCAGGTTTAATTTTTTTTATCACCACCAATCGGTTCTTTAACATAGGTTGAAAATAAATAAGAATCTTCTTTTAAACGAGTTTTCGGAGCAGTTAGTCAATCCGAAATATGTCATTATTGTCAAAATTATCAAATGTCGTGTCAACACTGTCAACGTTAACTGTCAACAGTGTCAACTTTAACGTCAAACGTCGACTTCAAGCTTACGGCCAACGGATTTTTGGATCTAATCTGGCATTTTTGCAATTTAATTTATATGTGATAAACAATAATAAACATAAATCAAAATATAAAAAAACATATGTGATGTGTGATGTGTCCATTCCATAGACAAACTAACAAAAGCAAGACTTTTCAAAGGATTGAGGAAGTCGAATTATTGTTTTTGCGCTGGCCAGTTGAGTCAGAAATCATCGCGCAGTCGCACTCGTCAAACCTAACCTAAATAAAACGAAAACGTTTTTGCCTTGAACCATCCTTGAACGAACTGTTGAATTCCTGATTTTGCGTTTTGTTTGGTTATTACTATTATTTTATTAGCGTACAAAACGAAAACAAATAATTTAATACATTTTACATTTATGAAGAACATAATAATTACTGTGATTATACATATTATTGTGATTATATCCCTAACGTAGACAAAACGAAGGTCCTACAAATTGACTGTAAGTTATAAGAATCTTTTTAATCTTTTTATGATTTGAATTTTCGTGCTTTATATTTTATAATAGACTCGAAATGTTAATATTTTTGCAAATTCTTGTGAAAATGTGAAGTTTATATTTTTGTTTTATATTTGAAAAAGTTGTATATTTTTAAGATGTTTCTGTTGTTCCTATTATTAATATTATAATATACATAATTATTTTTTTGTACCTTTTGAAGAATAATGCTTTTATTTCGTTTACCATAACTGTTTTTTTTATCATCTTTTTTGTTATTTTAATAAGAGGAATACGTTTTCGTTTATTTAACTTTTGTTTTTATATCTGTTATGTCCAGAAATTATTGTTTATTTTACCGATGGAAATAAATTTATTTGATTTTAATAAACGCTTTTTAATTAAACATCCTTGTCTAAAAGGCTACTACAAAATACACAATCCATAAGTAAACCGTCCTCGTCTAAAAGGCCAGTTGACGTAAGCGCGGTAATAAACTCTTATCAAACTTGTTACCGTTTTGCAGTACAGCGTTGACGCGTCTTGCTTTTGTTAGTTTGTCTACGGTCCATTCCATTTGCAGGCGGTGATTTAATATAAAAATGTTATTTAAAGAGTCTGGGTTAGTTTTGTACGTCAATGATCTTCCAAAAAACATAATTTATTTAAAAAAATAACCTAAAAACTGGTAAACTCACTAATTATTATGACTATCGAACACTATCGATAATAATCGATTGTCAAAGGACCGACTATCGATAATTATCGATGGTGGGGACTATCGATCAGTAGAGGACTATCGATCATCGAGTTCTCGACCACTACATACGACTGATCGAACTGCCGACTGATTGTATATACCGTCCTTCGTCATCGTCTTTGCGTGTCGTTATTATTTTTCATCAAAAGAGTATTTAGCTATTGGAACAATGGCCATGTTTCTTGAATGAAGTACTTCCTAGCGTATTTTTCTTTTGGTTGAATGAAAATAGATTCAACAAAAATTTTCGAATTTTTCAAGAGAACCAGTTTTCTTGAGTTAAGAGAGTTTTTCTTCAGGCAAAATATTTTCTTTTACACTAAAATAAATTCTCTTGCCACTAAATTTTTTTTTTCAAGAACGACTTTAGTTTAGTAAAGTCTATCTTTTTTATCAGTGTGGATAAACAACTGGTATATTATCAATAACCAATTATAACCAATTATCAATACATAATCGATTTAAGTTTTCACATAGCTTCATCATATAATTAAGATACGATACAAAAAAACTAAACAATTTCAATTTATTTTGTTTTTATTAAGTTTGCTAATACAAACGAATAAAATGAGTTACAAAATAATTTAAAAACCTAGTTTTCAATTAAATCTGAAATATGAATTTTATTCGTTTTATTGAGGAGTATTTTAAAATATCCAAATATTTATTTAAAACAATCACTATTAATTTTGAAAAATATGCTCTAAACAAAGATTTATAAAACTATAATGAACTAAAAGTCAACATCTTCGACCAAACTTAAATCGATTATTAATTGATAATTGGGTATAATTGGTTATTGATAATAAACCAGTTGTTTATCCAGTGGCGTCGTAAGTACTTAAAGAAATAATAATAAAAATAAAAATGTCTTATTTTAATGACACACCTTGTATCGGTATTTATAAAAATTAGAACTTAGGTATCTTAGGTAAGGAGGATTCAATATAATTTTTCAGATTTGAAATAAATACTGTCCTAAGAGTATTTTACTCTTGACTCGAAAAATATCAAACCCCATTAAAACGTACGTCTATGAGGTATCGCATTTCTTACCCCGGGCAAAATGTACGTCTTATAGCCATACAGCCTCCTGCCAAAAATGAAAACGATCGCTCAACAAACAATCAAGATATTGGCTTGTATCCATCTTAAGTGACAAAAGAAAATATGTAAAAGTAGGCAACGCTGTACCGGTCAAGCTTAACAGTTTATTTGGTTTGAACTGTAGGTAACTTGTTTGTACTATAGGTTTGTAGTTTCTTAATTCATTTTCTTTTAAATATATTTTTCTAAATAATAAAACTTCATTTTTTAAAGCAACTTGTTTTATTTCTTCTTGCTACGACAGTATCATTTCAATGACAAGATTGTTGTACAACTTTTTATACCTAAAAAGAAAATTATATACAAATGATCTAGTCTTTGAGTCTTCGAGTGATTTAAAGTAAATTTCTTACAAATTCCTTGTGGCAGTATTGATCATATTTATGTAGTATTTTGGACATGTATCTACTGACACAAATGCCAGATGTATCAGTATTGCATGAGATACCATGTAGACAAGCTGTTGAAGTACCGCACTATTTTTAATTTGGCATTCTTGAGATATTTGGTGATAAAATACCTAAATAAGAAAAAATAGTTGATTTTAGTACATCATATTCCAAAATGACAGACTATAACTGTCACTATCAGGTATTGTCTCGTAGGACAGACTATAGTTTAAAGAGTCTCCAAAAAATACTTATATAGTATAAAAAATGTAAATACAGTACTTACTTGTAACAGTGTTGTAATTCCAACAACAAGGACTTGTATATTCGGTGCTACAGCATAAGTACCACCAGCCAAGAAGCCTGCAATAGCTCCAAAATACTTTTTATCTATTATTTTTGCTTTCAATAAATGGCATATTATAAACTACAAAATATAAATGAATTAAAAATAAAATTAAATAAAAAAAATAAATACCCTGTATAAGCAGACGTAACCACCAATAAAAGCTCCAAATCTCACGTTGTCCTTGTTGACCAAAATTCCAAAAATATTTTGAGGTTTCTGCACTAAACTTAGCATTTTCGGAATAAGTTTTTTAATTATGCTGAAAGCATAACCAAGTCCAAAATATTTCAGACTTTTCTAAAAGAAATATAAAAAAAAATAATAATAAAATACATTAGCATCGTGGGGACTTGATTGTATTGTGAAAACTAGATGATGAAAAGAAAATTGAGCGAATCCCAATCACCGCTTCTGTTAAAGTATCTTACTTTAAAGATGTAATCATAACAGTCATTTTTATGATAACATGTGTAGTTTTCGTCGCACAAGTTCATAAAATTTTTTGGTGTGTAGAACCTACAAGAAAAGTTGTATGTAATAGTACTTCAATACTTTATGATTTTTAGTAAATATTTCTTTACCAGAAATGAACAAAATCTAGTTTGTGGTTCTTCTTTTGAATCATATACATCAAAGCACTACTTATTAACATATAAAATATAGTTTGTTTGGTTACTGTTAGGTTCACAATTTGATGATAGTCGATATTTTGAAAGGCAGATTCAACCAGCTAAAAAATAAGACTACACAACTACACAGGGTGATCAAATTGAAATACACAAAGTTTTACATGTAATAAATATGTATGAGAACAAGATGTCTTTGTGGTTTAAAATTGATCACCCTGTATGTAATAATAATAAAAAAAATTGGCGCCGGGAGGCACGTATAGCCGCCCATACTAAAATATGTTAATAAAAAGTTGGTAGGCAGTTCTTTTAGTTTCAATTATCTCAAAAACTGCGACTTTGACTGATTTTGATGTTTTTACAAATTTTGTTGCAAATATTATTCCTAATCTTAAATTGAAAACCGCGTTTCGCTAGCTACTGTAATTTTGGAGTTACGATTTTTTTAAATTTTTAACCTCCTCCCATACCCCCTTACAACCCCCCACCCCCACCAAAAACTAACGGCCAGATTCTCGGGTGCCACAGTATTTTTGTACCAAATTTGGTTAAAATCGGATTAGTGGTTTTTGAGTTATCGTGTTACAGACAGACAGACAGACAGACAGACAGGCAGACAGGCAGACAGACAGACAGACAGACAGACAAACGGTATGGTCGGCTAAAAATTGTGTGCGTACTATGTGCGCATATTTGTAGTGAAACTTCATACTAACAGCTAGAAGTGTAAGCTATAAGTGTAAAAAAACTAAAAGCGTAGTTTGCAATGTTGAAAAAGTAATAAATTAAAAAAAAATATTTTTGCTGTAAATGTTTTGTGTAACAAATAGTTTTTTACGTACAACAAATAGCTTTTTACGTCAAAAAATAGTTTTATACGCGTAAAAAATAGTTTTTTACTAAAAACTGTTTTTGCTCGCGCAAAGTCTTGAAATGTTGCTCCTAAAATGCGTAAAAAAGTTTTACTTCAATAACTAACTACTTAAAAACTTACCAAGTTAAAAAAAATTAACGTGTCCAGTATTTTGTTTTCTTTGGTTTCAACAAGCAGTCCTAATCCTGATACTAATCCAGAAATGAGTCCTATGTTATAATAATTCATCCTTCCAGTAAGTCTACTACATACATATAAATTAATAATACATTTTATTACAAAATAAAAAAATAGTGCTTATACCATAAAACACAGTTACTTCCTAGCAGCAAACTACCCAATAACATACCATAAAAAGATGACCTAATTTCATTTTGAACAAATTTCTTCAAAACCACTTTTTTGTCTTTGTATTTTCTATAATCCAGAACTGCTCTTATCTAATGAATAAATGCAATGTCAGTATTTTTATATTGGATAAGAAATCATTTTTACACTTACCACATAGATTGGTATAAAAAATTTCAGTGAACCTAGAAAGACATCGCAACAAAGATCAAAGTTGGCCTTCAAGCAGTTTCCTTCCCAAGTATGCAAATGATTGCAGGTGAATTCTTTTAGTACTTTTTCATAAAAAAGTTCCTTGCTTAAAACTACCATTTTAGTACTTCAACAAATAAAAATAATACGAATCAAAGTACATAGGAATATTAATTAGATTTGATAAAATTCTATTTCGTTGCCTTCAATTCAATTTAAATTCATTTTTGGGTTAATGTTTTATTTATATTTACCGTAATTTTATTATGTAAATGACAATATTTTACTTTGTATTGTCTCTGTGTGAAATGTAGAAGAATATATACAGGGTGGCGCACCTCATTCGCCTCGGTTAATTATGCAAAAACGGAAAGATGTAGAAACAAAATGTTGTATGGGTATATGTGGGAAGACAGAGTGTCGGAACTAAGATCCATACCAAAGTTATATTTGTTCTTATGGAACACCCGGTATTTTATTTCATTTTTCGATTCTAGGACATAAAATAAGGCATTTATTATAAGGGTTTAATATGTCTAAAAGCTTTGGTATAATAAAAAAGGTTGTTAACACCCTGTACATTACTTTTCAGAATTAATTCTTGTGCTGACTTTTAAGCTAGAAAAATAAACTTTACTATAAAATTGATTGCTTTCTGAAATGTATACAGGGGTATCAAAAACTGCTTGTCTATTTTAAATACTTATTTTACATAAAAATTTCGTTATTTTAAATGCAAGACTCTGTATTTTTTAAAACCAATCGAAGCAGATTCAAATGCTCTTTTAAACTATATTAGGGTTTCCTATATCTGGCTGAGATTTTGAATAAAAAGCGATTTTTCAATAAAATAGCAATCAAGATGGTTGGTGTCACTACAGGGGTGCCCGGGAGTGCCGGCCACCCCATATACTGCTGGGCACCCCCAGAGAAATCCTGAGTTATGACTCTTGGCTACGTATTAATTTTTATTTGCTTGTGATGCAGTAAAAATGACGTTTTCTAGTGTTGTTTAGTCGATATTATTTTGTTGTGTTCAAAAAATGTGTTAATTTTTATTTTTTTAGAAAATTTGTAGGTATTTAAGTAATCTACGGGAACACGGTTTGATATCCAAGTCTATGAAATTTATTGATAGAGAAATTTATGTAAACGTTTTATTAAAAAATGTGTTTTATAAAATTATTTTTCATTTTCAAAAAAACACAAGCCCTAGGCCCCCCTTGGGCTCAACCCCAGGCCCCCTCCCACAGGCCTATCCCAGGATAAATTGCTAGTTACCCTAATGCAAACAGGCAGTTTTTTTGTCCAAAAATTCTAAATATTTTTTTCTCAAAAACAGTTAATGTTAGGTATAGAGTGTTTAATATCAAAATTCATAAAATTTTACAGAGAATTTAGTTTTGTAATAAAAATTGGGGATACTCATTTAAAAAAAGAAAGTTGCTGTCAATTTTTGGTACTTCCGATAGTGCCGCCATATTGAAAATATTTTTATTCGATAGATCTCGTTATGAAACAATAATGTGCAAAAAATCTCCGATCTAGATATTGTACTTCTCTAGAACCTTCTAATGCACACTCAGGCTGGGACACCCTGTATACCAAATTTTAGAGAAAAAGAGACGAATTTTTAAACGTTTATTTACATTATAAAAATCCGAAATAAACAGATTACAAAAATATAGACAATCAATCTTTATAAAATAGGATCAAAACAAAACAAAATCTCACTAACTCTAAATACAATATCACACTTTTAATCAATAGAAATTATTATTTCTAAGGCTTTACAGTAACTCTAAGCAAATGCCCATCTGCACCGCCTACGTATACCTCGTTTTTCTCTCCAGCAGATATCACATTGATTACCAAATCCAGATTCAGACTTGCTACATTCTCTGGACAATTCCGCGTTATGGACCAGTGTTTTAAGATTTTATCCCATCCACCGCTGAAGAGGTGCTCAGTATTATTCCACACCACACCTTCCAAAGCGTTGATTAGTAAATCCGAACACTCCTGGAAAGAAAATATTACAAAATATACCTTTATAACCTGGAAACTTATATGGTGAAATTTTGATAAAATAATTTAGTACACACTAAAAACACGGTATGTCGCTAGTGGTAGGAAAAATAATTTTTAGAGGTTACTAGTTTATTTGGTTGCCTATGATATGCATATACAGGGTGTTTCCTAATTAATCTAAAAAATATAAAATCGTTAGAAAATGAATTAAGGCGGGCTCTTAATAAGTATATTTATTTTTTTCTCGACAACCGTTTGATGAACAAGAAAAACTCAAAAGATCAATTTTGTTGAAAAAGCATGGCCAGTCAAGAAAAAAATATATTTTCTTTAAAAAAGCAGTGGTGTACCATTTGTGTTAAGCAAAAAAATCGATTTTTTTTAAATTTATAACACCCTGTAGATCAGAAAGGAAGTACTTTAGACCCAATGGTTATATAAAAATTGTTGAACACATGAGGAATCACACCATAATTTTTTTAGACTAATTCGAAAACACCCTGTATATCGTCAACTTGACAATGACTGCTGATAAACCATGATAAATAAAAAAATACCTTTTCAGTGAAAAAAGCCTGATTTTCGCAGGAAAAATTTTGATTTTTATTGAATTTGGGCCTGCATTTGCAAATACTGGTTTGTTTTTTAATTTTCTATCTATCTAAATTTTAAATATCATACTCAGAAATAGTTTTATTATTTATTAACTGTAAAAATGGTGTCTTCTTGTTGTGTTGCATCTTGCAAAGAAACTAACCAAACTGCAAAAATGTACTTGTTTCCAAAAGACGATAAGGTATGTATCTTAGATATAAAAAAAATATATGGTATGTGTTCGTTTTTTGATTTTTTTTTCGTTAGCTTTAAAATCTATAAATCTAGGTCTATTCATTTAGACAGCCAGTCAACTTACGATCATTTACATGAAACTCTGTAAAATAAATAAAAAAATAAATTGTAAAATATATATGTTCTTATGTTTTATTAAAGTTACTTTGATATTCTAATATATCAGTGTAACTTTAAAAATAAATCCTTTGAATTCAAATATAAACATAAAAAAACATTTACAGCAGAAAAGGCGAAGGCGCTGGGTTAAACGTAGTCTCCACTAAAAACACGGAGGGGCGCTTTGACCCAAAATTTTACTATTAAGTTTCATATCTATCTTAATAGTAGATTATTTTCTTTTATCTATGTTTATAACTTTGGATCAGAAAAAAGCAGAATGTTTACTAAAGAAACAGGCTAAGAGAGAGGTCTTCATTCAAAACCCTCATTTTTCAAATTCAAAAACTACTTAAATCTTACCGTTATTCTGGCCACAGCTTTAAAGTTCTTCTCAAGGTTATTCTCATGGATAACAACTTCTCTTCCTTCTCTTGTTGAGTAGGCAAATAAATTTTTGCCTATTAAGGTAGCTGGCGCTCTTCCCATGAACACTTGCTTCATACCATACTGAATATTGTCTTCTGAAAATTATAATTAGTTACTTTATTGGTTTAGATATGTATTTATTAAAAACAGAAGTATATATAAGTGTAGATTTATGTAGACATTCATTACTTTCAATCTTCATTTCTGTAATGACCAAATCCAAATCACGAACTGTAAAAATCAGAGGTCCAGACATCAACATCAATTTCACTGGTTCTGCTAAGTTTATCTGTCCATAAAGCTTATTCTTCTTGTAAACATTGATCTGCAGAACATAATTAAACAAATGTTTGTTAATTTTCTATGTTATGAATAATTATTTAAAGGATATTTCAGTATATTTACATTTCCTTTGCTGTCTCCAGAAAACAGACAGTTTTTGGCATACTTAATCTGCCAAAATTCTACTTCCTGATCTTCCACCAACGTTTCTATAGGTTTGAGTGTTTCTAGGTGCCAAGATTTGATAGTACCATCATTGGAACAAGACCATAGTACTCCATCACCGACAGTAAGACAGTAAACTGAACAGGGATGGGCTTGCACCTCATTTAACTTGGTTAAATCTTGAGACCAAATCTGGAGAGGTAAAATAAATGTAATGCTTATATATTTTTGTATTTGAACTATCATGATTAGTGAAACACCAGGGTTAAAAGTAAAACGATTTGGTGAATTGTGATTTCTTAAAACTTTAAGTTTAAATTTTAAGTTTTTTAGCCGACCATACCAACAGGTATGGTAGGCTATTAAGATCGGCAAAAAAGTAATTTTCAAGCTGTCTGTCAGTCTGTCCATCTGTCGGTCTGTCGGTCTGTCGGTCTGTCGGTCTGTCGGTCTGTCGGTCTGTCGGTCTGTCGGTCTGTCGGTCCGTCTGTCCGTCTGTCCGTCTGTCCGTCTGTCCGTCTGTCCGTCTGTCCGTCTGTCCGTCTGTCCGTCTGTCCGTCTGTCCGTCTGTCCGTCTGTCCGTCTGTCCGTCTGTCCGTCTGTCCGTCTGTCCGTCTGTCCGTCTGTCCGTCTGTCCGTCTGTCCGTGTCCGTCTGTCCGTCTGTCCGTCTGTCCGTCTGTCCGTCTGTCCGTCTGTCCGTCTGTCCGTTCTGTCCGTCTGTCCGTCTGTCCGTCTGTCCGTCTGTCCGTCTGTCCGTCTGTCCGTCTGTCCGATCTGTCCGTCTGTCCGTCTGTCCGTCTGTCCGTCTGTCCGTCTGTCCGTCTGTCCGTCTGTCCGTCTGTCCGTCTGTCCGTCTGTCCGTCTGTCCGTCTGTCCGTCTGTCCGTCTGTCCGTCTGTCCGTCTGTCCGTCTGTCCGTCTGTCCGTCTGTCCGTCTGTCCGTCTGTCCGTCTGTCCGTCTGTCCGTCTGTCCGTCTGTTTGTCTGTCCATCTGTCCGTCTATCCGTCTGCCCGTCTGTTCATCTGTCTGTAACACGATAACTCAAAAACCGGTAAACTGATTTTAACCAAAATTGGCACAAAAATACTGTGGCACCCGAGAATCTGGCCATTAGTTTTTGGTGGGGAGGAGGGTTGGTAAGGGGGTATGGGAGGGGATTAAAAATTTAAAAAAATCGTAACTCCAAAATTACAGTAGCTAGCGAAACGCGGTTTTCAATTTAATATTAGGAATAATATTTGCAACAAAATTTGTAATAACATCAAAATCAGTCAAAGTCGCAGTTTTTGAGATAAAAAAATTGGAAAAATTCCTTTACTCTGAAACTAAAAGAACTGCCTATCAACTTTTTATTAACATATTTTAGTATGGGCGGCTATACGTGCCTCCCGGCGTCAATTTTTTTTTAAATGAAGTAAACCATTAGTGTTAGAAGTTAGTGTTAAAAGTAAAACACTTTTAAATCTAATGTTAAAAGAATATTACTTAGTTTTAACACCAGCGTCATAAAATAGTTTTACACATTGAACACATCCATTAAAAGTCATACTTTTGTTTATAGAAAAAACATATTTTAAGTATTTTTTTAATAGCATCGTTAAAAGTAGATGTGTTGAAAATTTTATATTCTACAAAAAATAATATTTTGATGTTAGTAAATAAAACTCCTACCATTATTTTTCCATCATCTGCAGCACTATAAAGTTTTCCTCCATGATACAGCAAGTATGTTACGTCCCACTCGTGTTTATCATTGTCAGAAGCTCTACAGGTAATTTCCAGAGGCATGTCAAGGCAGTTATTTAACGTTGAAACTCAAAAGACATACACTGCGCTGATAGATTCAGCAACAAAATAAATGCATCCGAATTTATAGGGTACCACAGTGAAAAAAACAATAAATTTAACCTCAAACGCATATAACTTAAATATAAATGTTTGCTATAAATGTTTTGGAATGATCTAGATGTATGAGGGTGCTATTTTTAGTGGTAAATAGATTTAAAAATAAAGTTTCTAAAAATATCGGGAAAATTCAAGCATGGAATTCCCTAGAGCTTTGCTTGGAACAGACAAATGATTATTTATTTGTCTCTCATACATTTAAATGTATAATACATTACTTAAAAAAATGTTTTTATTTACGAAAATAGCATAAAGTATGATTTAAATACAGTATTTGGGGTATTATTGATTTTAAACAGGTTGTATAAACAAAAATTCTTCTAATATTAAGGAATAAGTTGCTTTCGATTAAAAAAATTGATTCTAAAAGATTTATCAGTCTTGAAACTCAACAAAATATTAATTTAAATTTTTTTATTGAAATAACAGCCAATTCATTAGGCAGCCAGTTGGCTTTGTCAGTTTTTTAGTACCTCTGTGCCACTCGGTGGTAAGTCCTGAGAAATATCTTGGAGTGTCTTAGACCTTTTTATGATTTTTAATTATTTACTAATATAAACAGTTTAAATGCATTAAAAAAGGTTTATTAAAATCATACAGCCAAAATATACAACAAATACAATCATTAATCAAACATTATTCATAGACGAATTAATATTACATAAAAAAATTAATACAAAACAATCAAAATATATCAATCAATCAATCTATCTGACGTCCACTCTGACAATGTGTCCATCTGCACCAGCGGCGTAGATTTGATCTTGGTCACCTGTAGCTATGGAGTTTATTACAATGTCTACGTCCACACTACCGCCATCTGCGAGAGATTGGTTTTGGACATTCCATTTTCTTAGAATTTTGTCCCATCCCCCGCTGAATAATTCAAGTTTATTGCCCCACTGGACTCCAGCTAGGGCATTGATGATCCTATCGTCTTTGGATCCATGCTGTAAAAGATATTTACGTTATAATTCCAGTAATTGAAATTTTGATGTATTGCAAAGCTTGATATATATACAGGGTGAGTTTCCTACGATGTTCTCTATGGGTATCTCGGTAACTACTGGAGATAGAGAGTCAGTTAAATGGGGAAAGAATTGCAGTTTTGTGGGGTCATAAATATGCGCTTTTCAGATTTTCGAAAAAGTTCATGGCTTACTAGATATTTCGAAAAAAAAAACAAATTTTGGCTATTTTAAAAATTGTCCCTAATTCCATTATAATCTATTTTAGACAAAAAGTTTTCAGATAAAAGTTGTAGATAATCACATCCCTAATGAGATTGTGTTCTCCGATTTTTTCTAAAGCCTGTCATTTTTGACATATGACACAAACATATGTTTTTTAAATGGAAACCATAGTTGGCCAAGACTTCATAAAAAGCGCTGTTTTTTAAGCTTTTCAACGATATAAGATATAATATGTTTCTTTCACAAAATTACTGAGTTATAACCAATTCTTATCTTTCTTGACTAATTTCACTTAGTTAGCCATGGAAACAAGTTCAATCGTCGTTGCTCTCAGAAATGTGAAATTGTCACATCCAATCTTTGTAAATTAACATAAACAAAAATTGTAAAATGGTATTTCCAAAATAGGTCTTATCGGAATATACAAACAATTTTTCCACAAACTTTTGTAAACAGGCCAATTCCATCTTTACCTACTATATCAAGAGTTATTAATAATTTTGAAACACATGGGTGCGTGTCCCCACAAAAACACAAAAAGCCTGATGTGTTGATTAATGAAGAACAGGAGTTAAAGCAAGTGTTCGTTTGTGTTACCGCGGATCAAAATCCCACGTTTTCAAGTAATCAAATTGCTGAGGTGGTTGCCCTGCCCACAATGCCCGTATTGTTCAAGAATATTTGAACAATACTTTTCCCAACCGTTTAATTAGTGGATATGGAACTATTTTGTGGCCCGCTAGATCACCAGATCGTTCTCCCAATGATTTCTTTTTGTGGGGTTATGTAAAATCCAAAGTGTATGGTCATAATAGGGCTAATAATCTGGATGAGCTTCAAGTAAAAATACGAGGGGCTTTCCAAACTGTTAGCCCTAATATGTTAGCCAATGTCAGACGGGGATTTTACGAACGCCTAGACTTCTGTCTAGCACAAGAAGGTGGTCTTTTTGAACACTTGTTATAACTTTTTTTTATTTAGAGTAATATTATAGTTTTTTTTGGGTTTAGAGAATTTATTTATTTTTAGTTTTGGCTTGTAAACACACTCAAATAATAAATATTTAAGTATTTTTATTTTAAATGTTACCTTAAGTGAAGGTAAACACTTAAAATGAAAATAATAAATACTCGGCACTACTCGCGTCGTATTCCCAGTCTGTCACGACCGACCTGTCCAAGCACAACTGCAAACTAACAACTGCGTACTGTCTGACCAGCCGACTAGCCTGCAGTGACTCTCCAGTACGAACGCAAAACGGGTAAACGTAAATTCGTCCGGCAACTTCCTATGTTACTAGTAGCCTGGTCTTCTCTGTATAATACTGTTGCGGGCCCGTGTGGACTCGACCTAACCTCACAATATGGCCCGCCCTCGTATGACCTTAACATCGCATAGACACCGCAATGATTCATTCGTTCGAGAAGAATCGAGTCCCACTGGAATGGACGAGTACATACGAGAACATTCGAAAACCTTCTCTACGCACCTAACGATCTATGGACAATTCTAGAGTTCTTTACCTGTCGGTATAAAAGCCGGCGGCGGTGGCCTACAGGGGGCAGTTATAAATATACAGTTGACGCGCTAAAATTCAAAATAACTTCTTAGTTATAAATCGTTTGTAAATAGTTCTATAAGTCTTTTATCGTTATTATTTTTGTTAATTAGTGTTAAATAAATAGTGTTTAAATAAATTGTGACTTTCTATCCACACGGACCGACGAAAAACGTAACAATTGGTGTCAAGTGTGGCGTGTGTGATAGACTAGTAAAATAAAAAGACAGACAATGGCTCCGAAAAAATTGTTGAAAGACTTGAAAGTGTCGGAATTAAAAAAGCGTTCTGGAAGAGAGGGAATGCGAAACAGATGGAAAGAAAAGCATTTTGCAAGCTAGACTAAGAGACGTTTTGGTGGAGGAAGGTGAGGATCCTGACACACATTTGCTTTGAGTTGGAAGGTGACCTTGACTCGTGCCTACAAAAATTAGACGACAACTTGAACAATTTGAATAGTAAAATAATTGACTTGGAATTTAATTTAGAAGAGAAAATCAGTGATAAAATTATGGAAAATTCCCAGGATTTAATCAATACATTAGAAGATAAGATCATCGAAAATTCTAAAGATATACAGGCCAGCTTTAATAATAAAATAGTAATTTTGGAAGAAAGTTTTAACAATAAAATAACAGAGATTGAGGAAGATGTAAATAGAAAAATCGAAATTTTAAAACAAGAAATAGCAAAGGCAAATTCACCAAAATGTCAAGAAACATCGGAGGCACCGAAACTAGTCGAAAATAAGTATATCTCAAAGTCAGTTATTAAGCCTCCACAGTTTGACGGAAAGACCGCTTGGGCCAATTATTTTTGCCAGTTTGAGGCCGTTGCGAGAGCGAACGGATGGACAATCGCTGAAAAGGCTACCGCTTTGACTGTCGCACTGCGAGGAGATGCGACTGATATTCTGCAGACATTGTCACCATCGGAACAGGGAGATTATCAGCAATTGGTACGACATTTAGAAATGAGGTACGGCCAAGCTCATTTGGAACATGTCATTCCCAGCTAAAAAATCGCATTCAAAAGTCAAATGAGTCTCTGCAGGAGTTTGAAGCCGACGTAGCCCGCCTCGTTCGCCTTGCGTACCCTGCTACGCCAGAGAATGTTATGGAGCGGTTGGCAGTACAGGCATTCTCCGACGACTTACGTGACAACGAGACAAGACAAGCACTTCTCCTAGCCCACCCAACGCACTTGGTGGATGCTTTAGCACGTGCCCTAGAATTTGAGGCCGCGAAACAAAGTTCTCGGTCTTTAGGAAGAGTACGGGCCATCGACGAATGTTCTGACGAATCCGTGGAAGGGATTATTCGGAAGATAATGGACCAGTACATGGGCAAGAAGGGACCGATCGTTGCTGGAACTGCGGACAGGTGGGACACGTGCGAAGCCGTTGTAAGGAGAAGAACGAAGAACCGGCTTCGTCGAGGTCGGAAAACTACTAAGGGTCGAAATGAAGGGGCACACGTCGACCTGCACCCAACATGCCCCAACGAAAACTGTTCAAGTCGCCTCGCTACAACACAAATTCAACAGCATTTTTGTGGATGGTTTTGTTGATGGAGAGTTCCGGACCATGCTGTTGGATACAGGTGCGACGAAAACTATCATCAGACCGGACATTCTTAAAACATCGAAGAAGGTTAAAACAACACAATGGCGACTACGTACTGCTACGGGGGGCTCCGCTGCTGTCCATGGAGAAGTAAACCTTAATTTTGTTATTGGGAGCACCAGTTTTGAACATCCAGTGTTAGTAGCAGATATCGAAGATGAACTTATTCTCGGAATGGACATCATGACCACTAGAGGTTTTGAGCTAAACCTCAAACAAGGAATTTTGAAAATAAATGAAGAAGAAGTGGTTCTGCATCGAAAATGTGAGGAGACGCTTCGCGTGGTGGTAGCAGAAGATGTTTCGATCCCTGAGCGCTGTGAGATATTTTTGGATGGTTGCCTAGAAGGTAAAATGAATAATGGGAGTATTATTCTGTTGGAGCCAAGGAACCATGACAGCGAAATAGGACGAGGGATCGCTGTTGGAAAAGCCCTGCTACGAGCGAAGAAAACTGTACCGGTGAGAGTAATGAACACGAATTATTATTCTGTATCCTTGAAGAAGGGAACCCTCTTAGGGTACTGTTGTTCGGTCTCCTCAGTCGTTCGAAGCGTGGAAGCCTCCAAAGTTTCGACTTCAAAAATTCCGGACAAAATGGTGAAGGAGTTAGTAAACGTTAAAGGATTATCTCCCGAAAATAGAAGAAAATTGAGAAACCTGATAATCAAGTATCAAGATGTGTTTGATAAAGGAGAAGCAGGACAGAGAGGTCGTACCAATTTAGTACAACACAAAATTGATACCGGAGATGCACGACCAATCAAACAAAATCCGAGAAGACTTCCGCTCGCCAAACGTGAAGAAGCTGATAAAATCCTTCGAGAAATGAAAGAAGAGGGTGTCATCGAACCATCTAACAGCCCGTGGACATCGCCGGTAGTACTAGTAAAGAAGAAAGACGGTACCACCAGGTTCTGTGTTGATTATCGGCAGCTCAATAATGTTACCAAGAAGGATAGTTATCCCCTGCCGAGGATAGACGATACTCTAGACACGCTGGCGGGGTCAACGATATTCTCTACGTTAGATCTGAAGAGTGGATATTGGCAAGTCGACATGGCGCCGAAAGACAGAGAGAAGACAGCGTTCTCGGTGGGCTCCGGACTGTGGCAATTTACCGTCATGCCTTTTGGATTGTGCAACGCGCCAGCTACCTTTGAGAGACTAATGGAGTCTGTGTTAAAGGGACTATCCTGGATACCTGTTTGGTGTACCTGGATGACATCATAGTGGTTGGGAAATCCTTTGACGATCATCTGAAGAATTTGGAAGAAGTTTTCAAGCGACTAGGGAGCTCTGGTTTGAAACTTAGCCCCAAGAAATGTCATCTGTGTCAAGAAAAGGTACACTACTTGGGCCATGTAGTCTCCTCCCAAGGAGTTGCGGTAGATCCACAGAAGACCAAGACAGTGGAAGAGTGGCCGATACCTAAAGATAAACATGAACTACGAAGCTTTTTGGGACTATGCACATACTATCGCCGCTATGTACAGGGTTTTGCCACCATCGCAAAACCATTGACCAGACTTACCGAAGGCGAGAGGCGTTTCTCTTGGGACTCAGATTCTGACGAGGCATTCCGAAAATTGAAGAAGGCCCTGACTAGTGCGCCCATACTTAGCTACCCTCTTGGCAACGGAAACTTTATATTGGATACCGACGCTAGCAATGTTGCGTTAGGCGCTGTTCTGTCTCAGATCCAGGATGGTCAAGAAAAAGTTATTGGTTATTTTAGTAAGACCTTGTCAAAACCGGAAAGGAACTACTGTGTAACCAGACGAGAATTACTAGCAGTAGTTAAAGCAGTGGAACACTTCTACAAGTATCTCTATGGAAGAAAGTTCTTGTTAAGAACAGACCATGCTGCTTTGAAATGGCTGTTGCAATTTAAGAATCCTGAAGGGCAGGTAGCTAGATGGATTGAACGATTACAAGAATTTGACTTCGACACAGAACATCGAGCTGGGGCAATCCATCGGAATGCCGACGCACTTTCCAGAAGACCTTGCGCTAAGGACTGTAAGCATTGTTCCCGAGCTGAAGAGAAAGAAGTGAAACTCCTAAGAACAACTGTGGTTAATGATAGTTGGCAACCCGAAGATCTTGCAAATGACCAAACCAGTGACCCAGAATTAGGTTTAGTAATTAACTGGAAAAACGCAGGCCAAAGACCAACGTGGGAAGAAGTCTGCAGATATTCGCCGAACGTAAAGTCATACTGGGCTCAGTGGAATTCTTTGGTAATAGATAACGGACTACTTCGCCGTGTGATCGAGAGACCGGAGGGACAAGAAGAGAGAAGGCAGATCGTCATTCCAAAGAAGAGGGTCCCAGAAGTATTGGAGGAAGTTCACAATGGAACCAGCGGTGGACATCTTGGTGTTACCAAGACACTTGGCAAGCTGCGTGAACGGTTCTACTGGGTGAACTGCAAAGAAGATGTGAGGGCCTGGTGTAAGAAATGTGACATTTGCGCAGCCATTAATGGGCCACAAAAGCGTGGTAAAGCCCCTATGCGCCAGTACAATGTTGGTAGTCCCTTCGAACGAATAGCGATCGACGTGGCTGGTCCTTTCCCGGAGACGAACGATGGCAACAAATACATTGTGGTAGTAATGGATTACTTCAGCAAATGGGTCGAGGCCTACGCGTTGCCAAATCAAGAAGCGTCCACGATTGCTGATGCCCTTGTTAAAGAATGGATCTGCAGGTTTGGTGTTCCCATGGAGCTTCATTCAGATCAGGGAAGAAACTTTGAGTCCAATCTGTTCCAAGGCGTCTGTGAAGTCCTGAACATCCGCAAGACCAGGACGACTGCTCTACATCCACAATCCGATGGGATGGTTGAACGCATGAACAGAACTATCAACCGTTATCTGGCCAAAGTAGTCTCTGACCACCAAAGAGACTGGGACAAATTTCTTCACCTGTTCCTGTTGGCCTACCGTTCATCCGTCCAAGAATCTACAGGGCAAACTCCAGCCAGCATCGTTATGGGACGGGAAGTGCGCCTACCCTGTGATCTGAAATTTGGTTGCCGACCGGGAGAAGAAGTCGCCGGAGAAGATTATGTCCACACACTACGTCAAAGGATGGACGACATTCATCAGAGAGTCCGCCTAAATATTCAAAGTGCTAGTGACCGAATGAAGGAACACTACGACATTCAAGCTGAGCATGGAGGATACCAACCAGGGAAGTTGGTGTGGCTATATAACCCGCAGAGACGTCGTGGGTTATCTCCGAAGCTACAATCCTCGTGGGAAGGGCCATACGAAGTCATGGATAGAATTAATGACGTCGTATACCGTATCAGAAAATTGCCAAAAGGAAAACCGAGGGTAGTCCATTTCAACCGTTTGAGCCCCTACCAAGGCGAAATAGAAGATCGTGCTGGGACCGTGAGAACCTGCAGCTTTGATCCCCCTGATTCGGAGATGTCCTTTGACGATTTCATGGCCCGATACAACAGCAGTGAGAAGGCTCGCTATGGTGTAACCAAAGAAGATCAACGAGACCTCTTTTCCGTGCCTCCTGATTATTCGCTCGCTCATTGTGTGGCTCGAGATTTGCGGATGTCCAGAGGAATCGCTGCGACGTTCAATGAGAAGTTTGGGCGTGTCGGAGAACTACGCCGACAGGATCCAGAGGTTGGAAGCGTCTTGAGGCTAACCGACAATGCACATGGTCAAGCAAGGCACATCTTCTACCTGGTCACCAAGGAATGGTCCCCGAGTAAGCCGACTTATCTCAATCTATGGAAGACCCTGATTGAACTGAGAGAAGCCCTGCTAAACAACAACATTGCACGATTAGCCATTCCGAAGCTGGCGTGTGGACTCGATGGTTTGAGTTGGCGTACAATCCGGAACATGATTGAAGTCTTGTTCAGATTTACGGGAATCGAGATCCTCGTTTGCTGCTACAACCCAAAGCTGAGATCGGGAGAGAAAACTGTAGACTGCTATTTCTACCAGACTTCGCAATGTACCAGGGGCCAGCTTTGCAAATACCTTCATTCACCGTATACATCTCGGGACGAGCATGTGCCTAAGAAGGGGGCAGTGTTGCGGGCCCGTGTGGACTCGACCTAACCTCACAATATGGCCCGCCCTCGTATGACCTTAACATCGCATAGACACCGCAATGATTCATTCGTTCGAGAAGAATCGAGTCCCACTGGAATGGACGAGTACATACGAGAACATTCGAAAACCTTCTCTACGCACCTAACGATCTATGGACAATTCTAGAGTTCTTTACCTGTTGGTATAAAAGCCGGCGGCGGTGGCCTACAGGGGGCAGTTATAAATATACAGTTGACGCGCTAAAATTAAAAATAAATTCTTAGTTATAAATCGTTGTAAATAGTTCTATAAGTCTTTTATCGTTATTGTTTTTGTTAATTAGTGTTAAATAAATAGTGTTTAAATAAATTGTGACTTTCTATCCACACGGAACCGACGAAAAACGTAACAATACCTAAACTAAAAAAACATTATTAAAGAATATACTCACCACAATCTTTGTCAGCTCTTTGAATCCCGTTTGTTTGTCAGCACTATGCAACAAAATTTCTTTACCATCCCTAGCAATCAATGCGATATATCCTGATCCTATTAGAGTTACGGGAGCTCTTCCAGGAATGTTAGAATCTTGATTCCATTGAAGTTTTTCACCTGAAAATATTAAAGAAAAAATTGATCTCTTCTCTAGAAATTCAATTTTTTAATATTACCATCTAGTTTAACTTCGGTAATAACCAAATCAGTGTCTTGTACTGTCAGGACGTAAGGCTCAACAACTTGCAAGTCTTTTACTGGTTCTGCTACATTGACCAAACCGTAGAACGCATTGTTTTTGTAGACGCTTACCTAGAAAAATCATTAAAGAACAATGAAAAGTTAATAAAAAAAAAATCTTAAATTAATTACATTTCCTTCATTATCACCAACAAACAGGTGCCCATTAAAGTATCTAACTCTCCAGTACTCGACGTTTTCATTCTTTGTCAACTCCTGCTTCAATTGCAAAGTGTTTAAGTCGTACAACTTGATAGAACCGTCGCTGGATGAACTGTACAACGTGTCGTCACTTGCAGCAAGACTGTACACCGGCGCTACGTGACCTTGGACTTCGGCTTGTTTCAGCAGGTCCAAGGACCATAACTACAATCAGATTTTTTATTGAAATGCTGATTTTTAAGGGTTTTTTTGGCTGGTACCTTAATTTTACCGTCGTCTCCGGCACTGTAGAGTTTTCCTTTGTGAAACAAGAGAGCGTTGACATCTTTGTCATGCTTGTCAGCGTCACCGGCACGGCATGCTACAGTAAGCGGCATAGTTTTCTATAACAAAAATGTATTTTCTCAAATTCTTTTGGAGTAAGATTTTGTTTTTAGAAATGCCATTTTATTTTACTTTAGAAATTAGAAACCATAAACACTAAATTTGTTTTGAGAATTTTTTTATATGTATATGCACATTATTTATTTATTTCTTGGCATTGTCATTCGTTTTGGCAGCTTGCAAATGTTTACCAGCAGACCTTGCAGTCGAACATTGTTCTTTTTAGAACCTTTTTTAGTGCGAAGTGTACGTTAAGATAGCTTAGTAGCCGTAAAAAACTCATCGTAACTTTATTAGAATATTTTACAAAACGTAACATATTACACAGGGCGTTTCAAACTTTCACTAAAATATCAACATTTTGTTTTCTCTCGTATAATTGACAGATAGGAACTTTTATTTTTATTTTAGAAAGATATAATAAAAAGTCAAATAATTTAGCTGAATATTGCTTAAAAAATCATCAAAATCGGCCCACTAGAACAATATAGGTATTTGAACTTTAAAAAAACAAAATTTTAATAGTAGTGTACAAAAAAATACTGTTACTTTTTGAAGTGTTATTTATACCTTAATTAAAAATATCTGTTATTTAATTAAATCTAAATATTATTCTGTTCTCTATTGTTTAGTTTAGAAGAAATAGCACATAAAACATAGAAATTATTAATGGATATTTAGAGTTGGAGTGTGTGTAATGTAAACCTGGAGAAAAATAAACTTTTACTTTTAACAGCACACGTGTGTTTCCAATTTTCAACATAAGCATGGGCGCCGGAAGAATGAAATTTAGGGGGGGGGGGGCCAAGGTAAAAATGAATAAAAAATTAAAACACATTTTTGGTAATTATTGGGAAAACTGGAACCGATTTTCACCAAAATTGGTATACACCCTATTTTGAAGTCGTAGACTACGAATCTGAACTTTTTCCTTTCGGCGTCTCTCAGAAAAACGGAAAATAATTCAATATCGAATTTTTCTTAATTTCTCATATTTTTAAGGTTTTCTAGCACATATTTTATTAGGTATTCAATAATCAATGGTGTTTTTGCTATTTTCTGTTGCTTTTTTAACCAATTCTATGCATAATAGAGGAAAATTTGCTAAAATAAATTTTTAACAATCTGAAAATGTTAGGTTATAGCTTCGTTCGGGTTCTTGTTATTACCAATTCTGAACCGTCCTAGAACTCTGCAGCGTATGCGCAAATGAAATAATGTCTTCATATTTCCTTCTGCGCATACGCATCACAGTTCTAGGACGGTTCAGAATCGGTAATAAGAGAAACCCGAAGTAAGCTTATGTGTTTCTGGCATTTAAAGCAATGTTGCTAAACCTAAATTTAGCGTGCTTTTTTCGCTCATTCTGGAATTACGAAAGGGGGTCGCCAGAAGAACGGCTCCTTCCCATAAGTGCTATTTTACCAACGAGATCTGACTATTTATACCCACGAAGTTGCACGAAAGAGTTTTGATTGCATTGGTTACAACTTTTTTTGATATAATATAACAACAAAAGATTAACACCCTCCGCAAAGAAGTTAAAACCAATGCAATCAAAACTCTTCCGCGTAACTTTGTGGATATAGTATATATATTTAATTATTGTCGATCTCATAATAGGTAATTTATTTAATATCCCTAATCACCCGAAAAAATAGAAGATATGGCAACGTTGTAAATTTATGTTTAGGTCTAGAATATATTTGTCTCTCTCATTACATAGGAGAGAGAAAGAAGCATATATCAAATGTCAAACTTCCATCTGGTCTCAATTTTCTTTGTTATTTTGTTAAGAAAAGTGTTTTTCAGTAAAATATTGGACATTTTTCTATCCCCAATCAAGTGTGGCTTTTAGATAAACTATAATATAATGAAAATACAGTGATATTATTACTTTATAGGGCCGAAATAAAGAAAAATTCAATGTTGAAATAATTTTCGGTTTTTCTGAAAAACGGTAAGAGGCCGCCAAGAAAAAAATAGATTCGTAATCTACGACCTCAAAATAGTGTGTATAATAATTTTGGTGAAAATCGGACGATTTCCAGTTTTCCCAATAATTACCACAGTTTTTATTATTTTACAGGTAGGTAACACCTAAATATTTCATAATAATGATTATTTTTTTACAGATGGATGTAAGAAGATAGCTTTTATTTCTATTGTTTTAGTGATCCAGGGGGGGGGCAAATGCCCCCTCTTGCCCCCCCTTAAAATAACTTTTTAGCTTGAGATATTTTTTCACTGATAAACTAAAATTTGTTGTCCAAATGTTGTTTTGAATTTTCTACGTTATTGTTTTAATTTTTCAAGAAGATAATTAAAGAGCTGCGAATATGTCGGGAATATTCTGTTTAAATTCTCCATTACAGATGCCTAAGATTGTACTTGGCCAGTTATTTTTAACGCAATACGGTATGTAACGCGTGTTCTTTGAGTAGTTTCAGATGAAGGCTTTAAATCTGCTAAAGTTTGATGTAAAACATGCCGGTTTAATTTTAATACGTCTAGTAACGATTTAGTTCTTGAATGAACAGAGTGGCCAAATTATCGGAACAAAAATTATATCTAATTTGTTAAATTTCTGTCGTTCTAAAGTTCTGTCTGTTTTTTTCTAAAGTTTAAGACATTATTTACAAAAAAGATTGTTTAAATAATAAATTTGTATGAAAATAATGTTTATAATAATGTCAAAAAAATATTAAAATAATAATTATGTATTGTTTTAACTTGTTTAAGAACCGTTGACGTCCTGGTAATAGTACAATAAAAACTATTTATTTCAACAAATTAGAAAGAAACAGACAAATTTAATAATATTATAATTAATAAAACAAAACAAAAAAAATAATTTAAAATATTATTCACTTTCCGTTTTTCGATAAGTTAAAATTTAAAAATAAAATATTATAAAATTCACAAACGATTGAATCAAAATACAGAGCGAGTCTTAAATAAGAGAAAATATTTTCAGGGCTGGTAGATCTCGATAAAAGAAACATATTTTCTCTTTACCGTTTTTCAAATATGTCCAAAATAACCGAATTATTCTACTTTGAAAATTTCCAAAAAAAATATTTTTTGCTTAAATTTTGAAAACCGCTGGGTCTTTGCTGGGTTTTCTTTCTTGTAAATTTAATCTACTACCTATGTTGCCATATTATCAAGAAATTATGTTTTTTAGCTAAAGACTAAAAAAATTTACAAAAAATTAAAAAAAAAATAATCGTGTTTTGGGGGGTGGAAATATACCACTCCTAAAAATATTTGCGCTTTTTTAAGACTCACCCTGTACAAAAGATTACATTTTTGCAAAATTTTTCAAAATATTAAAAGTAAATACCAGAAAAAAAATACGATTGGGAAAAAAAATGTTTTTAGAAATAATTCACTAAAAGTAAAACATTAATGAAGTTTTGATGAATTTATTTAAATTAATCTTATTGAATATCATAAAAAACTGTTATATATTTTTCTTAATGTTAAATATGAATAAAAAATATTTCAACAAATTTATTTAAAAAAAAATGAAATAAAAACTTACCAATAAATAATTTTTTGCACAAGAAAAAAACAAGTTTTCACTTAACTCTGTCTGGATTATATACCAGTGTAAAGTCGATGAACTATTGTCTTTGGCTAACTTTAGTTGAGTTCTGTATGTTCTCCACGGTACTCCCGATCTTTATATATAGTTGTCCCGAGGGGGTCCAAACGATCTAGGAACGTATAGGCACGTTCCCGTTGGAAGGAAAAAAAGCATGCGTCTTGCTTTTGTTTTTCGTCTCCTCGCTTACACCATAGTTAATTTTTTGGCACACTTGATATCAGGTCGATAGTCTTTGATTTTTTTTCAACAAGAATTTTTAGACCTAAGAAAATGGATAATTTATTTTTGAGAGTTAATATCAGAGGTCGAAGAATTTTTAGTCGAAGAAAAAATATTTTTGGACCAAAGAAATAAGGACAATTTGGTGAAAATGTAAGTTCGTAAATATAGGTTGGTTTGGTTAGGTCTACAAACAAAACACACCAAAAAAAATGTTTAATGCATTTTTACTCAATAAATATCGTAATACCCTATGATCGAAAAAAAACTGCGTCAAAGACGGCTGGGGAATGATAATCGACGACAATTTTGGCGAGATGAATCTCTAGACTTTATTTACCAAAAATTGACATAAAACTTTGTCAAAAGTTAAGAGTAATTATAGGAAGATTAAGAAAGAATACAACTACACCATTTAAAAATTATTTTACACTAATATAAATAAATTACAACCTTTTTTAAGTAATATTAAAAAAAAATATCATGGATTGTCATTCCCAGTCGTCTTTGACATTTTTTTTTCAATCGTATGGTATAACCGGATATCGGAATTTAACTGTAACATATATAGTATGAAAATAATATGAAAATGAAACACAATTCTTGGGCGAGCCAGTGAAAGTTAATTTTTGGAAAATATAGCTCTATAATTCAGAAAGAAATCTGTCAAATGATACGGGGTGAGTCATAAATAATAGCAAATATTTTTAGGGCTAGTATAATTCGAGGTTTTTTTCGCGAAAAGCATGAAAATTTTGATTTTTTTTTTATTTTTTTTGAGTTTTTAGTTAAAAACATAATATCTTGATAATACGGCAATATAGATAGTAAATTAAATTTACAAGAAAGAAAACCCAGAAAAGAACCTGTGAATTTCAAAATTTAAGCAAAAAAATTTTTTTTTCAAGATGGTAAAGAATAACTAAAATATATGTTTCTTTTATCAAGATCTACCAGCCCTTAAAATATTTGCTCTTATTTAAGACTCACCCTATATAAATAAGGAAAAAAAAATAATAATTGCAGTTAGGGTATTTATAATATTAATAGTAGTAATAATGTTACTAAACAAGACTCAAAAATTACTAAAAATGTTTATTTAGATTTCATTAATATATTTGAATAAATTATTTTTTGCCTTTCTTCTTCTTTTTTTGAGCATCTGGCCATGGAAAGCCTCGACATTTTAACAAATCTTGAACGTTATGACAGGTGGTGTATGCATTTTCCATGGCAACCTCTGTAAATATGTCCATATTGCATCTGGAACAACATAATTAATACAAAAACCTTCTTTATACACCATTTTTTACACTTTTCTACACATAATGTTTTACCTAACGTCTTACATGTTCAGTCAAAACGTATCAGGTAAAAACAGTGCGTTTAATATATTACAGGATCTTTAATAAATGACTTCTATAAAGATCTAATATTTTTGTATAGTTTCATAATATAATGTAGTTTTATTAAATTGTTTTATTGTGGTTGTTATTGTGAATTTTATTAATAATTAGGTACCTACTGATTATAAATTTATAATTTCTAAAATAATTAATTTTGTTTTTTTTTTAATAATTAATTAAATTAATACAATATATACATCATTCTTCATTATTTTTCTCAAAATCAATGACCACACGTGCCAACACATACCAAAAATAAAACAAGTCTATAAAAAATAAAGAAATACAATTGATCTTATAGTCGTTAAATCAGATATATAGTTTTTTCACACATTCAGATCCTATTTTCTGGCTCACGATGTTGTAAATTTATTTCTAAACCGCGAATCTAAAATTAATTTATTGCCTATAATAACGAAAGGAAAAGAAACAGTTCAGAAAGAAACACAAAAGAACGTTAAATTATGTATAATTTGTTAAAACAATAATAAATAAAGAAAAAAAAACTTTGTTACCTGGCCGTCTTGGATCTAGATTTCTTACCCCCGCTTTTCTTCGGCTTTGAGGGTGCTTTTTTCTTGTTTTTATCGCCATTTTTATTATTTTTTAGCTTTTTCTTTTTGCCTTTTGGCATTTTGAACAAAAAAACGCAATATTACTGAAAGCTGATTTAGGGTAGGAGACAAAAGAATGCATATATTGATAAAACTGTGTTGTTGGATCAATGTTACCAGTAACAACAGTTATTACTTTTTTTTTTATTTTTAAGTGTGTTGAATTAAATCAAAAAATTAAATATTTCTCTGTGATTTGTTAAACTATACAGAGCATAAGAATTTTCGTAGCCAGTATACGTAGGGTGGTCTGTATTTTAGTGCATGCGACAGAGATAAATATAAATGACCGGTTGCCAGACAGAGAGACAAAATAAAAAGCGGCATACAGTGTTGCCGCTTTTTACGTTTGTAGGGAACGGTGTGCAGAAAAAATAAACTATTTTAAAAATGAAGATAATATATCTAAATATAATCTATTACAGAGCTGTAGTAAAATGAGTAACTAATTTGTAATCGGGAGATTAATATATTTAACAGAAATTGATATTTAAAATGTAATTCTAACTAGCTTGACAAACAATGTCTTCCCTCGGCCGAAATCAACAATCTCCGACATTCAACTGTTTTCAAAGCCTACTACTCCGCTACTCGTAAACATCAGCGGACACGGGGTGCAGGCACGGCGTGAAAATGACTGCCTATCATAAGGATCATAGGCGTCGATAACAAATTGTGAAAAATAAAGTTCCAACCCTAGATGGACAATTTTCGTAAACGTCTACTTGTGCGGTTTGGAATTTTGATGCAAAATCCGGCAATACTGCATGGAAGAAATGTACCAACCCAACTTTTGTCTCTTTTTAATACATTTGATTTTACATTAAGCTGTCTACATCACTGTTTTACACGTTAAAATCTAGACAACGCAGTTTTGATGACCAGATCGGTATATTATGTACTAGCGTGTACCCGCAACTTCGTTCGCGTCTAATTAATCATTTGTACTGGTGATTATAAAGCAAAGCTAGAATTTCCATTAACAGACAAACTGGATAAAATTTTCTCACACTTTATGTCAGCATGAGAAAAAACAATATGGCGATATTATTATATAACTTGGTAATATTTGAGGGATAGTTTCATCTCGTTGAAATTTGACTTTCGAAAAATCCGTTTGCCAAAAATAAGCTTTTTACGTCAAGCAGTTTAAGCGGAATCGTGGTTAATCAATTACCCAACTTCTTGGAACACCCTGTATGATTTTTTAAAAAATTTCAAAATATCTAAAAAACAAAATAAATTATGCGTATCCAAGCGTTTTCCCGAAAGATTAACCGTTTTTTAAATAACAAATATTGTAATATTTGAGGGGCGTTTTCACCCTCTTGGAATTTGAGATTCGAGAAACCCCTCCTTATCGAACCTCTACACCCCACAATCAATCCGTTTGCCAAAAATCAGCTTTAAACGTCAAGCAGTTTAAGCAGAATCGTGATTACCAAATGGTCATATTTTATTAAACACCCTGTATAAATTTTTAAAAAAACTTAAAATATGTAAAACAACAAAATAGAATATACGTGTTTAAGCGTTTTTTTGAAAACTTGACCGTTTTTTAAATAAAAAATATTGTAATATTTGAACGGTGGTTTGAAACTGGAATTTCGAAAAATCCCTTCTTATCGAACCTCTACACTCTAGAATCAACCTGTATGCCAAAACTGAGCTTGTTACGTTGAGTGGTTTGAGCAGGATCGTGATTAATCAGTGAGTCAGTCACTTAAGGATTTTATATATTAGTATAGATCTGTGGTTTGTTGTTGATTTGGTCATAGGTAATAATAAAAGTATGTACTTATTAGTTTCAACTTGTTTATTACATACCTACATATATTTCTAAAATAATTGTTCTATATTTCTCTGAGTTAATCGTTTTAAATATGAGGAAATAGGTTTACGTGAGAAAACTTAATAAACAAGTTAAGTGTGTTTAAAACAGCCTTCTCTGTTTTTAAGAAAAACAAAAACAAAATAGTTGTGTAAACGTTTAGTATACAATTCGTTTAGAAAAGCTTAAAAAATGTCATCATATCCGTGATTTTTGGCACGCTACAAGTACTTTTTCCAGAAAAAAAATCACTTTTATGGTATCCATTGGTAATTAAAAAAACAATGCTATTTTTAAACCAGAATCTAAACCAGTCGATTTTGATTTTTTATTAAATTTATAAGACATATAAGGCCATATTATTTTTGGATAGGAAAAACATATGCCATGAAATTTAGTATTGTTCTTTAGATTTAGTAAGAAAAGTAGTAGGTATTCAAATGATTATTATTGTAAAATCTGTAGTTTTTCTACACTACACTGATGTTAATTCTTTTAAAAATTATCAAGCATTCCTTGTTAATTCAAAAAATATATTTTTTCATAATAATTTCAACTACTAGTGATTAAGGATATAGATATGTTTATAAATATTTAACATTTTTCCAAGATACATCTGATGAGGGTGTTCATTTTTATGTTATGATGATATGTCCATATGTTTTAAAAGAAATAAACATTGTTTATTGTTTTTAAAAGCGTTCTTATTTATATTTGACAAACTTTTTCTGTTTTTCACCAAATGTTTTGGTCTCTAACTGTCATCTTCAAGGCACGTGCGACTCAAAATCAATAATATACTGATGTTTTCTTTTGTAAAGGTGTTCTGATTTATTTTTTGACACACTATTTCCAGCTTTTACTGTTATTTTTGTCTGTAATCTGTTATTTTCAGGCACGTGTAACTCTAAATCAGGCTGGTTCGACAACCCGATGCAAGATGATCTTGACAATATGGTGAAATATCCGTTAAATGCTTTTAAAAAAAGAAAATATGAAATAATTTATTTTTTTTACGAAAATAAATGAATGTAGGACGATATAAAAAAATACGTGCGGTTGTTTTTTTCAAGTTTTTTTGCAGTCAAAACATACGAGACGATCAACTTAAAAATATTATTTTGAGATGTAAAATATTGCAATAAATCTTATTTTAGAACTTATATTTTTTATTTTGAGAAATTTATGATTTATATATTTTCAACAAAAAACCACTGTTTCTTTCATTTTTTTCTTTTTGCTAAATATAATCTAGTACTTATTATAAAGATGTAATTTTTTTAACTTTTTATAAAAAAACTAGCGTATACCAGCGACTTCGTTCGCGTCGAATTAATCATTTGTAATATACAGTGGTGGCCAAAAGTATGGAAACTTTTTTAATTTGTCATTTATGCTGAGAAATTAAAATATGAAATAAAACGACTTATATAATCGTGACCTACAAATAATTTCCTACAAAACCTAATATATTTAAATAAAAAATTACAGCTATCAAAAAATATATAAAAAATTATGAATATTTTCTTGGTCAAAAGTATGGAAACTTAAGAAGAATGTTTATTAAAATTCAAGATAATATAAAAATTACTAATATTTAGTGGAATATCCCTTTGAATTAATTACTTCTCTACATCTTTGTGGCATCGAATCGGTCAATCTCGTACAATCTTTACTGGAAATGGCCGCCCATTCAGTTTTTAGCACTTCCCATAATTCATTTTTATTTGAAATAGAATGGCTTCGAATTTTGCTATCCAAATGGTCCCATAAATTTTCTATGGGGTTAAGATCCGGAGACTGTGAGGGCCAATCCATTAGTGGAACGTTATGTTCATTTAACCAATTTTGAACAAACCGAGATTTGTGCTTGGGACCATTGTCTTGCTGGAACAACCATCTGAGTGGCATTTCTTCATCAGCATGAGGCAGCATATTATTCTCCAATGTGTCTTTGTACAAAAAACGGTCCATTATCCCATCAAGTTTAACAAGAGGACCAATACCTGAGCGAGAAAAACACCCCCATACCATTATACTCCCACCCTCATGTTTTACTGTGGGCATCTGGTACTTATGGCTGTACCGTGTACCTTTTGGCCTTCGGACATAACGTCTCCCGTCACTACCAAACAGTTGAAACTTGCTTTCGTCGCTAAACAGTACAGTGTTCCATTTCTGATAAGACCAGGTGAGATGATCTTGAGCAAATTTAAAGCGGGCCATCCTATTTTTCTTTGATATTAGTGGTTTCTTCACCGCAACTCTTCCAAAAAGTCCCATGTCATCCAACCTTCTTCTCACCGTGCGTGCAGACACCGCTATTCCCCTTTCACCCATTTCTCGAGAAATGTCTGTGGATGTTTTCTTGGATCTCCCATTGATATTCTCTTCATTACTTTCATTGTCCTGTTGCACAACTTTCTTGGTCTTCCTCACTTAAAAGCTGTTGAAACGTTCCATGTTTTATTAAATTTACGAATTATTTTTGAAACGGTGCCTTTTAAAATGTTTAAATTTTTACTTATTTGAATTTGTTTAAAAACGCTCTTGTATAATTCTACTATTTTATTTTTTAAATCCGTAGAGAAATATTTAGACTTGGGCATGATGTTTATATTTATCTGAAGCAAATCGTACCGTTTATCAGCTTAAACTAAATAATTTTAATGTATTTATTTATGGTTTCCATACTTTTGGCCACAAGAAATCTATTGTTCTCCTACAAAAACCGCTAAATAGATTTTTTTCGCTGTGTAATTTTTGGAATACTTTTATTTGCTGATAAGCTGTTCATTTATATTCCTGAGAGTTTAAGCATAGCAATATTTTCTGTGATATTTTAAAAAGTAAAAAGTTTCCATACTTTTGGCCACCACTGTAGATAAAGCAAAGCAAGAATTTCCATTAACATACAAACTGGATAAAATTATCTCACATTTATGTTAGCATAGGAAAAAAACAATATGGCGATATTATTATATAACTTGGTAAAATTTGATGGGTAGTTTCATCTCGTTGGAATTTGACTTTCGAAAAATCCGTTTGCCAAAAATAAGCTTTTTACGTCAAACAGTTTAAGCAGAATCGTGGTTAAGAAGGTACCCAACTTTTTGGAACACCCTGTATGATTTTTTAAAAAAATTCAAAATATGTAAAAAGACCAAATAAATTATGTTTGTCCAAGCGTTTTCCCGAAAGACTAACCGTTTTTTAAATAACAAATATTGTAATATTTGAGTGGCGTTTTCACCCTCTTGGAATTTGAGATTCGAGAAACCCCTCCTTATCGAACCTTATCGAAACACCCCACAGTCAATCCGTTTGCCAAAAATCAACTTTAAACGTCAAGCAGTTTAAGCAGGATCGTGATTACGCAATGGTCATATTTTATGAAACACCCTGTATAAATTTATAAAACATCTTAAAATATGTAAAACAACAAAATAGAATATACGTCTTTAAGAGTTATTCCGAAAAACTCACCGGTTTTTAAATAAAAAATATTTTAATATTTGAGGGGTGGTTTCACCCCCTTAGAATTCGAGTTTCGAAAAAATTCCTTCTTATCGAACCTCTACAACCTAAAGTCAATCTGTTTTCCAAAAATCAGCTTTTTACGTCAAGCGCTTTAAGCAGGATCGTGATTAATCAATGACCAGATTTTTCAAAACACCCTGTACACGTTTTTAAAAAATCTTAAAATAGGTAAAAAAAACAAAATAAAATATTCGTGTTTAAGCGTTTCTTCGGAAACTTGACCGTTTTTTAAATAAAAAATAAGGGGTGGTTTCACCCTCTTGGAACTGGAATTTCGAAAAATCCCTTCTTATCGAACCTCTACACCATAGAATCAAAGTTTACATTTTTGTTTCGACTTTTTTGCCATACCGTCAACTTTTTTTCTAACAAAGTTTTTTCAAATAAATTTTCAGAAATAGTAGAGGGAACGTGCATAAAAAATGAGCGATGGGACTCTAAAAAAATTGTACGAAGAGCTAAAAATGGCCATATAAAAAAGGCGAACGGACTTTGTTCGCCTGTTTATTAGTTGTCGTTGTGTCCGCCGAGCACGGTTCAAAAAATTGTACGAGTAAGTAAAAATCGCGAAATAAAAAAGGCGAACGAGACCCGTTGGGACTTCGTTCGCCTGTCTGATGGTACCCTACACGTACAAAAAATTGTACGAGCACCTAAACATGTCGAAATAAAAAAGGCGAACGAGATCCGCTCGGACTTCGTTCGCCTGTCTGACGGTACCCTACACGTACAAAAAATTGTACGAGCACCTAAACATGTCGAAATAAAAAAGGCAAACGAAAAGTGTAACCTTTCGTTTGCCTTATTTTATTTATCGACGAGCGAAGCAACGATCGATCGAGCAACTTCTCGGTCGATCTACTCGCTCGTCTTATGGGTCTCGTCTCTTTTCGACAAGACGAATCCCCAAGCTAAGGGCTGAGTCTCAACAGATCGCAGCGTGGAAACTGCTCTACCGAGTACAACACCCTGCCAGGTACGTAAGTCGTCTACAGACAATTCCGAGTTCCGACATCGAAACAAACGTTAATACCCATGATCGACCGCCGAACGGTAAGGTCGGACGTGGCAAGGATCGATCTCGCCGCCGACCGGTTACCGCACGCGGCAATTAGGGCTCGTGCGACGATCGACGCGAACGTCGACCGCCTAATAAAGTCACATTGTTTTGAGCCTTTCGACTCTCGGAACTCCAAGATATATCGTTGCCACCTTTGACTAGAAAGGATACGGCCTTATAGGCGTTCAGGCATAAACCCACGGATGGTAGCTTCGCACCATAGCCCGCTCGAGCTAGTGCGTGAACCAAATGTCCGAACCTGCGGTTCCTCTCGTACTGAGCAGGATTACTATCGCAACGACGAGTCATCAGTAGGGTAAAACTAACCTGTCTCACGACGGTCTAAACCCAGCTCACGTTCCCTATTGGCGGACATTTTATTCTGTAAACTTTGATAGAATCAACCTGTATGCCAAAATAGAGCTTCTTACGTTGAGTGGTTTGAGCAGGATCGTGATTAATCAGTATGTCAGTCACTTAAGGATTTTATATATTAGTATAGATTTATGTAGCATCTAACGCAGCCTGTATGACGTCACGGGTAGGTAATTAATTAGCCTTATTACCGATTATTCATGACAATCGCGCTGTAACATTGTAGAAAATCATATATGGCCACGCAACTCGCACCGAAAAAATCCTTACGAATTCGACTAAGTAGGCTGCTGTAGGAGTGCGATCGCCTGACAGAAAAACAGCCGAACATCTCTCACAGTATATTTCTGTACTCGCGTAGTCAGCACCAGTTTGAATTTTGTGAAAATTTAACAAAAAAAATCGTTTTGCACTTAGAAGTTTTTTTGTTTTAAGTAAAAGGTAGGTTAAAAAACTGTGTGTGTGTATATTTTTAAATTAAAAAAATGTTATGTATTTCGGGATTTTTTTTAGCCAAATATGGGTAAAATAGCGGCTATTGGTATCGACTTGGGTACTACGTACTCTTGTGTGGGGGTATGGCAGCATGGAAAAGTGGAGATTATAGCTAATGACCAAGGCAACAGAACTACCCCTAGCTATGTAGCGTTCACGGATACAGAGAGGCTTATAGGGGATGCAGCTAAAAGCCAGGTTTGTAAATTTCAAAAATAGATAAAATTCCTGAATTGATTGATGATATTCCCCATATAATTTTACATACAAAATGACAGCGGTCATAGCCACCGCTAACGCCGTTTTCTTTTCGATCATATTGTACCGTACGATCGAAAAAAAATCGGCGTCAGCGATGGCTATGGAATAAAATTCGTTGTCATTTTATATGTTCAATTATATGGACAATGCCATTGATCGTCATCGTATGATCATATCATTGATATCATCGTATGATATCAATGTAAAAAAAGGACGTCCAGTTGGCTTGGAAATGGCGATCTATGACAGTTCCCATATAATTTTACATACAAAATGACAGCGATCTTCATTTCATAGCCATTGCTGACGCCGTTTTTTTTGACCATATTGTATAAAAGGTTGTAGAGTGAACCTCTCAAATAAGAAATTTGAATATTCAGATTATATACTCATTAAAATTTAAGTCAAAAATCATTATTACAAAATGTAGCACTACTAACTATATTTTTTGACACAATTTGCTGTTATTGTAAACTGAGTTGGGAAAGAATAATATATTTAATACAAAATTAATTGTGTGCCATATTTTTACAAAATCTAAGTACAGTTTTGTAGTTTTTTTCTTTTTATATGCCTTTTCAGTGTTTTTTTTACTCTTATTCTAGTTAAAGCATCCCTTTACTAAACATAATATATTATTTCCACATGTAAGTGATTTGAAACTTTATACAGACTGTTCTTTGATCCACATAAAAGTAATCTTATTTCATAATAAATAGGACTCTATAATGAAAGCAAAATATTTTGGATTTGGAAACAGGCCAAGAATATAAGTCTCTCTCAGAATTTTCGTTACTTTATTATTAGACAGAAAACTCAAAATCGTTTTTCTTTAACAAATTTCATTATAACGTGGAAAGACTTATTAAAAATATAATAAATTGCGTAGGATATACATATAACACACTGAATTGATACGTTAACCCGAAAGATTATCTAACAGTTTATTAGATCTATGACCAAATTTGGGGAGGACCAAAATTTTTCAGGCTGACTCATTTATTTTGTCAAAGAGTTTTCTCGAAAAATGAAGATCAACGCCTTAAATACTTAATATTGTAGAGTATTATAAAATACCGTTCAAAGGTATGATCGAAAAAAATCGGCGACAAAGATCGTGGTCAGTCTTGAGACGTTATTTACTAAAAATTAAACGTAAAATTTGTCGAAAATTAACATTAATTATAGAAAGATTATAAAAAGGATAATACCTACGTTTCCAGGCATACAAATCTATTACCGAAAAATTGTTTTTTTATAGAATTTTAAGAGTGATAGTAAATTAACGATTGGCATACATTACTAACATCAACAGATGCATGAGCAATAGTACATTTATTTTTATTAGATTGTATTAAAAAAAGCTTCTTTTATTTTCCTTTTAGAGGCTATCGCTTCTTTCATTATAATTTTGGCATTGTTAAAATCTATTCTGTGCCCTGTGTCCCATGAATAATGACAAATCTTAAATAATAATAGCATAACATAAATAAACATAACATACGTAAAAATTAAAAACAAATTAAAAATAATAATACAGAAAGTTTGAGGCTTTTTGGTTTTACCTTATTAAGTAATTGTTATCAGGTAGTAATTGTTAATTTTGAACTTGCTATAATGTCATTTTAACAGAAAGTTAACGGTTTTTGTAGCCGTATCTGTTTAAAAAAAAACAAAGTGTTCTCGAATAGTTGCATTAAAATATTTTAAATAGTTTTTTTCTTTATTCTTTCGCTTCCGACGACGGAAAGAGATAAACTTTCCGAAACGTTAAGCATTTTTTTTGTTCGTTAGAGTAAAAAATAGTAATATTTATAGAACTACACCATTTAAAAATCATTTTTACTCAATATAAAATTAAGTTACAACCTTCTTAAAAAAATAAAGAATAGTGTAATGATGTCTAGGGCTTGACCTCGTCAAAATTATCATCGATCGTCATTTCTCGGCCGTCTTTGACGCCGTTTTTTTTTTCGATCGTATGGTAGATAAGCGCCATAAATAAATCTTAACAGAATGTGGAATCTAACTGGACTAAACGCATGCATTTTCAGCGATTTATCGAAAAATATCGGTGCATTTATTTTTAGAAAGATTTATAGTTAGGACGCCAATATTTTCTTAATGAAATCATCTGTTCTATAAACATATGTTCGTGAGTTTTTTCGTTTTTTTTTCTGTCAGCATGACCTCAAAATGGACCGGTACCGAGCAATAATGCCAAGTACCCATCCATATTCGGTCGGTACGACCTTATAATAAACTAATTCCACGCTTGACAGATATAGAAAACGAATGTTTTTACCCAGCAAATAAATACCTATATGTAAAAAATAAACTTGCATGTTATGCGTTTGATTATATTTATGTTTCAATTAATTTTTCAAAATTGAATATAATAAAAGAAGATTAGTAAGATACTGGCATAATTTTTAGCCGACCATACCAATGGGTATGGTAGTCTATTAAGACCGGCAAAAAAAGTTTTTTTAATTTCACTCAAAATTAGTTATTTGGGTCATAAATGACCTAAATATATATAATGTATATAATGTAATGTAAATAATGTCTATCTGTCTGTCTGTCCGTCTGTAACACAATAACTCAAAAACCGCTAAACCGATTTTAACCAAATTTGGCACAAAAATACTGTGGCACCCGAGGATCTGGCCATTAGTTTTTGATGGGGGTGGGGGGTTGGTAAGGGGGTATGGGAGGAGCTTTGTGTGTAAAAGTAAAAGTGTTTTGGTGTATTATGGTGATTTAGTGTTTTTATTTTGCTGTGTAACACCAAAGGTTCCAACCCTCAACTGTAATCTCTCCATACCCTAACCCTTCTCGAATCCGGATGAATTCCAAATCGTGACTCATCCGTGAAGAGAACATTGGCCCATTGTTCATTCGACAACTGAACATGATCTTAAGCCCACAAATATCGTACCTCTCGATTTGCTCTCGTTAAGGGTTGAGCTCTCCAGGGGCGTCTGCTTCTTAAGTTGACCTCTCTTAATCTATAGCGAATAGTGTCAGGACTAACGGTTACATATGTGTTTCCTGGAGAATTAAACTAAGCTCTGGTGCTGTAAGAGTCGGTCGGCGTCGATCATTTAATTGTAAAAAATGATCTTGCTGAGGGGTAGTAATGCGATGTCGCCCTGTGTGCCTTTCAGCAACATCACCACTTTCACAGTAGCGTGCACTTAATCGCGATATTACATTTTGCGTTGTATTTAATGCTCTAGCTACGTCGATTTGGCGCATTCCAGCTGCGAGCATACACATGGCCCTTAGCATTTCGTCTCTGTTAAGATGTCTACGCTCCATAATGTCGTTTAATAATAAACAGAGTTATTTGAATGAATTCTGGCCAGTTATCATAAAAACATAGCCAGTACAGGTTAAATTCGAACAATTTATGCTAGGTGCTTTTTATACATTTGACAAAAAATGCACAAACACTTCTGCAAATATCCCAAATTTAGAAATAATTGACTACTTCGTTTCAATCGAAGTAGAAAGAATCGGCCTACAAATATGTGGTTGTTTATTCAAAACATTTATTTTTAACTTTAATAAAATGATATCCCTAGATTTTTCCGGTGTGTATATTTTAGTATGGGCGGCTATACGTGCCTTCCGGCACCAATTTTTTTATATATAGCATAATACTATTATATAATTAGCATCCTACATCTCTGGATAGTGCACATTTTAAAAATATTCCGAAGAATTATCTTAAAAGACTCTTTTATTACGATTATTTTTTAAGCAGGGATTGTCATAAAATACTTTTACTTAAGAGAGCGTCAAAAATTTGCGTTTCTCCAATTTTCAGACACCTGTAGATATGTAGAAATTTTGATTTATTTAATCTAAAAATGATTATATTTCAATTATTCTTATTAATAACACTAAAATATCAAAAAATAGGTCGCTATGAACCCCAAAAACACGGTTTTCGATGCCAAGCGTCTGATTGGTCGAAAATTTGACGATGAGAAGATCCAGCAAGACATGAAACACTGGTCTTTCACCGTGGTAAACGATGGAGGAAAACCGAAAATTCAAGTAGAGTATAAAGGAGAGAACAAGAAATTTGCTCCGGAAGAAATTAGTTCCATGGTACTCACCAAGATGAAAGAGATAGCAGAGACCTATTTGGGAGGCAAAGTAAGTAAAATAGTACTAGTTAAAAAAGTTAGTTACTAATAAACAAAAACTTCTTTTTATTTTTAAAAAATTTCTGGAAACTAAATCTTCCTAACACGGAGTCCTATACTGTTTCAAATAACTTTATTATTTAGGTAACCGACGCTGTCATTACAGTCCCAGCGTACTTTAACGACTCCCAAAGACAAGCTACTAAAGATGCTGGAGTTATATCTGGATTGAACGTTCTCAGGATCATTAACGAACCTACTGCTGCAGCTTTGGCTTATGGTTTAGATAAAAATTTAAAAGGGGAAAAGAATGTACTTATCTTTGATTTGGGAGGTGGTACATTTGATGTTTCCATACTGTCAATCGATGAAGGTACTATACTCCTATCAAACAAATTCATTCGCTCTTACAATTGAAGATAACTAACTAATTATCACTTGTGAAATAATAAGTCTTTTGTACCTATTATTTATAGGTAGTAGACGTTATCAACAATACCTAAATAAATACAGGGTGGTCCGAATTGTATTCCGGAAACGTGGACAGCATATTCTGCAGATAAAAATAAGTAAAATGTTTTTTAATCCCCCCCCCCCCCAACACCACCCATAGCTTCATCACTGCAGTAGTTTTATACAGGTACGAACGCAAAGTTATTACTCTTCAATCCGGTTAAAAATAAATAGGTGGCGCCCTCTGCAAGTAGGTGTCATATTGTCATTAAAATCAAATTTCTCATGTCAAAAAACTCCCAGACACCAATTTTCATCCTGATATTGACGTTACTTCAGATATTATTTGGAAAAAATCGAAATAAAAATGAAACTTCTACACCCCGTACCTCCGAAACTAAGCCATTTTAGGACATACAATTATACGAACTTTTTCACCTATTTTTATCTGTAGAATATACTGTCGAAGTTTCCGCAATACAGTTCGGACCACCCTGTATATATTGATCATTAAAGTTCATTTATTACTTTTGTTTTATGTAATGTTAAAGTATTGTTTTTGAACTAAATTTTCTGATTTAATCATGTCAAAATATTCTACTATGCAGATTCTAGATTATGTTTCATATTCTGATCATCATCTATATTCAAATGATACTGTAAAATACTAATCAACGATAGAACTTTGAACTTTATGATAACACATGCTGTACTCCATAGGTTCTCTATTTCAAGTAAAATCAACTGCAGGAGATACCCACTTAGGAGGAGAAGACTTCGATAACCGTCTAGTAAACCACTTCGTTGAAGAATTCAAAAGAAAGTTCAAAAAAGACCTCAGTTCGAACACCAGAGCCTTGAGAAGATTAAGAACTGCTTGCGAAAGGTAATCAAAATAAGTTAGATAAAGAAAAAAATGCAATTTTTGAAATTTTCAGAGCAAAAAGAACTCTATCCTCTTCGACTGAAGCCAGCCTGGAAATAGACGCTCTCCACGAAGGTGTAGACTTTTATTCCAAGATCACCAGAGCAAGATTCGAAGAACTATGCATGGACCTCTTCAGATCTACACTCCAACCTGTTGAAAAAGCCTTGAATGATGCTAAGTTGGATAAAGGAGCTATCCACGATGTTGTTTTAGTTGGTAAAAAAATCTAAACTCACTTAACTTCGTTATTTTGAATAAATTTCTCTTCAAAAATAGGTGGATCAATTAGGATCCCAAAAATCCAGAAAATGTTACAGGAATTCTTTTGTGGAAAACCTTTGAATTTATCAATCAATCCCGATGAAGCTGTAGCTTATGGAGCAGCTGTGCAAGCTGCCATTTTGAGTGGAGATACTTCATCTCAAATTCAAGATGTTCTTTTGGTGGATGTAGCTCCTCTGTCTTTAGGTATCGAGACAGCAGGAGGTGTGATGACCAAACTAGTTGAAAGAAACTCTAGAATTCCCTGTAAGCAACAGCAAACATTTACTACTTATTCTGACAATCAAAACGCTGTAACTATACAGGTAAGTAAAAAACTGACTATTTAAAGTTATACAGGGGAATAGTGCGTTGGGCTTTTGTAACTCCTATAATAAAAAACTTTTTTTATTATAGGAGCATATAGGAGGAATTTTCTATAAGTGCGAACCTAAAATAGGTATTAGGATTTATTTCAGGAAAATATTTTAACTTCTACATTGCGGTTCAAAAAAGTGTGAGTGGATCAGGATGATTTTTTTTAAATGGAACACCCTGTATATTATTTTTTTTTACTTTCTGATCACTTTACATAAGACTAAGATATTATTAAATATGTTTTGATACTTTCAGAAATTTTAATGAATAAATAAAAAATATATATTTTTTTCAATTGATTTAATAAAAATTATTAAAAATACAAAACATGTCTTGAAATCGAGACTATACGTATTTACTATAGCTTGCCTGTACTTACTTTTCTATAAATATTGTAATCTTAGGCCATACAGGGTGTTCAAAATTCTATGTAAAACTTTCTAAAATATAAAAGAATTTTTCTTCAATTTTTTAAATGTAACACTCTGTATAATATTGCATTTTTGGCCTCCTTTCTGATCACTTTACATAATCTTAAGATAATATTAAATATGTTTCGATATTTTCAGAAATATTAATCAGTAAATAAAAAAAATATTTTTTCCAACAGTTATTTTTAAAAAATTTATTAAAAATACAAAAAATGTCTTGAAATAAAGACTATACGTATTTGCTATAGCTGGTCTGTACTTACTTTCCTATAAATATCGTAATCTTAGGCCATGCAGGGTGTTAAAAATTCTATGTAAAACTTTCTAAAATATAAAATCATCTTTCAATTCAATTTTTTAAACGGAACACTCTGTATATTATTGCATTTTTGGCTTCCTTTCTGGTCACTTTACATAATCCTAAGATATTATTAAATAGGTTTTGATATTTTCAAAAATATTATTAAATACTAACTAAAATAAATATTTCTTTCCACGTTTAATAAAAAAATTTATTAAAAATACAAAAAATGTCTTGAAATCAAGACTATACGTATTTACTACAGCTGGTTTGTACTTACTTTCCTATAAATATTGTAATCTTAGACCATACAGGGTGTTCAAAATTCTATGTCAAACTCTCTAAAATATGAAATATATTTTTTTATATATAAATAGGTTTTTTATTATAGGAGCTACAGATGCCCGACGCACTACTGCCGGACCCTGTATATGACACATTTTTACATTTTTTCTAGGTATTTGAAGGTGAACGAGCTATGACAAAGGATAATAACCTCCTTGGTACTTTTAACTTAACAGGAATACCTCCAGCACCAAGAGGTGTTCCCAAAATCGAGGTTACTTTTGATTTGGATGCAAACGGTACAGTTTTTGAAAATTCTTTCAATTTTTTTTGATGATATTTATGTTGAAAATGTTGTTAGGTATACTGAATGTCTCTGCCAGAGATACCAGTACGGGAAAATCAGAGAAAATCACTATAACCAATGATAAAGGTCGTCTATCCAAAGCTGAAATCGATAAGATGTTGGCTGATGCTGAGAAATATGCTTCAGAAGATGAACAACAGAAGCAAAGAATAACAGCAAGAAACCAGTTAGAGACGTACATCTTCAGCGCTAAACAGGTAGGTATTTAAATTCTCCTAAGGGCCAGTGTTAATAGATTCCGGTTAGTGTTTGACAAAAGCCAGTATCTGAGACGGCTTTGCAGAGAATAGTTCTCTGTTCTGGTGTTTTCCCATTTTCCCCATAGAATCTGCATTCGCCATTGTTTCTTAGCTTCACTCTACTGAGGTGTTCATTGAGGAGACATGTCCTGTCTGAGATAATGTCCTGTTAAAAAAACACAATCCGAAGATTGTTCTTACTTAAACCAAGAAAAATCTTTGATTACCTTCTCGGTAAATTCTGAGAAATTTCTTCGAGTGTCATAGAAAGATTTTTTTTGGCATACCTATTCTGTATCTTTTTCTTAAGGTGCCGTGCAGATTCCTGCGTAGGCGTTCATCTTTTTTCTTCCTCATCAGATGGTTCTATTAACTGCAGCGACTGGGAGTGCTTGGAAGTCCTGTATGCCTGTCCAATGACGAATATTTCTCAGCCAGGATAGCTTCCTTGGGCCTATTCCTCTTTTGCCCCCCTCTCTTTTACCCTGGAGAATCAGACGCTGAAAGTGATAGCGTTCTCCACGTAGTATGTGTCCCAAATAGGCTATTTTCCTCTTCTTGATGATTTCGAAGAGTTCACGTTCTTCTAGACCAGCTCTTCTGAGAATGTCTTCATTCCTCACACGGTCGACCCAGGGCACTGTTAGCATTCGTCGTAGGGTCCACATTTCGAAGGCTTCAATTCGGTTTATTGTTGCTACCTTCAGTGTCCATGCTTCCACACTATATAACAAAACGGACCAGACATAGCACTTCACCATTCACTGTTCGGTTTTTATATGATTCAAAATAAAAAATATATAAATTGTGAAATTAGTAATTTTTTAATGGCCATAATGCGTTCTTTCAAAATCATCGAACAACTAAATCATTTCCATAGATCCAGTGACGTATCGGGAGTTTGAATTTTGAGACCAAACACTGACAAATAATTTGTCAAAAAAATCATATTACAGCTATATGTTTTATTTTGCATAAAAATGTTAACTAATAAGTTAGAATAATTATATTTCTTCCATAACTAAGTGGTTTTATCGTTAACTTTAACTAAAGCTAAGTACAACACAAATCTTAATTACCGTGGACTATTATAACAACGTGGACCATACGTGGACTATTATAACAACAAATACATCGTAAAAGACTATTTTGGTAGCATTCTGAACGAGGATTCAAGTTTTTAGAAAATAATTTAAAGGAAAAATGAACTGCTCTCAGATGCTAGTTCCGAGTAAAATCCTAGAGCTCTATGATTTGCTTTTATTAACTCTGGCACATGATGCAGAATCGCATGAATCTTTGGAGTTATCTTAATACTTAAGTTAAGTATTTCCAATCTAAATTGTTCGATGTCATGTTCAAAATGTTTGTTTAGTGCTTGACCAAAACAACTCGAAACTACTTGATTGAATGCAGAAAACACTGCAATATATTTATTTCCTAAAAAAAAGATGTTTAGGTTTTTGCTTCTAAAAACTTTGAATAGGATTCTTTACCGGGCGATATGGTCTTCAAAATATCCACTTTCTTTAAAAGATGTCTGGCGTTATTTCCGTTACATTTTCCATAATGATCTAGTTTCAATCCCGCTTTTTTTATCCATTCTGTTGCAACATTGGTATTCTCCAATTCAAGACAATCAAATAGTTTTTGAACCACACCTAACAAAATGTGAAGCTCAGGAGGGGGAATATACTTTAAGACAGGTGTTTCTTCGTCGCCATTGATTAAAGGTATGTTTATACAGTTTTCCAAAAAATAATTGCCCTTCTTTATATGGTTCATTGAACAACAATTTAAAAAATACAAAAAAAAAATATTTTAAACAAAAACGCTTACTAAAATCTTTGGTTTTTGTTATATTTCCTCCAGATTGTTGCCATAAATTTGTATTTTCTGTAATACTTTTTATAGTTCTGAATGATCCTTTAATTTCCATTTCCTTTATACATTTACATCACACCATGGGCAAGTGTGAGTGGATGAATTTGACTGAAGACCAAGGAGAATCATAATAAGCTTAAAGCCAGCGGCAAAAGTATAGGAACACATTCCACATATGGACTGCAGATCTAACGTCTCAAAGATGCTTTTAATGTTAGCATACGATTCAGACAACTTTGGTCCTAAGCCAATTATGAATAGTTTATTAATTTCAGCACTTTTATATTTCTTGAAATATTTGGGGGATCATTTTCAGGGAGCACATTCAGACAAACTTTAAGTGATCCACCACCACTATCAATGCCAATTTTTAGATGAAAAGCTTTAGATAATTCTCTAATTTCCAAAATATATGATAGAAGACCAGAAAAATCTGACAGTATACAAAAATTAATATTAACTGAATTAACATTTTTCCTTTAAATTATTTTCTAAAATGTTTAACTTGAATTCTAGTTCAGAATGCTACCAAAATAGTCTTTTACGATGTATTTGTTGTTATAATAGTCCACGCATTTAAGATTTGTGTTGTACTTAGCTTTAGTTAAATTTAGCGATAAAACCACTTAGTTAGTGAATAATTATAATTATTCTAACTTATTAGTTAACATTTTTATGCAAAATAAAACATATAGCTGTAATATGATTTTTTTGACAAATTATTGTTTCAGTTTTTGGTCTCAAAATTCAACGTCACGGTACGTCACTGGATCTATGGAAATGATTTAGTTGTTCCATGATTTTGAAAGAACGCATTATAGCCATTAAAAAATTACTAATTTTACAATTTATATATTTTTTATTTTGAATCATATAAAAACCGAACAGTGCATTCTGTATCTGAGGCCGAAGTTTAAGTTCCTATCTGTGAGAAATCTTCGAAGTTACAGAAAATTAGATCTTGCTTGTTCGATACTGCATTTGATCCCCTGATCTGGATCCCACGTTTCGTTAACCACGCATCCCAAATATTTAAATTGTGTGACCTGCTTGATGATCTCTCCATTTAAGTAAATTCTGGTGTTCGGAATATTGTTTCTGCTAACAGCCATAAATTTAATTTTGTCGTATTTATGCTTCAACCCGATCTTTGGCTTTCTTTGTTAACCTTATTTAGAAGGATTTTGAGATTATTTTGAGATTGCATTGTCTGCCAACATCACTGTGTCATCCGCATATCGGATATTATTAATTGGAATGCCATTTATTTTCACACCAATGGGACTATCGGAGATTGACTCAGTGAATGCTCTTTCCACATATAAATTGAACAACAATTAAGACAAAAATTGAGACACAATACACCCTTGTAAAAAATAATATCTGTATAATTACAAATAATATATTATAAAATTTTCTTTCTAGGCTGTGGAAAACGCTCCGAGTGACAGATTGGGTGAGAGCGACAAAAAATTAGTAGAAGAAAAATGTTCCAGCGCTCTGCAATGGCTGGACAACAACCAGCTGGCGGAAAAAGACGAGTACGAAGACAAATTAAAAGATTTACAAAGAGAGGTACAGCCTGTCATGATGAAATTGCACCAAGGAGGTGCTCAGCCTCAAGCAGGACCAAAAGTAGAGGAAGCTGATTAAAGAGCATTTTTTTGTAAATAAAACAAATTTTTAATTAAATTATTATGTTTCTCTCTCTCTGTCTCATGGGTCCTTTTATTGCAAAAACTAGATCTACCAATTTCGCTCTGTGTTATTCATATACCGTATGAACGAAAAGTAACGGCGTCGAGCTGGCTTGGAAATGACGATCGATGACAATCCCCATATAATTTTAAATATAAAATGACAGCGATCTTCATTTCATAGCCATCACTGACGCCGCATATTATACAGGGTGTCCCAGAAATAAGTGCAAGTATTTTAAGTGGTGGTAGATCTCGATAAAAGAAACAGATTTTCTCTTTATAGTTTTTCAAATAAGTCCAAAATAACATTTATAACGAATTATTCTACTTCGAAATTTTCCAAAAACAATGATTTTTTGATAAAATTTTATAAACCACTGGATCTTTTCTATTAACTAAAAAAAAATCAAAAAAATATTAAAAAATTTCCGAATTTTCAAATTTTTTTTTCGCGAAAAAAACCTCATAGGCGTGTTTCTGGGGTTGAACTATACTATTAGTTAAAATACTTGCACTTACTTCTGGGACACCCTGTATAAATTCACTTAGAAATAATTACTAACTTCATATATTTTCTTGAATTTATTTAAAACCTGTCAAAGTAATTAGAATACTCCAATTTGACTTGGGGGGGTGCTTCAGTAGCGAATCTGATATTTTTGTTATTATCTAATGATTATAACTCACCTATTTTTATTAAAAATATATTTTTTGACAATTTTAAAAACTAGTAATAATTATTGACAGCATAAAACAAAACCAATAAATGATTGAATCTACCCTATATTATATTTTTAGTAAATTTTAATAAATCTTAATAATTTTTTTTAACGATATAAAAATTAAACTACCAATTACGAACAGAAATTATATTTATTTATAGGTATGTCATTTAACTAGAACAAGTACAACTAAAATACAGTCAAACTCAAATAAAAAAAAATCGTTCATAAGGTTTTTACAACTTGCTTTGCCTTAAGTCTTCTTAAGTAAAATAATGTGAACATTAATTCACTAATCCTCTTTAAACATCACCGAATAATATGCCAACTCTTCACTAAGTTCCGGATCATCTTCGAACTCTACAGCTGGCTGTGATTTGGGCGCTGTTTTCTGTTTTTTTAAACGCTGACAAACCTCGCCATTCTGTAACGTAAAAAAGAAAATATTTACACATTAATACCATATAAGATCGAAAAAAAAAACGCCGTCAAAGAAGCTGATGGAGAATGACAATCGGAGATAATTTTGTCGAGGTCAATCTCTAGATAGTCTTACCTGTAAATTATTTTTGCTGATACTAGATATAGCGTTCTGCAGTTCGATAGTTTTAGGATTGACGGTAACGCTTGCGGCTGAAGACATTTGTTTCATCTGTTCCAGTTGTGGGTTGACCATCAGATCTCCATTAGTATAGCCCAACTTTGCTAGAACCTATAACAAAAAAAAAGGCGTCCAGTTGGCTCGGAAATGACGATCGATGACATTTCCCATATAAATTTATAAGATATAAAATCACAGCGATCTTTATTTCATAGTCATCGCTGACGCCGTTTTTTTTTCGATCATACTGTATTATGGTACCGTATGATCGAAAAAAAACGGCGTCAGCGATGGCTATGAATTGAAGATCGCTGTCATTTTATATGTAAAATTATATAGGGAATGTCATTGATCAGCGTTTCCAAGCCAACTGGACGCCTTGAATAAAATATACAGGGTGGTCCGAACTGTATTCCAGAATCTTCAGCAACATATTCTGCAGATAAAAATAAGTAAAAAAGTTCCTATAAATGTATGTCCTAAAATGCTTAGATTCGGAGATACAGGGTGTAGAAGTTTCATTTTTATTTCGATTTTTTCCAAATAATTTCTAAAGTAACGTCAATATTTGGATGAAAATTGGTGTCTGGGAGTTTTTTGACATGAGAAATTTGATTTTCATGTCAATATCACTCCTACTTGTAGAGGGCGCCACATATATGTTTTAACTGGTTTGACGAGTAATAACTTTTCGTCCGTACCTGTATAAAACTACTGAGTAAAAAAATATACATTCCCGACATTATCTACGTAAAAAAGCTCTCTTGGTAAAAATCGCTACGAGTAATAGTTCTCGAGATATTTGTCATCAAAATGGTCAATACCTCTGTCATCAATGACATAAATTAAACATGTTGACTACAGTACGTCTGCTGGATCTGTGCCTATGAAAGGAATGCGGACAAAAAACATTTAAAAAAACAGCAATATATTTTATACGTCGACTTGACGAGTACGTCACCGCAAATCGCTCCGCCCACTCATTTTATTGACTACTTGCAAATTTGTCGAATTTTTATTGACGGGACGCGTCGTCTAATTTTTTACGAAAATCATCGAGAGAATATCGTTTCCCCTCTCACGGATACCCCGTAGCTACAGAACGAACAGACGTACTGTAAATAGTTATTAAACTGAAATCATAAATATGAAATATTTTTGTGCCAAAAGTTGTTTTATCATCATTTTTTCGCAGACAAATTTATGATTAATTTAAAAAAAATAAAATTTCCTAAATTTATTATTTCGGTCAAATAACTAGCTACTCAACGTATTTTATGTCAATAATGACATGTATTATGTACCATTTCTCTAAATATTATCTTGAGAGCGGTTTGTTCGTAGCGATTTTTACCAAGAGACATTTTTTTGCGTAAAAACTCACGGAAATGTATATTTTTTTACTCAGTAGTTTTGTACAGGTACGGATGAAAAGTTATTACTCTTCAAAACAGTTAAAACACATGTAGGTGGCGCTTCCTACAAATAGGAGTCATATTGACATCAAAATTAAATTTCTCATGTGAAAAAACTCCCAAACACCAATTTTCATCCAAATATTGACGTTACTTCATAAATTATTTGGAAATAAACGAAATAAAAATGAAACTTCTACACCCTGTATTTCCGAAACTAAGCATTTTAGAACATACATTTATACCTTTGAATAAGAAGACTAAGGAAGGAGCATAATGCTATCCATGTATTCATGCATGGTGGGCGGAAAAGCCACCATAAAAGCTCTCTAGGGTGGGGATCCTTGACAGTTCTCTTTGACGATTCATTTGACACATTTGAATTTGATTTGAAATTCTGTGGATTTGTCAGTCTTTACGGAGCTTATTTTATGTTATTTATTATTTATTCTACTACTGATAGTTGTATAAAGGTAGTAAATCTAGATGGAAATTGTGGCAGAACTTACATTAACAGTGACACTATCGCGATTTATCGAAAAAGACTCTAAAATAGTTGGTTGTGTAGCGTGCGGTAGATCTCGGCAAAAATTGAGTGAAATAATGGAACAACTTTTCGCTAGTAAGTGACTATATAATATTCATACGTGTAGTAAACCGATCATTTATGAAATTCACTTAAATTAACTAAATTATATATTTTTCTTGAATTTAAGCTTTTATTTATTACTTGTCAAAGATTAGATGTCAAAGAATTTAGATAAGTTTATTTGACTTACCTGCTTCAGTAGCGTATCGGATGAGTGTTAATAAATACTTGAGGTGTGTTAATAAATACTTATTATAACTTATCTATTTTTATTAGAATTATATATTTTTATAACAATTTTAATAACTACCAACATTTATTCACAACGTAAAATAAAACAACAAATTATTGAGTCTACCCCACGTCTACCCTACATCATAGTTTTACATTTTTTAAATAAAATTAGAACGACACTGATAAACCGGAATTTAAGTCGGCCATATTTGAGGCCCATCGCGGTGTACCTAAGATTTTGATATGCTCCTTCCTTAGTCTTCTTATTCAAAGTTAAAACAAATGTAGGTGGCGCCCCCTACAAATAGGAGTCATATTGACATCAAAATCAAATTTCTCATGTCAAAAAACTCCCAGAAATTATTTGGAAAGAATCGAAAAAAAAATGAAACTTCTACACCCTGTATTTCCGAAACTAAGCATTTTAGAACATACATTTATACAAACTTTTTTACTTACTTTTGTTTTCGGAATACAATTCGAACCACCCTGTATACTTGATAGTTGGTAACAAATTACTTAATACTACAAATTTATGAATTCAGTGCTATCTACGGCAAATTAAAGAAAATAATGATATTTAAGATAATTATAAAAAACTAATTTATTTTAAAGTTTTAACATCCAGCATCATTAAAACTATACATTTCCTTTGTCCATGCAACTTTTTTAATATTTTTTGATGATGTATATCTTCCCTTAAAATTTGATCGCGCATTTTTCGGATACCCCGTATAAAAAATGAATTATCCAAAATTAAATTCTCGCTCACCTGAGCAATATAGACGCTTTTTTCCAGATGCGACATAGTTTCCCACGTATCGTACACCACTTGCTTAACCTGTTGCTTGGACGCCTTGGGGTACATCCAGTGGTACAAAGTACGGGTTCTTTTCGAAAAAATCGACTTGGCCATTCGCAGCACCTCTTCCTGCCTGGATCCCAACCTGTTAAACACGTTCATAGTCTCCATGTCGGTGTTGACATAGACAAAAGCCTCCTGGCAAAGGTTTTTCGGGTCTGGATACGTTTGAGACTTGAGCTGAGTCGGAACTGGAGACCAATTTAGACCCTATATGATATACATAGAGAATTTATCTATACAGTCTGTCGCATTGCAGAACTTATAATATAGGAAAGCACATGTAAATTTTAAAAACGATAATTATTTTACAAAAAAAAAACAACGAATTCATATAAATTATTCAAAATGAACAGTTTATTGAAGTGGAACTTCTTTACGCACGATGGGAGTAAAAATTCAAGGGCGTGAAACGACACGGGATGCGAGAGGAAAAGAGGTAACTCTTGATTTTTATGTTCTCTAAAATGAAATAGGGAAGTTTTATCATCATTTTTAAAATTTACATGAGGTTTCGTATGTTCAGGCCGGTGAAAATGAAACATACGGTATAAAAAAAGGTGTAGAAAACATAAATTAAAGAAATATACCGATATTTGTGCCTTGATCTTGGTAAATTCGGGACTTAAACGTTGTTTCCTTTTTCTAGATTTAATGGGTAAAATAGTTAGGGTTTCCTTTGAACAAGTGGGCTGTTGATTATTTCTATCGTCATGCTGTAAAAAGAAAACCCGATTTTTTTTATCAAAACTTTCACACCCTGTAACATCTTGGTATGAACTTTTTATTTAAAAAATAATACTACAAAATAACCCTGTAAAATATCACATATTTATAAACACCCTGTATGCGCGTCTTTACGCAATAACGCGCGCGTTTGAATTAAATAAGGTATAATAAGAAGTAATGAAAGCAACTAAATACCTGTGAAGGAGGATGATTAGCAGTCAAATCTTGCCTATGCGATCTGAGATCCATAGGCTCATCTTGAAACAATTGTAAACATAAAACTTTAACTTCTTTATCGCTACCATTATTTTCATTGCGCGCAAATTTAATTCTTTCCTTAGTTTCTTTACTTTCTCCACTCTTTAAAATTAGAAAATCTCTACATTCGCTAGGCTAAGAATTGAGAAAAAAAATTATGCCAAACAGGTATTAATTCGTTTAAAACTACTATAAATAATTCAAAAACTACCTGAAAAGACACCTTACCTCACTAACATTATCACCGCTGGTGTAAACGCTTTCTTTAGTTTCCATATTTTTCGTTTCCATTGAGAATAAAAAACTACGTCTCTCACAATTTCGGAAAACTTGGAAACAACTTTGTTTATTCTGGTTGCTAGGTTTTAATTATTAATGTTCTTTTCTTTTTCCAAGACCGCCTTAATTTTAAAATATATTTCTTCTCATTCTGTAATATGGCCACTTGTCTCTTTATTAAATATATGTTTATTTTTTTTTTTTTCCTATTTTTGGCCACTTGTCTATTACGACATTCAGCCAGCTTATTTCTTGTTATTTAATTAGCGTTTTTTAAAATTGGACAAATACAGACTCACACATACATTTAACACCCATGTCCGAGGCCGGAATCGAACCGGCGACCTTGCGTCTACTAGAATGCGGCGCAATCATTTCGACCACTAGGCCGACATATGTTTATTTTAAGACCGAAATCAAAATAAAATGAAGAACTGTAAAATTCTTCTTCTTACAGGCAAAAAAAAAAAACGATTGATCGTAGCCACTATAAAAATTAAGAAGAGTTTCTGTCACTTTTTGACAACGTTTGGTTAAGTTTTGTAATTTGTTTACAAGATATTCCTTTAAATATTAAAAACTCAATATTTTTATCTACGATATTTATAATTAACTGATTGTTGTTTAAAGGAGAGCTATGTTATCGCATAAACGAAGATCTCGCTCGCCAGAATATAGAAGTCATTCCAGGAAACCTTCGCGACATTATCGATCTCGATCCAGGAGTAGATCGCGATCTAAATCGAGAGTATCCAACTATGCATCATCGTCAAGTAGTAGATATCACGATAATGGACATGGAAAAAATGATAGAAGAAATACGGACCATAATCATAGGTCGAGAGACACTCATAAAAAGTTTGCCTCTCAAGAAGATGAATTTATGGAGCACAGAAGACAAGAACGAGAGATATTGGGTACCAGGGAGGCACCCACTGTATGGGGAAGGTCACCTTTAAGAGAAGAGCTTAGTTCTGAAGAGGAGAAATTAAGTGAGCGTGAATCTTCAAAGAAACACAAGAAAAGAAAGCATAAAAAAGAGAAAAAGCATAAAGAAAGTAAAAAGCACAAGAAGAACAAGAAAAAGAAGAAAAAACGAAAGTATTCATCCAGTTCAGATTCCTCCAGTTCTGAGGAAGAGGAGGAACAGTGGGTAGAAAAAACAAGTTCAGAACCAAAATTATCAAAGAAAAATGCCTCAGATTCAGAAGAAGACGAAACTGTTGTGGGACCTAGCCAGAAACCACATGCAACACTTACCAGCAAAGAAATGGGCAAAGCTCTACTTCCCGGTGAAGGTGCAGCTATGGCAGCTTATGTAGCTGAAGGCAAACGTATACCCAGAAGAGGTGAAATTGGATTAACATCAAACGAAATAGCTTCTTTTGAAAAGGTTGGATATGTAATGTCTGGTTCAAGACACAGAAGAATGGAAGCTGTCCGTATTCGTAAAGAGAACCAAATTTATTCGGCAGATGAAAAGAGAGCTTTGGCCATGTTTAGTAAAGAGGAACGACAAAAGAGAGAAAATCTGATTTTGGGACAGTTCAAAGATATGGTGAAATCAAAACTGGCTGATAAAAATAAGTAATATTTGTTTTTTAAATTGTATATAGCTATTAACTAATTAATTAAAATAATGTAAAGTAAAAAATTATTTTTATTGATATTACATATATAAATTACTAACGACTGGACTTTCTTTAAAAGATACTTTGATATCTAAACCAAGAAATTTCAACAATTTTATTAATTCAGCAGAATTCATAGAGTCTAGAGGCAAATGGTCGGTGTAGACAATCCACAAGTAAGCTTGATGTTTCTGGCAAAGACAGTAAGTCAAAACTGTTGCACCTAGCCCTTGAATTAAGTTAGGAGTTTCTAATCTTGAACCATAAGGTAATTCACTGGAATTGGTGAGGCACTTTGTCACTGTAACTACATCTCTGTACTTCTCTGCCGGTTTAAGATTATTTATTAATTCTGTAGTAATGGCATGAATTGTTTTTGCCTTTTTAAGCCACGGTGCTAGTATTTCTACAATCTAAAAAAGTGTATATGAGATATTAGTGAAATGAATGAAGTTATAAAGTTACCTCTCCTAAAACTAGTTTATTTAGTTGTCCTGTAAATAGAACTAAATATCTATCATTAAATTTGTAGATAAAAACACCTTCATCTTTAATTAATGCAACAGGTTCTATTCCTTTTAATAATGTATTAACAATATGAATAACTTTTTGACTTTCTATAAATACAAGGGTTTCAATATTATCTGGAGGTTCAGGTTTTCCTTCCCACTGAAAAACTGGCCTGAAAATTTAATAGATTAACATTTTTATGTGAAAAGATCATTATTTTAATTATTAACCCTGCATAGTCAGGAAGATTTTCTAGGTCCTCGTCTTCTAATATTAAAGCTCTTGTCGTAGGCTCAACAATTTCACCAAAAACCATCTTTGTATAGTCTTAATAAGTATAAATAAATAATAATTTGAATAAAGACTGAAAAAAACAAATTTTGTATGACTTGCAAAAGTCACAGGCATAGATATGGAGGATGGAGGAATATTTTATTTTTCTTTCTCTATATCTTTGGCTACAGATCATATATTTTTTCAGAAGTTTCACAATACAGATAACTCAGGTAGCTGTGGACCTAAAACAAAATTACACTTATAGTCCGGATAGCCCCGGCAATTGTGGCCTTAAACTACAATATAGATAGCCCTAGCAGTTGTTGCCTTAAAACTAAGGTTTTCTGTGAAAAAATAGTTCAAAAAAACTAGTGTCAAATAAAAATGAACCTGTAATGACGTTTAAAAACTAAAATTAAATAAAATTGGGAAAATAAGTTTCTATAATAATTAGGAACACTCTTACAATTATAGTAAAATTTCGGAATAAAACTAGCTGAATGCATATTCTAAATCCTACGAAATTTTTTATAAGCAGCTTCATCAAAGGTCGGCGTAAAGAAATATTTTTCTATAGGTAAGCAATTTTCAATTATTAACTAATGAATTTGTGTGTACCTATGTTTTTATTTATGGGTAAACTTTTCGATTCTGTCATCACTTATAATACTATCATTTGCAGCACATTAACTGTTCTTGGTAAAGCAAATCCTAAAATGTCGAGCTCTTCAGAATATATAGTTCGTCGAATTGATAATATTACAAAGTCTCAAGAGGACAAACGTTCATACAGAGGGCTGGAACTTACGAACGGTATAAATATAAAAATTTTTATACATACATTTCTAATAAAAAATTATTATAGGCATGAAAGTTCTGCTTGTAAGTGATCCATTGACGGATAAATCAGCAGCGGCAATGAATGTGAATGTAGGATTTCTAAGTGATCCTAAACATGTACATGGACTTGCTCATTTTTGTGAACACATGCTGTTTCTTGGCACTGAAAAATATCCCAATGAAAATGATTACAGTAAATTTCTTCAAGAACATGGAGGTAGTGGTAATGCAGCAACATTTATGGATCATACAATGTATTACTTTGATATTGTTCCTGAACATTTGAAAGAAGCTCTGGACAGGTAGGATACAAGGTATTGAAATGAAATTTTGCATTATTATTTGATGTTTTTTTAGATTTGCCCAATTTTTTATATCTCCTTTATTTACTGAAAGTGCAACTGAAAGAGAAATAAATGCTGTTAATTCCGAACACGATAAAAATATTCAGAGCGATATGTGGAGAATTAATCAGCTCGACCATCATTTGTGTGATCCTGATCATGCGTACAATACTTTCGGAACGGGCAACATTTATACGTTAAGTACTGGATTGAAGGAAAAAGGTATCAATGTCAGAGATGAACTTTTAAAGTTCCATCAAAGGTGGTACTCATCGAACATGATGTGTCTGGCAGTGCTAGGAAAAGGTATAGTCTAAAATTAACATAGAGGAAAATCAATAAAATTAGTGTGCACTTCATGACTTCATCAAAATATTTGATGAATGTACGTTGCAATGTTGCCAGGAGAACTTTTTTTTACTTTGACTTTTGACAAATTAATAAAATTCGAAATTTGGCAATGATTTTTCAGTTGACACAACATTTATTGATTTCTCTATAGAGGTACCTTTTAATATACTTGTTTTATCAAATCTTATTTTTTTTTAGAAAGTTTAGATGAACTAGAGTCCGCGGTTGTCGATTTATTTCGGTCCGTAAAAAATAAAGAAATAGAAGCTCCAAAATGGGAAAAGCATCCTTTCAGAGATGACCAATTGCGAACCATTGTCTATGTCACACCGGTGAAAGATGTACGAAATCTTAACGTAGTATTCCCCTGTGAAGATTTAATGCAATTTTATAAATCAGCTGTAAGTACTTTTTAGTTTTAAAAAGAAATATTTTATGAAATATACCAATTCATGTCGATATCGATATATTTAAATATCGATATAATTTGCACCTGTCTAATTGGTGACCTTGAAGTGCGGTCTGAAGTTAGCAGCATGTTCGTTTTTTAACCTCGATTAATTTTTTAAGTAGGTGTTATTGTGATAATTTTAAAAAAATTTATGTAACAATCCAGTCTGTAGCTATTCTGCTCTGATCTAATATGGACTGCGTAGATGAATATTCTCATAGCAGTCCTCAAGTAATATATTTTTCAAAGAGCATACCGACCAAAGAAGTGGAAAAGAAAATCGAGTATAGCAATGTTTTTTGTCAGTGTGTTGGTTCCTGCGATCAAAATGCGAATTGTGCCTGTATGAAGCAAAGTGGAACCCGTTATTCTTATACAGACCGGACAGAACTGGAAAATTACGTTCTTATTTATAAGAACATTAACAGACCAACTTACGAGTGCAATGAGCAATGTCAGTGTAAAAATACGCTTTGTGGGAACAAACTGATTCAGTGTGGACCTCGAACAGGGTTAATTGTTAAAATTTGCGACGATTCGCGAAAGGGTTTAGGAGTTTTTACCGAAAAATTAGTAAAATGCGGAAATTTTATATGCGAATATGCTGGAGAGATTATATCAGAGGTTGAAGCTTCTATGCGGTTTAAAATCAACGCCCGAGTTCAACGTATGAACTATATTTTCTGCGTAGACGAATATTTTGGCGATAAAAACATTAAAACTTTTATCGACCCAACTTTCTATGGAAATATCGGAAGATATCTGAACCACAGCTGTGATCCTAATTGCTCAATGGTTATAACCAGAATCAACGACAATATTCCTGTCGTAGCTTTATTTGCTTGTAGAGATATTATTGAAGGTGAAGAGCTCAGTTATGATTACGGAATAACCGATTTAAGTAGTGAAATTGAAGATCCCGAAACAAGCAGAACAAAGTGTTTATGTGGTAGTGTTAATTGTAAAGGATTCCTACCTTATGATACTAGAATTATGTAATTTCTGTTAGTGTTTTATGTAGTAATAGGAAAGGTTGTAGTGTTTTACAGCAAAATATTTGTTTTTTTCAAGCCCGCAAACTATATCAGCCATTTAATGGGTCATGAGGGTCCAGGAAGTATTTTGTCAGCTTTAAAAGCCAGAGGCTGGTCCAATCATTTGGTTGCCGGTCTGAGAACGCACTCTAGAGGATTTGGTTTCTTTGCGGTTACAGTGGATTTGACCGAGGAAGGAATGAAACATGTAGATGACATTGTTAAATTAATTTTTCAGGTAAATACATAATTCTATCACTGCTATGTTAAGGAAAACACTTTAACTAGAAAGATAACTATAAGTGCGTAAATATGACAATTGTATTAAATAAAAGTGCCCTATGTACAAATATTAACAAAAAAAAATCTTAACTTGTTTATTTTCTTCAGATAAGAGCATTTTCCTTAACAGGGCAGATCGTATGTCATAGGAAAACAAGATGGCGACATTTGATTGTTTTAAAATGAAGCTAAGCATGTTTTCCAATAGTAGAACTCTTGTGAATCAACTTTTACTTGTGAAGGTTCAGTATAGAGCTATTTCCACAAGATACACAAACATTTTTAACAAGAAAAAAAATATAATTTTAACAAAATTTTAGTATATAAATATGTTAAAAACAGAGAAGCCCCAAAAATGGATTCAAGATGAAAACAGGGATATTGGAAATATGATTTTCAGGTTCAAAGATAAGGAATCGCCTAGAGAATATATTTCAAGTCTCGTGAACAGTTTGCAGGTAAACTAAGACATATACAGGAAACATTTTTGAGTTTACATTATTTCTAAATTATTTAAGTATTACCCTTTAGAAGACATTTTAAGTGCAAGTTATTTGGTGAACGAATGGCGCCCAGACTTGGTTGAGGATGTATGGAATAATCTCACTCCAGAGAAAGCTAGGTAATATTTTTAATTCTGTTAAAAAAAATTCTGTACCTTTTTTATTTAGATTGGCAGTTGTAGCCAAGGCCCATGAAAGTATTTGTACTGACGAAGAACCATGGTACGGTGTTAAATACAAGCAAGAAAAAGTACCAGAAGCTACTCTCAAAACTTGGAAAGAAGCTGGATTGTGCTCAGAATTTTATTTGCCGGAAAAAAACGAATTTATTCCCAAAGATTTCTCTATATATCCTCAAGGAGAAGCTGTAAGTTTTTGGTCTATGTTATTTTGTAATAAAACAAAGAATTCTCTTGCAGCTTTCAGAACATCCAGAGATTATACAGGATACACCCTTAACTAGGGTCTGGTTCAAGCAGGACGACAAATTCTTGCTGCCCAAGGCAAATATTATGTTTGATTTTGTCAGTCCGATGGCTTATTTGGATCCGCTCAATTGCAACTTGTTGCATATGTTTGTTCAGCTTTTCAGAGATTCATTAAATGAATATGCTTATGCGGCTGAATTGGCTGGACTGAAATGGGAATTGATCAATACTAAATACGGACTTATAGTAAGTGAGGACTGTTTATATTTTCGTTTACAGACGTTAAGCGACGTTAGACGATGCGTGGATGGACGGGTGACTGTTGCAAGAACAGTATACTAATAGGATTGCTCATCCTCATAAGATGTACGTTCGCCTCTTCCCGCGCTTCAGCTGACAGTTGTGACGTCATTGTAGTCCTTGTCATGATAGTGTGTATTTTTAGTTGCCTATGGTAAACTTATAAAAATAACAGCTGAGAAATTTTGAGTTAATTATTTTGTCAATTTTAAATGTGAAAAAGGTGTCTTTAAAGTTTTTAGAGCTATACAGTGTATAAATACGTTCATTTTGTGTTGTGGATTGTGACAAAGTGCTTACTAAGTGCCTACGATATTGTTTATTAATTATTTTAAGGCAAAATATGGAAGTACTCTAAAAAGAATGCTTGCAAAAGGTGATGCTGGGAACTGCTGTTCTTAAAAATGCATTATCCGAGTATTTAATATAATTTATACAGTTAATTTTATATACTGCATACATATAAGGTGTTTAAATAAATAATCTAAATAATGAACGTTTTGCATTCGGCAACTAATAATGCAAATGTGTGTATTATTGGTTGCCGGATAAGGACTATTAACCATGACAAGGACTACAATGACGTCACAAAGCGAGTAGTTTTCGCATGCACCTGGCGGACACTTTTGGCTGAATGAGCAGTCCTATTAGGTTAACTGTTCTTGTGACTGTTGTGCTGTTGTTCGATGGCAACAGTGTAAAATATACACGTCGGTTAGAGGCCGGATACACTTGCCTAGTCGGTAGGCCATTGACAAGTCGAGGACCGCGGTTCAAATTTTGCCTAAACGCAGAAGGCCCCGTCCAGACTGGCTTTAGCAGCAAAAAGGAGATGTTAACTTAAAATACTTTAATATTTTTTACTTTTTTCTAGCTGGGTATTGGCGGATACAACAATAAACAACATATTCTACTGGAAAAAATTATGGAAAAATTCACCAATTTCAAAATTGACCCTAAAAGATTCAATATTTGGAAGGAAAATGTAAAAAAATATTCTATTTTTAGAGTATTTTCATACTAAAAATTATTTATTGCAGTATATCAGAAATTTGAAAAATTTCGCTGCTGAACAGCCTTACCAACACGCTGTGTACTATTTGACAGTTCTTCTCACTGAACATTCCTGGACTAAGGAAGAACTACTGTCATCTACAGACCGTAACGCCAATTTTGCATGATTTTTTTCCTGTAATACTAAATATTTTATTTTTATTTTACAGAAATAACTATTGATAGGTTAGAGGCCTTCATACCTCAGATGCTGTCAAAGATGCACATAGAATGTCTCGTCCACGGCAACGCCAACAAATCTAGAGCCCTAGAAATGGTTCAGATCGTCGAAAATGCCCTAACCTCGTCATTAAACATGTCACCCTTGTTACCCAGGCAACTGTTGTTAAATAGGGAACTAAAATTGGAGGATGAATGTCATTACTTGTACGAAAAGCAGAATCAGGTACATTTATTGGCTATTTTATATTTTAACTTGTTTAAAATAAATAGAATGTCACTAATAAACTGGAATTTAAGTCAGCCATGTTGAAACACCTTCGCGGTCGCGTTATCTTTGTTGATATGTCCATTCCTTAGTGTTTTTATTCAATTAGTTCGTTAATAACTGTAGTAGTTCAAATGTACCATACCATAAAAACGGCATCACAGTGACCTTTCAAATGCCAATCGTTGGTAATTTTTGACCGCTATATGTTGTCTGTGAAATTTGTATTTAAATGAAAAATAATAAAATGTTTCCAAATATATTCACTAAAAAGTATTTTTGTAAATAGCTTGTTTTGCCAAGTTTGTTGATATTTCTTCTTGTTTTTTTTATACAATTAATGAATTAATAGCTGTAGTAGTTCAAATGTACCATACGATATTATTCAACTTAAAGTTGAATTTAAGGTGGTTGATTTAGCTTTATTTCTGATCTTAGGTGCACAAGAGCTCATGCATTGAGGTCTATTATCAGTGCGGTTTGCAGTCCAAAGAAAACAACGTCAAATTAGAGCTGTTCTGTCAATTGATTCAAGAACCATGCTTCAATGTTCTAAGAACACAGGTACCGTGCTTTTTTTTTATCCAAATAAAAAGAATTGTGAACAATTGACACGTTTTTGATGTCTAGGAACAACTTGGTTACATAGTATTCAGCGGCGTACGAAAATCAAACGGCGTCCAAGGGCTCAGAATCATAGTACAATCCGACAGACATCCCACCTATTTAGACGGAAGGATAGAGGAATTTTTGGAAGGTATGCTGACTTATATCAAAGATATGAGCGAAGAAGAATATCTAAGGTAAATATCTTTTTTTTTATTATAGTTTATTTTTTAAAGTTTCTGTTTTTTAGGCACAGGGAAGCGCTGGCGTGTCATAGATTAGAGAAACCCAAACAGCTGTCTGCACTGTCCAATCGGTTTTGGGGCGAGATTACTTCGCAACAGTATCACTTCACTAGGGCCGAAACGGAAGTCGCCTATCTCAGGACGTTGAATAAAGAGGATGTTGTTGCATTTTACGAGGTAAGTACTCATTACTGGCTGTAATAGTTCAAATGTACCATACTATAAAACACAGGTTTCACAGCTACCATTAAAATAACAATAATAACTGTTGTTCTTCCTTAGTTTTTTAATAAATTTGTGCGTTAAAGCTGTAGTAGTTCGAATATACCGCGTGATAAAAAACGACGTCACAACGGCATTTGAAATAACAATTGTCCTTCTATAGTTTTTATTCAATTAATGCAATAATAGCTGTAGTAGTTGAAATGTACCCTACTTTAAAAAATCTGTTCCACAGCTACCTTTGAAATAACAATAATTATTGTTCTTTTTTAGTTTTTTTCATTAAATTTGTGCGTTAAAGCCATAGTAGTTTGAATATACCGCATGATAAAAAACGACGTCAGAGCGGTTTTTCAAATAACAATTGCCCTTCTATCATTTTTATTCAATTAATGCAATAATAGCTGTAGTAGTTCAAATGTCCCCTACTATAAAAAATCGGTTCCACAGGTACCTTTGAAATAACAATAATTATTGTTCTTTTTTAGTTTTTTTTATTAAATTTGTACGTTAAAGCTGTAGTAGTTCGAATATACCGCATGATAAAAAACGACGTCACAGCAGCCTTTCAAATAACAATTGTCCTATAGTTTTTATTCAATTAATGCAATAATAACTGTAGTAGTTCAAATGTTCCATAGTATTAAAAAATCGGTTTTACAGCTACCTTTGAAATAACAATAATTGTTGTTCTTCCTTAGTTTTTTATTAAATTTGTGCGTTAAAGCTGTAGTAGATCAAATATACCACATGATAAAAAACGACGTCACAGCAGCCTTTTAAATAACAATTGTTCTATAGTTTTTATTCAATTAATGCAGTAATAGCTATAGTAGTTCAAATGTACAATTTCTGTACTATAATCTCCTGTGAATATTCTTACTTTAAACGTATATAATGTTTGAAATATACTTTTAACTAACTTATTTTGGCGTTTCATATGCAATATTATTGCATTTTTTCCTCTTACAGGACCTGTTAAGAGATGGGGCCAAACAACGAAAGAAACTCTCTGTTCACATCGTATCTATCGCCGACGGTGGCGCCGGTACCAATAATACCGAAGAACCAGAAGAAAACAACGTCGAAGAAAAGAACTCTGCAGGGAAACCAAGTCTAATAAGTGATATCACAGTATTTAAGAGCGCTCACGAGATGTATCCCTTGGTGCAACCCTACATTAACATCACCAGGAAGGGAAACAAATGTAAATTGTGAGGAATAAACAAATATGTATAGAAAAACGGATTGATTGAGTGTATACTTATTGGAATGAACTGTGTAATTGGTGTGTTTGATGTGTGTATTAGTGTTCTAAGATTAATAACCATTCACAAAAAAAATTGTGTAGAAAAAATGAAGTATTAGATCACTATTAAAAATTTTATTGAAAACTGATTTATTATTTTAAAATATAATGAATTCCTACAAAGTATGTGTATGAATTTATTTATTTTTTTTTATAAGTTTAAATAAATTTTTAATTTCAACAATAGTATGTCATTGACTATAAAATTCTGGTCCAACATTGCATGTTCTATTGTGAAAATGTTGTCATTTCCCATGCTGTACAATATGTTTGATGATATTTGGTTTTCTGTATATGTTTGTCCGAGAAAAATAATTTTGTGCTTCTTTAAAAAGGAGTTACTTTCTGGTTTCAAAACTATTCCAATGTACGTGTTCAGGTAGTTGGGGTAAAAATTAATTTTTACTATATGTCCTGAAAAAAAATGCTTTTATTTCTAAGTAGGATGATTTTTTTTTATTACCTAAAACTGAAAAGTTTGGACTGCTGACATAAATATCTGTTTTCTTTAAAAGCTTATTAATTTCTGTTATTTTCCAATAATAAAAGTACAAATCCCCTTCAGTACTTTCAACTATTGTGTCATTATACATTGACATTTCTTCATTCAGTTTTTTAAGAATCTTCTCATTTTTATTATGGGTTACTGTATGCTGTCCATCATCCAAATCATCTAAATACTCTACAAAATCATTTGCAGCCTCCTCATTACTTGTAAAAGATTTTTTTGAAAATTCCAGCTTTTTATATTTATGTGATTGCACTATTCCCAAAGCCGATTTGATAGCTTCAAGTTCAAAAAGAATATTTTGTTGTAACTGAGTAAAATATTTTTTAAGATCACCTAAAAAGTACATAGTATATATCCTTACAAAGCCTACATTTATATTATTACTTGAGGAACATACACCTTTTAACTTTCTTGTAACAGTTGCTTTAGCAGAAGCCTCAATATCTTTAGTAAAAACATTACATGTAGCATGTTGAGTTTCTTCAGGTACTTTAAAATATATAAAATTAGTATGACCTATTAACAATTTAAAGCTACTTACTCTTAAGTGATATACTGCTATAAATTTCAACTAAAACTAAACACAATACTACACAAAGCTTCATATTTGAACCACTGAAATATTCAATTCTGTACTTGTCCCAGATTATCCAAAAATAATTTTAGAGAGACTTAAGAAATCGGAACGACTTAGGCAAGAAAAAAACAGTGATAAATATGTCTTCACTTCAATAACTCTGGTAGAATGTAACGTAAACATTGGTAAATAGTAATATATCTTCTCTATAAAGCCAGGCATTCAAAGATTTAATAAAAAGAACAAAATTATCACAATTTATTAAGAAAAATAGGTACAATTAAAAAGCATACTATCTAATTAAAATAAATTAAATAATAAAGGTAAATTTTGGAATTTTTTTATGTTAATATAAAAAAGGTTTTTTCAGTTAATTTTAATTTAAAGCTCAATTATTTTTTGTTTATATCAAATCTGTTTTATAATTCCTCATTTAAATCATAATCTTCTTCTGGGAATTCTCCAATCAGGACACAAGAAGGTTTAACAAATGCACCATACTTATCAGGGCATTGAAAGTATCTTTTTCCTTTAATGCTGTAAACGAATATAAAATTTTTATAAAGAAATCAGCTAAATTATGCATTGCTACCTTCCATCATGTTTTCCAACAGGTTCATCATATTTAATACCTATCCAAGAACCAGTTAAACCATCAATTCCACCACTGTACATTATAGTGCCTAATCTTGTTGGTGCATTTGATACAGTAACTTTACATCTTGAACCCACTTTCATATTCTCTGCCTGTGATTTTTCCTCTGATTCTTGTTGTTCTTTCTTCTTAACATATTCTTCATTGTATTTACCTAAATAAGAATAGTATATAAATGCAAAAATATAAAAATTATGCCAAAACATACCCATTTTATTCTTCATTAGGAATGTTTTAACTGAATCTCCTCGTTTAGAATATTCCTCTTCTGATAATTCAAATTTAGGGACGTTTGCCGAATCGAACTCTGATCTGAGTTGGAAATCATCGATAACGTGTAATCTCATTCCATCATCGATGGGGTAAAAACCTAAGACTTGTTTATTATCGTCTAAACTCGCCACTAATTTATTATCTTTGTTGTACGCCTCTATCCTCATCGTATTGCAATTTCCTCCTGTCATTAATTCTAGTTTTGCCTGTAATAGTAACACATTTTTAATTTGTTAAAAAATTTTAATATCATCCACCTTCAAGTCTGATATGGTTAGGTCTTTCGGAAAACGTTTTTCTCCAAAAGATATGTCATCTTGTGAGGTGGATACTTGCAAATGAAGGAAATCGGAGGTAATTATTTTGATATCGCCCATTATTTGTATGGAAAATCTTTAAAATACTTGAATTTAATTACTTAGTTTTTGTTGACAGTGACTCAGACATAAATTAAAATTGAACTACTAATTTCATACTCCATACTTATTTCCGGAATATGTGCCTAAGTTCATTCATCATATTCTTTTAGTCTTACGGCCTGAGCTGCCAGGGCTATTCTCAAAGCCTCAGAATATGATTGCTGAATCTTCTTAAATGGCAGCTTGTCATTATAGCATTTGGCCAGCACTTTTTGTATGAATGCCGGATATGTCGGGCTATTGAGACCGAAAAAATTGGTAAGAAGAAATTTGAAACTTAACCCGACATTTTCAAGCATTTGCCATTTGGAGATTTTGTGCTTTTTATTTCTCTACGATTTTGTGATTTCGTACGTAATAGAGTAAAGCAATGGAAAATGTTAAGAAAGGCAAGAAAAAAGCAAAAGTTAAGTTATTCGCTAACAAAAAGAAGTCGACTCCCGAGAGTGTCGTTATAGAGAAATTAAAGTCTCAGTATGATTCGGTGTGTATTGTTTATTTTTCGTCTGTTATAAAGCTATAACAGTAAATATTATTTCTAGATTGATATTACTAAATTGTCGAAGTTTACGGACCTTCCTCTTAGCCAGAAAACAATCAAGGGATTGCGAGAATCGAAATATTTTAAGTTAACAGACATTCAGAGGGAAAGTATACCGTTAGCTCTACAGGGCAAAGATATTTTAGGAGCCGCACAAACAGGATCAGGAAAAACTTTAGCTTTCCTCATTCCAATTTTAGAATGTCTATATTGTCAACAATGGACTAGAATAGATGGATTAGGTGCACTTGTTATAACTCCAACCAGAGAGCTGGCCTATCAGATTTTTGAGACCTTGAGAAAGATTGGACGGTACCACGATTTTTCAGCTGGTTTAATTATTGGAGGTAAAGATCTGAAGTTTGAAAGGAAAAGAATGGACCAGTGCAACGTGGTGATTTGCACACCGGGACGGTTACTGCAACACATGGATGAAAATCCTCTATTTGACTGCGTTACAATGAAAATTCTTGTACTAGACGAAGCAGATAGGTGTTTAGATATGGGTTTTAAACAAACTATGAACGCTATTATTGCTAACTTACCACCAAAAAGACAAACTTTATTATTCTCAGCTACTCAAACAAAATCAGTACAAGATTTAGCAAGGTAAGTTTTTTTTTTAAATTTGAAAATATGTATATAATAAATAATATAATAATATAATAAATAATATGTATATTTTTTAGGTTAAGTCTGAAAGACCCATCTTATGTGAGTGTAAATGAAATGACAACTCCAAAGGAACTACAGCAAAGTTATGTTGTTTGTGAACTTCACGATAAACTCTCTGTATTGTGGAGTTTCATTAAAAGTCATTTGAAACAGAAAACTATAATTTTCTTCTCCACTTGTAAGCAAGTTAAATATTTCTTTGAAATATTCTGCAAGTAAGTTATTTATTTTATCACAAGTAACATTTAAATACTATGTGTCATATTATTTCAGACTCAGACCTGGTACTAGTTTAATGGCACTTTATGGTACATTACATCAACTAAGAAGAATGAAAATTTACGAAGATTTCTGTAAAAAGCAATCAGCTGTGCTCTTTGCTACTGATTTAGCCGCCAGAGGTCTGGATTTTCCTGCAGTTCACTGGGTTGTCCAAGCAGACTGTCCGGAAGATGTTGAAACCTACATTCACAGAGTGGGGAGAACGGCTAGATATCACAGAGGGGGTGAAAGCTTACTCCTTCTAATGCCCAGTGAAATAAAAATGGTGGAATATTTGGAAGAGAAAAAACTACCCGTAGAAAAAATAGAGTAAGTTTAATATTGAGATTGTTATAAAAAAAAACTAACAGTACAAAAATTTCAGGATTAATCCAATGAAACTACAGAGTCCGGTAAAGAAAATTCAAATATTTCTTTCTAACAATACGACTCTAAGAGATACGGCTAAAAGAGCGTTCAGTAATTACGCAAAAGCTGTCTATTTTATGAAACAGAAGGATGTGTTTAACGTGGATGCTTTGGATTTCAAGTCGTTTGCTGAAAGTTTGGGCTTGGTTGCACCACCGAGAATAAGGTTTTTAGATAGGATGCACAAAAGAGAACAGACTCAAAATGATTCCGCACTAGACACTGTCAATAACAAATTGTACTTTAAAGATAGCGACGACGAGGAAGAAGAAGATATATCTGAAGATAATAAAACCTCAAAACCCAGTAATAAATCGAAGAATAAAATAAAATCGGCTAATTTCAATCACAGCGATAGTGACAGTGATGATAATTTTATGACAGGCGTTAGCAGTCGCGATCACGAGCTAGGTCCAGCCTTAATTGAGCCCGAAAATGCGCTACAGGCAACACTGGAGTTACCGTCAAGTAAGTTTTTTATTATGGTACATTTGAACTACTCGGTACTAATTTAGTGTTTAATTAGTGTTATGCTAGATTTGAACTACTCACTACTAATTTCTCGTATAATTAGAGGTATAGTACATTTGAACTACTGAGTGCTAATTTCGTGTATAATTAGTGTTATGGTACATTTGAACTACCTAGCACTAATTCATTGTATATTATAGATGTTACTATGGTATATTTGAACTACTCAGAAATAATTTAATAAGTATAGTCTATCCAATAAGCCAGTGAAGGTTTCGACAGACGACATCCAAAAAATGACATGTATGCTATTAGTACTATGGTACCTTTGAACTACTTAGTACTACTTTATTTCGACAGACAACATCCAAAATTGGGGATCGATAACTGTCACTGTCAGGGATATTCCCGTTGGACTACAGCTAGTTAATACTGATTCAGCTACTCAGTATTACTGAGTAGCTCAAATGTACAATTATTGATACATCTGAACTACTTGTACATTTGATCTACTGGGTACTAATTTATTATAGTCTGTCCAACAGTCCGAAAATATTTCAAGAGACCACATTCAAAATTAATGAAAAATAAAATTTGCCTGTGAAAATGACAGACAGCTGTAAATGAAGCTCCCGTTGGATAGACTATATTTAATACTAAGTAGCTGAAATATACCATAGTTGGTACACTTGAACTACTTAGTAATGATTTTTTGCTAGTTAGTATTCTGACACATTTGAGCTACTTGTACTAATTTAAAATGCATATTATAGTTAAACACAACAAACCTGTTACAAAAGCCGACATAGTGAAGCATATAAGAAGAAAGAAGCTCGTAGTAAATAAGAAAATCGTTTTTGGAGAAGATGGGGCGCCTGTGGATAATGACAGCGCAAACTTAGAGCTGGCAAATCAAAACGAAGAATGTTGTGGAATAGGTAAGTTTAAATGAAACAATACCTTTTTCTTTTATGCATTCTAATAATTATTAAATGGTTTTTAGATATTGAGAAATCTAAGTTGGCTATTAGGGAAGCGGATAAGGTTGATAAAAAGAAATTCCAGGAAAAATTGAAAGCCAAACATAAAGAGCAAAAGAGGAAACTGAAAGAAGAGAAAATGAGAGATATGGAACAGTCAGATAGGGATGAGTTTGGAGAAAGCGATGATGAAGGTAAGAAAAATTAGTAACATTGAAAAGAAAAATACAAAAATCGATTATTTTGTGTTAGGTCCAGACGTGTCTTGGCTCCCTGATCCTGACAAAATATACAGAGAAAAACATAATTCTGAAGATGAGGAAACTGTTAAAAGTGATGAGAAGATTGAAGAAATAAAGAAGGAGCAAGTGAAAAAGTATTTTTTTTAAATTTTTATCTATTTTTTTTTCTTACAATTTTTTTTATTTCAGGACAAAGAAAAGGAAGAAGCAAAAAGATCCAGATAAAGATGAAAAAGTCAAAAGTAACAAAAAACGGAAAATTGAAAAATTAAGTGCCAATCTGGATGTTGATGAAACTGAAGAGTTGGCATTGATGTTCCTGAAGGGCGGAAAATAAATTAGATTGTTATAATATATTTTTTCTAATGTAAAGAATTTATTGTTTTATATAGAATTTATATACCAACATGTATGTAATATTATAATAGGATAATTTATTAAAAAAATATCTTAATTATGTACAGTTTTTTATTGAACCCTCAAATCACAGTCTATGGTGCACCAAGGAAAAAATACTTTAATCTTAAATTATTTTAAGTAAACCTACAACTCTTCTTTTGTATTACTTTCATTTGTATTAGTCACATCGACCCAATCTTTTGGATTTCTTAATACTTCTAATAAAATGCCTTCAGGTGATTCTGAAGATGGTTCATGCATATATTCCCATTTCTGAAAACAATAAATTTATACCTTTAAAACTACTGAACATAGCTCTTTATCAGCCAACTCTACTTAAGACAACAGCCTTGTAAAGAGACCATTAATATTCATGTTTCAAAGTAATTGAACAGAAAGTCTAAAATGCAGATTAGTGAGTTGAGATTTCTTGCAGATTTAACATTCATCTTTGTATTAATGCTATGCAAATGTATGGAAACGTTTTCATTAGAAAAGGGGTTCTTTGAGACATTGTACAAATGAACTATTCCTATTTTACTTACCGCATAGAGAGGCAACGACATTAAAATGCTCTCATACCGAGCTCCTGGTGTGTACAAACCAAATTTCGTTCCTCTGTCGTAAATTAGATTGAATTCGACATATCTACCCCGCCTTAAAAGTTGCCATTCTCGTTCCACTTTCGTATAGTTCGCTATTTTGTGTCTTTGAACTACAATAAAAAAATAGTTAACGTGTCGATATGAAAACATCAAAACTACTTTCCAAAACTGACAAATTTAACTGATGTCAATTTTAAATACTAAATTTAGGCGCGAATATTTTTGAAAACAAGCATAGATAAAGGAAACAAGTTTAGATTGGAATGCTTGTTTTGGAGCGCATACGTTTTAGGGCGCTGCTGTAGCGGTTGCTAAGAACAACCGCAAACAAGAAAAGAAATAATTTTCTTTTGTCAAAGTCAGAAGCTTCAAAAATTATAGAATCTTTCAAAATTTAAACCGCTCTCATTGAAAAAATACTGAAAAGTGTTTAAAGCGTCCATTTTCAAAGTAATTATTGTTATTTTGTGAGTTTAATTTAAATTTTATTTATTCAACTGCGTGATAATTGTGAAAAAGTGGCGTTAAAAACTTAAAAAGCTGTGTGAACTGCAAAAACCATCGTGGATAATAACGTCGCAGATTGGTTTCGGCAATGAAAAAAAAAACAAAAAAGAGGATGTTAAATCGGGTTTAAATTATCCTATCTTACATCGAGTTAGTTCAAAGACAATATAATAATATTATTTTTTTAATTTAATTACTAGTTTTGAATTTACAACACCTCCTTTTTGACAATTTTCTTAATATACGAAACGCGCAAAAATAAAGCGAAAACAAGTAATATTTTACAGCCCTTCTTTTAATTCCTAAAAATCGGTATTACCCAGGAACTGTTTCGTTTATCTATGGGCATTAGAAGTAAAAATCATTTTGCCAAAATATACCGTCCCTTTGAGGCAGTTTAGTTCGAATCTATTTCTAATAAAATTACTTTACTTCTTACTTTAATCAGACTAGAACAAAAAAGCTTTACCGAGCTTTGGTCTCGGATTAATTTGACTAAAAAAAGCAACTGTTAAAGTAGTGATTCTATAAATTTTATAGCCACATTCGGCCGTTTGTTAAAAATTTAAAATAAAAGAAGAACAGTGTGGAAAAAAAAATGAAAACTACATTCTTCATTTTTGCGGATGCCGATGAATTCATTTAATATAATTTACTTTTTTTGCCACTTAAAATTATATAAATATCATTATATTGAATAAGATTTAAACGTTATAAATTATAATAATTTGAACCACAGTGTAACTAAATTGAGCATCAATTGAAGCGTAAAGTGCAAATTTTTGCATTAAGTTTAACTTCTTGTATTTTTTAAACTTTTGAAGGAATTTTGAATTTGCCAGCCAGATTCTAAAACATTGTTTTATCGACTATCGAACCGTTCTTTGTAGTTTTTTTCAATTATTGGTCAGGACCCATAATACAGGGTAAAACAAAAATGCGCGCATTTTTAACAAAATTTTAAGCGAGCCTCATTTTGTGGAGGGATGGAGGAGATCCATTTTTTGTGGGTAGTTTGAAGGAGGTGTTTTATACCTCGGGGCGTTTATGAGTTTTTTTGGCTATAACTCTCCATTGCGATGTTTTCGATATTCTTATGATTGTCGGTAGAGTTTTAATACTAATATATAGATAGAAGATATCGTATTTTTAAGCATTATGCATTTTAATGTATAATTAAATAAAGCAAAAAAATAATTTTATAAAACTAAAAAGTGTTACAGTTATACAGGGCGTTAAAAATTTATCTAGCTGGTATATTTAAATTATATGAACAGGTTATATTATGTATCTTGGCATAACAAAAGAAGCATTTAACACTTTTTCATTAACGATACAGTATAATCACTTAGTATAATCATTAGTTAATACGCATAATACTCAAAATTACAATATATTAATTTCATAATGAGATAAATTTTTTAGAATTAAAACCTTACTGAAAATCATAAAAAAGGAAAACATCGCAATGGAGAGCGATACCCCAAAAAAACTCAAAAACGTCCCAAGGTATAAAACAGCTCTTTTAAAATACCCACATAATGGAAATCCTACATCCCCCCACAAAATGGAGGTCACTTAAAATTTTGTAAAAAATGCACGCATTTTTGTTTTACCCTGTATTAAGAGTATTGGCCGATAATTAAATAAACTGCAAAGTTCGACAGTCGATAAAAAGCGTTTCAGAATCTGGCTAGCAATTCAAAACGCCTTCAATAGTTCAGAAAATACAAGAAGTTCAAACTGATGCAAAAATTTTCACTTTACGTTTCAATTGGTGCTCAGTTTACTTTTAAATAAATTTATTAAACCATGTTATTTGATGTAGTTTATTAAGCTGAATCGAATAAAATCCGTCCCAATGCGATTGGATTAACGGTTTAGGAAATATAGGGTTTTTTCGTTATATTATCAGTTTCACGCCACTGTGCGTCGGTTTCCAATGTTTCATAGGTATTTCATATATGTCCTTATATAAAATAAAGTTTCTTAGATGCAAAAAACACTGTATTTTGTTTAAAAAATTAAAAGAAAATAATAATAAATTTGAATAATATTTGGCGACATAATTCCGGAAAAACCCGAACCGCTGCGAAATTATCAAAAGCTTTGGAGAGCGACCGTTGTAAGAATAGCGCCAAATAGTATTGTACTTTCCAATCTAAACTTGTTTCTTTTTTTCTATGAAAACAAGTAATATTCATTACCTAAAGGTACATATGAAGGCAGTACCGCATTGGCACAGTCAGTAACGAAGCTAAAACACTTCTCTTGATCTGGTGTGTCTAAATCATCGAAAAATATACCCCCAACACCTCTTCTTTCACCTCTGTGTACTACATGGAAGTAATCGTCACACCATTTCTTGAACTTGGGATAGTAAGTTTTGTCATGTTTATCGCAAGCTTGTTTAAGCGTGTTGTGGAAATGTATACAGTCCGCTGTGTTGAGATAATACGGCGTCAAGTCTGTACCGCCTCCGAACCACCACTGTGTCTCATTACCGTTTTGTACCTTTCATCAAATTATATTAGGTTAAAAATATTTTATAAGAATATTAGAAATACCTCAAAATATCGGTAGTTAAAATGTATTGTAGGTACCATGGGATTTACTGGGTGTATTACGGCACTGATACCTGCTGCATAGAAGGGTAATTTACCATCTTGTAGATTTTTACCTCGGGAACGCATTTGGGTGACTGCGCTTGGTGGGAGATGCCCTTCTACCACGGAAATATTTACACCAGCTTTTTCAAAAACCTAAAGCAATATTTTTTATGTTAACACCTAAAGCAATATACAGAGTGGCGCCTCTAATACGCCTCAGAAGCTCCAAGGAAAATGGTAGTTTATGTCGAAATGAAATTTTTACAGCATATGTAGGTTAACTGAAAGCATTTTTTCTAATGGAACACCCTATATATTAATTAATTTTCGGATTCTAGGAAAAAAAAGGTGAGTTTTATTAAAGAAGCATATACTTAAAATCTAAGGATTTTGACATATTTCACATTTTGCGAAAATGAAGAGTAAATTTTAAATTTCGATTAACAGCTACCTAAATTTTATTTGACTTTGTATAGCCTGATATTTAATTACAGTAACCATTGTATGTTCAACCAAATTGAAATTTGACCCGAAAAGTTATACAGGGTGAGACAAAATTAATATGAAACATTAGTCACTTTTAAAATCAAGTTACTCCTTTATTTTAAATGGAACACCCAGTATATTTTTTCGGTGTTCAATGGGGAATTTATATATCTTCAAAATATTATTAAGGTTGCCTATCCCTCAGACAGGTTTTCCTAGATATTTTAATTTTTATGATTTTGCGTAAGTAGACCTTTATTATCTGAAAAAATCTAGGCGGCTGTGTGATATACCTTTTGTTAATTTAACAAAAATTAAAGATTGTATGGCAAAATACTCAACGGTAATAAAAAGATACACGTTTAGAACATAATTTAATTATTACAGAATTAAAACTAGATATAAACCTATAATTATGTGACAAAAATTAGCTAGATGAAATAAAATACTCAAAATGCTTCCTTTCCTATTAACTGCATAAAATGATTGTCTTCTCAAAAGGATCTTTTCATTTTAAAAGGGATAGGTGGAGTTCTACCTCGAAAAGCAGCTACACTAATTTCTCTCATGTTGTCGACAATAGTTGGTCGAGTTTTGTAAACACGGTCTTTAACATATCCCCATAAAAAAAACCAGACTACATAAAATCAGGAGCATTTATTTGTATTCTATTAATTGGTGATTGGTGAAGTAAAATACTTTTGAAAGTGACCAATGTTCAATATTAATTTTGTCTCACCCTGTATAACTTTTTGGATCAAGTTTTAATTTGATTTAAAGTAAAATAGTTAATTTAACTACATGTTAGGTTATACCGGGTAAATTCCAATATAAGCAGCTTTTATTGTAATTTAAGAATTGTTCTTTATTTTTAGAAAATATTAAATATGTCAAAAACCTTACCTTAGCCTTGTATATGAATTTTTAAAGTAGCTCAACCTAAGACGTTTATGGATGTAAAGCACCAGATGGCGGGGCGTATTTCACAGTCTTTTACTGTCACTACAGAAAAATATTTTTTGTTACTCTGAATTTTGAAGCGACCAATAAAAACAGAGAAAATAAAAATCGATAATTTTCGGACCGTGCCAATTGGCTACTAATCGACCAGATACTTTTTGTCTATTAGATATGCTATAAAAGCTGGTAATTATACAATTCGATCATTGTAAATACCCGACAAATTCCACAAGGCCGACGAGGCCGATGCTTTTCACTGATACGAAAAAAAAAATGTTTGTTTAGATAATTTTCGAGAAATTTTTTCTTTCTGAATGCACATTTTTAAAGTATTTTATATTCTTTGTCCGCTTGATCTATTTATACTGGTCGCTCGTATCGAAGTTCTGTTTCTTCTAGTTTTAGAAAATGTTCTTATTTCTTTATAGTTGTAGTGGTTGTAGTGTAAAATTAGATTAATTTTATTAAGTTTAATTATAATGTTTAGTGTAGAATACCAGAAATAGTTTAGTAGTGTTTTTATAGTTTATTTATTTTGTAGTTAAGTAGTAGGTGAAGGGATAATTTGGTTATTTTTTCATTTTGTATGATTAATTAGTAAGTTTATAATTTTTTCAGTGTAAAATACAAGAAGTAGTTGTGTAGTGTTTTTATAAGAGATTATATTCGTTTATTTTGTAGATGTGTAGTAGGTGAAGGTATTTGGGTATTTTTTCTTTTTGTTTTTCTTCTAATTATAGTAATTCTATTAAGTATTGTGATAGATACGCTATATATTCCTTCAACTTCGTTGAAAAGTGCGTTATCATATAATTTTGGTTTTCTGGTAGTAGAATATACGAAAAAAAATCTGATCAAATTTATTTTAAATTAAATTAATCGAGTATTATTAATCAAATTAATCTAGTCAAATAAAAATAATAGTTAGTTTCTAAATACTATACAGGATGAGTTTCCCACGATGTTCTCTATGGGTATCTCGGAAACTACTGGAGATAGAGAGTCGGTTAAATGGGGAAAGAATTGCAGTTTTGTGGGGTCATAAATATGCGCCTTTCGGATTTTTCGGAGAAGTTCAAGGCTTACTAGATATTTCGAAAAACACAAATTTTGGCTATTTTAAAACTTGTCTCTAATTCCATTATAATCTATCGTATGATCGAATAAAAACGGCGTCAACGATGGCTATGAAATGAATATCATCGATCGTCATTTCATAGCCATCGCTGACGCCGTTTTTATTCGATCATATGGTATTTTAGACAAAAAGTTTTCAGATAAAAGTTGTAGATAATCACATACCTAATGAGTTTGTGTTTTCTGTTTTTTTTCTAAAGCCTGTCATTTTTGACATATGACACAAACATTATGTTTTTTTTTAAATGGAAATCCTAGTTGGCCATGACTTAATAAAAAGCGCCATTCTTTAAGTTTTTCAGCGATATAGGTATAATATGTTTTTTTTTCGAAAAATTACAAGTTATAGCCAATTCTTTTCTTTCTTGGCTAATTCCCATACCAATAATACCATGCCAATTAGTTGGCATCAAAAATGTAAAAAGTTTTATGTTTTCAAAAAAAAATATCGTAAAATTCGTAAAGCACTCAATTTAGAATAAAATAATCTAAGAATGAAATTATTCTTTTATAAACCTGCATTAAATCAAATTAAAATAGGTATGTAACTTTTTTTTTAAATATTAATTAACAGCAATTAGCATTATCATAAATTATAAATAATGTACCAACATATCGAAATAATAATTTCTTTGTTAATACGGTTTAGAATTCTTAAAATAACAGGCAAAAATAATCCACAATTTACAATAAAATAAAAGTTTCGTTTAAATTTCTTAATCAGCTGATCATTATTAAAGTTCGCAGAAACCCGGGGCTATATTATTACATTACTCTGAGGAAAATAACGAAAATAATCGATATTTTTGACTCCGCCCCGAAAGGTTCACGATTTGTCCTCCAGTTGGCAGCACATTTCGTCTAGTCGGTTGAACAACTTTAAGAATATATAAACAAGGATTTTAGTCATATACTTCTCTTATAAAACTCCCTTTATTTTTCTCCCAGAATCCGAAAATCAATTAATATAGGGTGTTCCATTACAAAAAACACAACTTTGATATGTAACTTTTTTTGGGGACACCCTGTAGAACTCTCCATATTTTTAAAAAGTGCTCTGAATTAACTTACATATGCTTACAAAATTTCATTTCAATACAAACTGTCGTTCTCCTTGGAATCTCCGCGGCATATGAGGGGCGCCACCCTGTATATCAAATTAAATAAAACTATTAACAAGAAAGGGCAGGTGTGATATATTTTTGAAATTAGAAAGAACTGTCCTAGGTACCATATGGGTGTCCCATTTAAACAATTGTAGGTACTTTATACCAATATTTGTAACATTTGACAGCTTATATGAGATTTTTGATAGGTAATAAACCTTTTATAAAAATCCATTTTCAAAATAATACCATAATTTCATTTTTTAATCAACGTTCTTTCGCCAAAAACAAAAAAAGTTATATTCAGTTAAAAGAAAGACAACATAAAATGAAAGCACTGTAAGTAGATGTTACCTTTCCATTTTGCATTACGCAAGTGACACCACCTCCTCCTTCTTTCCTTGTCCACCGATCCACCTTAAACTTGCCTCCATCCTCAGTTTCCAGGGCCTTGCAAACGTCACTTTGTACTTTCATAATCATCAGTTCCATCTTCGTTTTCATATCGTCCGGTGTGTTGGCCAGTTTTTCCAATGAAGTGATAGGAATAGCCATAAAGCCTGTTGTGTCAACAGGTTGTTTGGTGGAGAACAAGGCAAGACCAGCGGTGAATACGGCACCATATTTTCTATATAGAAAGTAAATTATACCGGGCTATGTATAAAATTACACTATTTCATGAAACCAAGCAAAAACATTAGATTTTTAAAAGAAATAGAGATTAAGATTTAATTTTTAAAGTATGATGCCTATTGCGGGTTTTGATACAGCAAGGTAAATAATATATGTTGACTAAATAGTTATTAGAAATCATAAATTTGAAATGTTTTTGTGCTAAAAAGTAGGAAAAAGGAATATTTTTTTAATATTATTTATGTAACAAACTTATTTTTCAGTAAACAAACGACTTTTAAATACTTATAACCGTTCCTACACCAAGTTAGAGGTGAATTTATTAATGAAATAGGTCCAAATAATACAAATTATTCAATAACATACCTTAATTTCCCAAATTCTCGCCTCTTCTGGCAATAAACCAAAGTAACGCTCCTTATAAACACGTTAAGTACCATTTTGAACGGTTAATAAAGGTACCTGCTAACTAAAAAATGTTTAAATTTCGTTCATGACAACGTAAAAAATTCAGAACCTGTGTAATTATTTTTCATAAACTGTAATCTGGCAGGAAACCTCTTGAAACAGCTGATTAGATTAGAGGTTATGTTACGTTGAAAGAATCGCGCAATAATATAATCGATACTACGTAGCGCCGATTATTGATTTTCCTCGTTTCATCCGTGTTTTAAAAAGAAAAGAAGAATCGTGAGCATTTCCGAAATCGAGTGCGATTGAAAAAAATTAAACTTCATAATTACCAGACACATTTGGATGGAATTTGCTTAGTTGGCGTTGTGTATTATTTATGTTTTTTTTTGACAATTGATACAGAAAAAATGACATTTTTTTTCGCTGTTGTTAGTGAAAAACTAAGCGAGAATTTATTCTAAAATATACTTAATTTATTTGAAACTGAAAACTACTACAAAAAACAGCTGATTTTCGGTGTGCGCGAAATTAGCACAACCCGACGTCCTTGTTCGATTACCGCGAGCTAAACAAAGAACGCCTTATTGCAGGTGCGGGTCAACGATATACGGAATGCGCCAAAAAACGCAACATGTGTGCTTGTGCGTGTGTTGCCAAACGAGCGAGCAATCCATATCGATTTTGTTACGTTTTTTATCCTGGAAAATCGTTTTTCCCGAATTTTTCCCCGAGATTTTTACGCGAAATGATCGCGTCGTGAGCGTACCCATCCCAGCGCAGGCATAGTTCGTATCCAGAGCAAATCAAAGACATACGCGGGCGAAACGGGGGTTTTCTTCGTGAACGGGGGTGGCAGGGACGTAGGTCGCGGATTAAACCTCTAGCGTATTTCGCTGTATCCCGGATTTTCCGAGTTTCCTCCGGCGAGGCTTACTGTAAGTCGGGAAAGCGTCCGATCCAGGTCGGATACTCCCCAAAAGTCATTGTTTCCGACGTTCGTTTTGTGAATTCTATTATTGTTTAATCAGGAAAATGGCGAGTTCTGGTCGGGATTTAGATTCACGGGTTCGTTTCTAATACTAACGTAAATAATGGAGGCTTCGCAGCTTCCCAGACGCATTTGACTGACGATCGAAGGACTTCGAGACCATGAAAAAGTTCACGTTCAAGGGGGTGCTGGACAATTTTCGAAACTCGGTGGTGCAGCCCCAAACGCGGCCAGATCAGGAAATCCAGGAAGCGCTGAAACCAGAACATTTTCAAGTTAAGAGGGTAAGTTTTTTTTTTATTAAAAAACGTAAATAAACAATTTTTTTTTCAAACGTCACAAAAGTATCATTTTTTGCGACGTGACTCACAATATAAAAAACGCCTAATAGTATATTTGTTTTATTAGGAGTAAAAATGACATGCTTGAGGCACAAAAACTCATTTTTACTCCGAATAGAACATGCTATTTTTTTTTCAAACGCCACAAATATTTTTTAAACAATTTTAAACGTTCCAAATAATATAAAAAGATTTAAAAGTAATACCTTGTATCTTGTATGTTATTATACAAGGTGTTCCGAACTGTATTCCGGAAACTTTGGCAGCATATTCTACAGATAAAAATAAGTAAAAAAGTTCGTATAAATGTATGTCCGAAAATGCTTAGTTTCGGAGATACAGGGTGTAGAAGTTACATATTTATTTCGATTTTTTCCAAATAATTTCCGAAGTAACGTCAATTTTTGGATGAAAACTCGTGTCTGCGAGTTTTTTGATATGAGAAATTTGATTTTGATGACAATATGACTCCACCTACATGGGCTTTAACTGTTTTAAAGATTAATAACTCTTTGTCCGTACCTGTATAAAACTACTAAGTGAAAAAATATACATTTCCGTGATTTTTTACGTAAAAAACGTCGCAAATGTATATTTTTTCACTCAGTAGTTGTATACAGGTACGGACGAAAAGTTATTACACTTCAAAACAGTTAAAACACATGTAAGTGGCGCCCTCTACAAGTAGAAGTCATATTGACATCAAAATCAAATTTCTCATGTCAAAAAACTCCCAGATACTTACCAATTTTCATCCAAATATTGACGTTACTTCAGAAATTATTTGGAAAAAATCGAAATAAAAATTGAAATTTCTACACCCTGTATCTCCGAAACTAAGCATTTTAGGACGTACATTTATACGAACTTTTTTACTTATTTTTATTTGCAGAATGTGCTGCCAAAGTTTCCGGAATACAGTTCGGACCACCCTGTATATCGAGAAACTATGGTTAGGCTCGTTGAATTTGACACTTTATGTCAGTTTAATACAGGGTTGGCAAATATCATGATATTTATATAAATATCAAATATCGGATATATATCCGATATATATCAAGTTTTGATATTTAATTTTGTTTTTATTTTTTATATTAAACTGTGTTTAGTAGTATCAAGTAATATCAAGAGCTCAAGCAAATATTTTTATTTCAACTTAATTATTGTTGCTTTGCACATAATAGGAACAACATTAAAACAAAAATATATAAGAAATATACAGAAATTCTAAAAAAATAAACAGAACTTCTAAAAAATAAACAGGAATTCTAAATAAACAGAAATTCTAAAAAACAAACGGAAATTCTAAAAAATAATCAGGAATTCTAAGAAAAAAACGGAAATTCAAAAAATGAACAGATACGTATTCTAAATCTAACAACAAACAAATTTATATTTGATTTATTCATTTTATTAATGGTAAATCATCGTCAGATTCTCGTCAGAGTAAGAACCAATTGATACTGTTTCTGGCAAAGTTTTTTGTACATTTGAATTGTCCCAGTTTTGCAGCTTTTTCGTTCCATGTTGACTTTTTTAACGTAGAAATTTAAGAAAAGAGTTTTATTTTTATATAAATATCATGATATACAGGGTGTTTCAAAATAAATGCGAAAAACTTCAGGGGGTGATTCCTTGTTCAAAATAAAGGGTAGTTTGCTTTATAAACGTTGGGTCAAAAGTCAACCATTAGGGAGATATCGCGGTACAAAGATGGCGGAAAAATAATGTTTTTATTTTTTATCTTGAAAACGAAAAGAGATAGACTAATGAAATTTTACGGAAGCATTACTGTTATGAAAACACACTTTCTGGTAATTTTTTCACTTTTTTAAAATGAGTGGAAGGGGTTGAAATAAACTACCCCTATCATTCTTGTTAATGAAATTTAAAGAAAAATCTTATCAAACACACGCAAAAAAAAATATTTTTGATAGTTTAGTTTATTTAGAAACTTTTTTATCTCTTGTGTTTTTTGATAAAACTCACCGATTTGAAATTAAAAAATAAAATGTAAAGCATTACATGTCAGGACAAAAAACATTTTTAGATAAAGAATCTAGTGGGCAGCTGTAATTTTTTAGGAAAAAATCTAGTCGGCCGCTGTCACTTTTTAGGATGTTTCTAATATTGTTTTATTTGACATTACCCTACTGCAATACGTTATTATCTAGATTATTATTATTATCATTATTATCACTAGATTCTTAATCTAAAAATATTTTTAGTCCTGACATGTAATGCTTTACATTTTATTTTTAATTTCAAATCGGTGAGTTTTATAAAAAAATACAAGAGATAAAAAGTTTCTAAACAAACTAAACTATCCAAATTAATTTTTTTGCATGTGTTTGATAAGATTTTTCTTTAAATTTCGTTAACAAGAATGATAGGGGTAGTTTATTTCAACCCCTTTCACTCATTTTAAAAAAGTGAAAAAATTACCAGAAAGTGTGTTTTCATAACAGTAATGCTTCCATAAAATTTCATTAGTCTATTTCTTTTCATTTTCAAGATAAAAAATAAGAACATTATTTTTCCGCCATCTTTGTACCGCGATATCTCCCTAATGGTTGACTTTTGACCCAACGTTTATGAAGCAAACTACCCTTTATTTTGAACAAGGAATCACCCCCTGACGTTTTTCGCATTTGTTTTGAAACACCCTGTATATCAATGATATGTATATCCATATATATATATCACTGATATACATATATCATGCCAACCCTGGTTTAATATCTCTTCGTATAAATACCGTAAATTCATACTTTTGTGACATTTGAAAAATAAAATAAAATGTTCTATTCGGAGTAAAAATGTAGGTACTTTTAGTGCCTTCCCTGTAACGTACAGCCTCGTCACAAAAATTATAATTTTTACTCCTAATAAAACAATATTCTAAAGACACATTTTAATAGTATGTGTTTAATTAAAAAACTGGCGATATTTGCTTAATAATAATAATAATACAGCGGTGATAGATAAAAATAGAGAGGGCTTGTTATCATTTCGTATTTCGTATATATTTTGCAATGCTAACTAGGTATCGTCAGCCTTATCAAGCGTCGTGTTTTCACTATATTTTCGCATATATTTTGCCGCTCTTCGCTTTCAAGGAAAATCAATATCAAAATTATACCACTAGGTATACCATCGAACTAAACTGTGACTATACCGGTACTTTTACGAATTTGCATTATTTGCCCTTATTATATTTTAAATTCGTTTGCCCCTTGTAGGTATTTGTTCATAAGGAATAATATAGGGTGCTCTGAATCAAGTTCCATTTTTATTTCGATTTTTGCCAAATAATTTCTGAAGTAACGTCAATATTTGGATGAAAATTGGTGTCTGGGAGTTTTTTGACATGAGAAATTTGATTTTGACGTCAATATGACTCCTACTTATACAGGGCGCCACCAACATATTTTTTAGCTGTTTTAAAGTGTAAAAACTTTTTGCCTGTACCTGTAGTACTCTAATTAGTGAAAAAATATACATTTCCGTCATTTTTTGCGTAAAAAAGGTCTCTTGGTAAAGATCGCTACGAGTAATAGTTCTCGAGATAGTTGGAATCGAAATAGTCATAACTGAGACAAATTATACATGTAGGTATATGTTGACTGGACAGAAATATTTTTGTGACAAAGATTCAACAGTTTTATCGTAATTTTTTCTAGAAAAATTCATGAATAGCTTAAAAAAGTAAAAAGTTGTCAAATTTGTCATTTCAGTCATAGGTACCGTGCTGGCAACTGTTACTTTTGGGTCGGCATTTACATGTGTGGAAGTAAATCGCATAGGGATCTTATTAAGTCGGAGTGAGAGAAATGCGACCGACCGACGCGACGCGCGACGCCGACTTGAAATGTGTAGAAACCAGACTAACAATCAGCTTTATAGGCATTTTAACCAATGAGAAACATGCTGACTAGTCAGGGATTCTTCTAAGAACAGTCCTAAATCTGCTATATCCCCTTCCACGTCTCTTAGCGATGTGCACAGTTTCTCGGTTTATTTCATACGTTTGGCAACGTGTTTACTGTCCTCTCTTTGTTCAGTACATTATAAACGCCATTGTACTCTTCTTACATACGGAAATCTCGACCCAAGACTAACCTTTGCCAGCCCTTAGTATAAGTAATCTAGTCAACACGTTTATTTTTTGTCAATAATGACATATGACAATGTATTGACTATTTCTACTCCAAATATCTTGAAAACGGTTGCGAGTAGCGATTTTTACCAAGATACCTTTTTTACATAAAACAATACGGAAATGTATATTTTTTTACTCAACAGTTTTATACAGGTACGGACGAAAAGTTATTACTCTTTAAAACAGTTAAAATACAAGTAGGTGGCGCCCCCTACAAGTAGGAGTCGTATATGGACATCGAAATCGAATTTCTCATGTCAAGAAAGACCCAGACACTACTTTTCACCCAAATATCTGCCTTATTTCAGAAATTATACAGAAAAAAATGAAATAAAAATGAAACTTCTACACCCTGTATCTCTGAAATGAAGCATTTTAAGACATACATTTGTACGAACTTTTTTACTTATTTTTATCTGCAGATTATGCTTGGAAGTTTGTAATAGAAAAAATAAAGCGTAATAGTAATATAGAGCGCTTTTTTGAAACATCGAGCCACCCTGTATATAACTATCGATTTTTATTGATTTAACAAACACCAGTTAAATACCTGCGAAAATGCAGTTTACGCACACAGTGTGATATGCAGCAGATCTGTTTTTTTGTCAATGTAGAAAGGTCAAGTAGGTACATAATATTATTGACTTACTTATTGAATCGATGAGGTCACGACTGCGACGGCTGCTGAATCAAAAATCAAGTCGTCTATGACGAGGTACCTAGTTCTAGGCGCATCATCGGCCTCTCACTGTTTTATATATTTACATTTAATTTGTTCTCCGCGGTTGTTATCAAATATAAACACACCGAAATCATAGTAGGCGTGCCGTAGTAGTAAGAGATTCCTGTCCTGTGCGGTGTGTTTTTGTTGTTGTGATTTGGATTGTTGTGATAATTGAATTGTTCACTGGATTTTCACTGTTCATCGAAGTGTGTGAGTGTTTATGGTGATATGGGAAACAGTTTTAAACCGAAGAAACCACCCAAAACCACTAAAAGAGCGCCGGCGAACGAGTTGGCCGTCAAACTGGTAAGTCACGATAAGATGAAATAACAAAAACAGAGAGTAAATACCGATAATAATTAATTATATTACGTTTTAACCGACCTTGACAAACTATATAACGCCCTAGACACAATTTTTAACCGGGATATTGAATTTAAATCACACAAAATGTAAATAAAATATTTTCAATAACGAATTATTTTAATTTGTCACCGTCAAAAATTCTTCTTTTTTCAGAGACCGCGGAAGTAAGTTTTGATTGTAATTTCTAATAGTTTTTATGACAGAAGATCGTGGTAATATTTGAATATTTATATTTTTTATTCGACTTTATTTTTAACTAAACATGATTTTATGATTCATATAATTTTTAGTATTTTTATTTTATTCTGAAATAATATACAGGAATAGACACAGTGTTCCAAAAAAAAAACAGTTCTTATTAAGTTTTTTATTTAAGATTTTCATTCAAATATTTTTTTTATAAAATATGAGGGCAATAATAATAGTCCATTTTTTACAGAAATTTTCATAGATACATATTTATATACAGGGCGATTCAAATAATAATAATAATGCTGTATTTTTTCATATCGTGTGTAGTTATAATAGTTATTTTATAGAAAATAATTTAATATAATCTAAGTATATATTGAGTGGTTTTTAAAATAGATAAAATTTTCTGGGCTTTTAAAATGGATATACAGGGTGGCCCGAATAGTATTCGGAAACTTCGGCAGCATATTCTGCAGATAAAAATAAGTAAAAAAGTTCTTATAAATATATGTCCTAAAATGCTTCGTTTCGGAGATACAGGGTGTGTAGAAATTTCATTTTTATTTCCATATTTAACAAATAATTTCTGAAGTAGCCTCGATATTTGTATGAAAATTGGTGTCTAGGGAGTGAACATTCAAGGTCATGACACACGAGCTGTGACGCGACGTGTATTCCTGAACAGTCCACGTGTTTATCAAAAATAGTGATATTTTAATACAAATTTTGTGAAAGTACATCAAATTATTACGTGTAAAAAACTATTTATTACACGTAAAAAAGCTATTATATTAATTTTTTATTTTACGCGTATAAAACTATTTGTTACATGTAAAAAACTACTTTTTACCCGAAAAAAATATTTTTTACGCGCATTAAACTATTTGTCGCACATAAAAAAATATTTTTTACGTGTAAAAAACTATTTGTTGCACGTAAAAAACAATTTTTACGCGTAAAAAAATATTTTTTTAATTTATTACTTTTTCAAATCGTAAAAAATGTCCATCAAATCATAGTGCACACACAAGTTTTTTCATATTTTTTGATAATGAATTACGACCTGAAATTTGTCCTTTTAATTGGGGTTTTATTAGGTTTTCCCTGGTAATACTTTAATTCTTTATTGGGACACTCTGTAGGAGAAAAAGAGGGCAAATACCCGACGCCTCGGCGTCGTTTTTCTCCGACGGCGCGCCTGGACGACGCTCATCCCTTTAATTGTATGCTAATGGATCGTTTCCACTAGTTTTTCTGGATATTAACGTTCCAGGGCTTGTTTTTCGCGCCAGGAGATCGCAATGCGCACAAGAAAACAGACCTGAAAAAGCGATGGGCTCTAGGTCGCAAATGAAAATACCTTCTGAAGACAAATGACCCGTTTTTCTGCAAAATAAAAAAGTAGTCCAGGAGAGAACATTTGAGTTTTTTCGCTCTTAAGTAGTTTTTAATGAAAGGGTGTATAGCCAGATTAATATAGGAATCTGCCCCCGCGGCTTTTTTGACTCGCACTCAGGGGATCGATTTGGTTTGGAATCAAAATAATTCACCTAAATTTTTAGCTCTTTAACTCAAACGGTTTTCGAGATTTTCAAAAAAAAACTGTTTTTTCAATTTTATTTTTATTTTTATAGGTAGTAAAATTCAAAATTAATTAATGATGATTTTTTTTTTCTAATTCTTAGAAGTTTAAGACATGAAAAAATAATATGATCATGATTCTTAAACGAAAAGCCGATTTTTAGCAGAGGGAAGAAAGTGAAAATCTTCATTTTTTTAACCTTTGTGAAATATTTCAAAACTTTTTGAAATTTTTCACTCACTGAAAATCGCCAGAAAATGTCTTTTATACTCCTTTATACTCAGGAATATTTTAGAATTTTTTGAAGTGGTGAAACAATATGAAAAAAATTAAAAACTCATTTTTTTTCTAAAATCTTCTGTTTTAACTAACTTATATTTTGTATAGTTTAAAAAAGTGAGTAGAAAATATTTTTTCATTAAAAATACATACATCCTTGCCAGAAATAAACATAAAGATTATTATAAAAAAATGAGCCCGAGAAGATTTTAGGAAAAAAATGAGTTTTTAATTTTTTTCATATTGTTCCACCACTTCAAAAAATTCCAAAAAAATCCTGAGTGTAAAGGAGTATAAAAGACATTTTCTCACGATTTTTAGTGATTGACATATTTCACAAAGGTTAAAAAGATGAAGATTTTAATTTTCTTTCCTCCGCTAAAAATCGGCTTTTCCTTTAAGAATCATAATCATATTATTTTTCCTGTCTTATATTTCTAAGAATTAGAAAAATCATTCATTAATTAATTTTGAATTTTACTATAAAAGAAATAAAATTGAAAACATTTTTTTTTCAAACCCTTCCTGGACACAAACGGTACATTGTGAGACAGGAAATTGTAGAGAGAAACAAGCCCTATAACATAGGATACAACATTTTAATGAACAGTTCTTTCCATAAAATCAATAAAATGAAAAATATACGAAATAATATACATGTTCTGATTTTTTTCGAAAATCGACATCTATGAAACTATGAACCCTTTCTGGACACAAACGGTACATTGTAAGACAGGAAATTGTAGAGAGAAACAAGCCCTATAACATAGGATACAACATTTTAATGAACAGTGCTTTCCATAAAATCTATAAAATGAAAAATATACGAAATAATATACATGTTCTGATTTCTTTCGAAAATCGACATCTATGAAACTATGAACCCTTCCTGGACACAAACGGTACATTGTAAGACAGGAAATTGTAGAGAGAAACAAGCCCTATAACATAGGATACAACATTTTAATGAACAGTGCTTTCCAAAAATCAATAAAATGAAAAAAATATACGAAATAATATACATGTTCTGATTTTTTTCGAAAATCGACATCTATGAAACTATGAACCCTTCCTGGACACAAACGGTACATTGTAAGACAGGAAATTGTAGAGAGAAACAAGCCCTATAACATAGGATACAACATTTTAATGAACAGTGCTTTCCATAAAATCTATAAAATGAAAAATATACGAAATAATATACATGTTCTGATTTCTTTCGAAAATCGACATCTATGAAACTATGAACCCTTCCTGGACACAAACGGTACATTGTAAGACAGGAAATTGTAGAGAGAAACAAGCCCTATAACATAGGATACAACATTTTAATGAGCAGTGCTTTCCATAAAATCTATAAAATGAAAAATATACGAAATAATATACATGTTCTGATTTCTTTCGAAAATCGACATCTATGAAACTATGAACCCTTCCTGGACACAAACGGTACATTGTAAGACAGGAAATTGTAGAGAGAAACAAGCCCTATAACATAGGATACAACATTTTAATGAACAGTGCTTTCCATAAAATCAATAAAATGAAAAATATACGAAATAATATACATGTTCTGATTTCTTTCGAAAATCGACATCTATGAAACTATGAACCCTTCCTGGACACAAACGGTACATTGTAAGACAGGAAATTGTAGAGAGAAACAAGCCCTATAACATAGGATACAACATTTTAATGAACAGTGCTTTCCATAAAATCAATAAAATGAAAAATATACGAAATAATATACATGTTCTGATTTTTTTCGAAAATCGACATCTATGAAACTATGAACCCTTCCTGGATACAAACGGTACATTGTAAGACAGGAAATTGTAGAGAGAAACAAGCCCTATAACATAGGATACAACATTTTAATGAACAGTGCTTTCCATAAAATCTATAAAATGAAAAATATACGAAATAATATACATGTTCTGATTTCTTTCGAAAATCGACATCTATGAAACTATGAACCCTTCCTGGACACAAACGGTACATTGTAAGACAGGAAATTGTAGAGAGAAACAAGCCCTATAACATAGAATACAACATTTTAATGAACAGTGCTTTCCATAAAATCAATAAAATGAAAAATATACGAAATAATATACATGTTCTGATTTTTTTCGAAAATCGACATCTATGAAACTATGAACCCTTCCTGGACACAAACGGTACATTGTAAGACAGGAAATTGTAGAGAGAAACAAGCCCTATAACATAGGATACAACATTTTAATGAACAGTGCTTTCCATAAAATCAATAAAATGAAAAATATACGAAATAATATACATGTTCTGATTTCTTTCGAAAATCGACATCTATGAAACTATGAACCCTTCCTGGACACAAACGGTACATTGTGAGACAGGAAATTGTAGAGAGAAACAAGCCCTATAACTTATAGTTTTTTCCAAAAAACTCAGCAATCCTTGAAATTTTTAAAACTTTTTTGATGGCATCTTGGTGAACAGCCCAAGACGCAACTTTGCCCCAATTTAACCATCTTCGTACGATTTCCGAGATACCAATGCTCGTACCTCGAATTTGTAGCACCCTGTATATATATTTTTTTACGTGTTATTTAATTGGAAAACTTTGAATGTTCACCGACACCTTTTAAAATTGATCTAAAAATCCAGCCTTCCGGGGATATTTTTTTCTCGGTTATTAGGTTCACTTGAATCCATAAATTCCATAGGTTAGTTTTTTTGGCTCACCTAAATCACTGGCTAAACGTCTTCTAGGATCTTCCGGTGATAAATTACTCATTACAAATGAACTCTCCCTAAAATGCTGTTCAAAAGCCAGTAAATTCCATCACCTAAATCACTAGTTAAACGGCTTCTAGAATCTTCCGGTGACGAATGAATCATTACAAATGAACTCTCCCTAAAAATGCTGTTTAAAAGCCAGTAAATTCCACTTTAACAACTTTTCAAAAAGAAATAAAAGTTTTTCCTTGACCGAGAGACTCGTAAAAAGGAAATTTTTGTTACCGTACGGCCAACGTTTAACGGTGCAGGTTTTTCTTTATTTTTCATCGGGAGTCGCGCCGGTCATTTTCACCGCCATATTGGTTTTTCCGACCGGAAAAATCCCGTTTCCGACCCACTTGTTCCGTGCGAACGAGCCAGTCGTTAAGGCTTTCCCCGTGTTGCTCGTCGGCGAGAAAATCGAGATAGGACGGCGTGGAAATGCTCGGGAAATTCGGAAAAATAAAGGAAAATTCTTTCCAAAAATATTAAAACTGCATCAACATTTTTATATAATAAAATAATGTTGCTCTCAGACAAATACTAGGTACTTTATGTTTTTGAACCATTATTTCGTGATAAAATATGATATTTTATGTTTATGAGCCAATTTTTTGTGATAAAATATAAAAAACTAGCGTGTACCAGCGACTTCGTTCGCGTCGAATTGATGAGAAAGCAAAGCAAGAATTTCCATTAACATACAAACTGGATAAAATTTTCTCACATTTATGTCAGCATGAGAAAAAACAATATGGCGATATTATTATATAACTTGGTAATATTTGAGGGGTAGTTTCATCTCGTTGGAATTTGATTTTCGAAAAATCCGTTTGCCAAAAATAAGCTTTTTACGTCAAGCAGTTTAAGCAGAATCGTGGTTAAGAAATTACCCAACTTTTTGGAACACTCTGTATGATTTTTTAAAAAATTTCAAAATATGTAAAAAAACCAAATAAATTATGCTTGTCCAAGCGTTTTCCCGAAAGACTAACCGTTTTTTAAATAACAAATATTGTAATATTTGAGGGGCGTTTTCACCCTCTTGGAATTTGAGATTCGAGAAACTCCTCCTTATCGAACCTCTACACCCCACAGTCAATCCGTTTGTCAAAAATCAGCTTTAAACGTCAAGCAGTTTAAGCAGAATCGTGATAAAACTCATTGGTCATATTTTATGAAACACCCTGTATAAATTTATAAAAAATCTTAAAATATGTAAAACAACAAAATAAAATATACGTTTTTAAGAGTTTTTTCGAAAAACTCACCGGTTTTTAAATAAAAAAATATTTTAATATTTGAGGGATAGTTTCATCCCCTTAGAATTCGAGTTTCGAAAAATCCCTTCTTATCGAACCTCTACACCCTAAAGTCAATCTGTTTTCCAAAAATCAGCTTTTTACGTCAAACGCTTTAAGCAGGATCGTGATTAATCAATGACCAGATTTTTCGAAACACCCTCTATACATTTTTAAAAAATCTTAAAATATGTAAAAAAACAAAATAAAATAAACGTGTTTAAGCGTTTTTTCGGAAACTTGGCCGTTTTTTAAATAAAAAATATTGTAATATTTGAGGGGTGGTTTCACCCTCTTGGAACTGGAATTTCGAAAAATCCCGTCTTATCGAACCTCTACACCCTAGAATCAACCTGTATGCCAAAATTGAGCTTCTTACGTTGAGTGGTTTGAGCAGGATCGTGATTAATCAGTATGTCAGTCACTTAAGGATTTTATATATTAGTATAGATTGTGGAAGGTATCATATACGATTTGAAGTTTTTTGAAATTTAACCTTCAATAACTTTCAAACGAGTCGATTAAATGTCATATCATATAAAGACAACCCGGGGACATACTGTAGTAATTTTTTTTGAAAATTTAGTCTCGATATATCAAGCAATATTTTCAATTTTCAAACAAGGTCTATATTTTATATCATGAAATTTTTCGTGTTTTACACAGAAAATTCAACCAAAAAAAAACAGCAATTTAAACAAGAATTAAACTTGGAGAAAATTATAATTCTCAAGTTATTTTCTCTGTATAATTTTGTCCCAAAGCAGAGAAAGAAAAATTACCTTTTAGCTAAGCGTATTTAAAAACAATAATCTTCATTAAAGACCTTGTTTCCAATTTATTTTTTGCTACAATTAAAAAAAATCTAAAAAAAAATGTCGCCTCTGGATACAAAGACCTATAAATGCTTTTCACGTTTGAATTATTCGAGAAAATTAAGTAGACTGGAAAGAAAGAAAAGCCAAATGACTTTGGAACAGTCGACAAAAAATTAAGCTCTTTGACAACCGAAATTTGTAAGGTTTTATTAAAAAAACGATCGGCTTTTAGGTGGATTTTATGCGAAGTTTTTAGAAGTTTTCGGGATTTTCCAACACTTTGTAGCAAAAGAAAATTTGTTTTGTCACTCTTGAAAAACGAGGATTAAATGTTGATTTAATGAAAAAAAAAAACTTTTTTCCAGATAAATAATCGATCTAAGGCTTCGTATACACATATTGTTTTACCTGTCAGTCTCAAACGTATCAAGTAAAAAAAAACACAGTGGCGGAAACGGTCCCGATCCAATGTTTTATAGGAAAATACGTACTAAATTCTTACATCAGAGGTGGGATCGGTCTACTAAAATCAAAAGCGGTGGAAAATGACATAATTCCATAAATTAACAAATTCAGCAATGTTAGTGAATAAAAAGGATGACAGTACCTGATATAAAGATAAATAATACCTTATTACTTATTCTTTATGTTTTCTGTACTATAAAAGAATCAAATTCATGATTTATTAATGTGATGACATAATTTCGAATATACATAGCTAACCGAAAGAGAGATAAGTCAATTTAAGGGTATAAATTTTTCTACGTATTTTAATTATGTATAAAGTTGGATATGGACGATGCTTTTTGAATAATTTAACTGTAAAAAAAACGAGACACGATAGAGAAATTCTGTTGTGGAAAAATATGAATTTCCCGTTAGGGTTGAAGTATGTAATTTGATTTTTTTGCGTGCTTTGCCTCATGAATATTAGGTTTTGAAAAGTATAAGTCGACGGATTACATAATATATAAAATCTATCTACGCGTGTATATAATGCCAGTGATGTTTTTTAGGATGTTCAAAATATCTCTATATTCTACATAAAATATCACGTGCTAATTTACAAGTATGGAAGAATATGAACCCTGTTACAACTTAACAAACTCTCTGCGATTTTTTTGTAAGATTTTAAATGCAACAGTATATATCATCTCTTACGGCTAAAATGGACACTTGGCTAGTTTTCAAACTAGCCGGTTATTTTGAAAACAGCGTAACCAACACAGCAAACTGACACCAAATCAACAAAATAACAGCGCTTTTTGTAAAATAGCTAGTAAGCAAAGGTTAGCGGGTATCATTTAAAAGATTTGCTTTTGGAAGAAACATTTTTTCAACAACATACGCTGATTATTACAGTTGAGGGTGTAGGGGCTACAACCTTTGGTATTGCAACAGCAAAATAAAATACTAATTCACTACGGTACACCAAACATTGTGAGACAGAAAATTGTAGAGAGAAACAAGCCCTATAACATAGGATACAACATTTTAATGAAGAAATGCACCAAGTCTATAAAAGTTACTTCTAATTATCGTAATTCTAATTAGTAAAATTATTGTAATTCAATTTTGATAATCAATATGTAAACTTTATATTAATTAATATGCTAGAGGGCAGCTGTTAGCTGTGTTTAATATTGCATTACATCCATTTATGTCACATTAGGCGCTAATTGTGTTAAATGAATATTGGATATATGATATCTACAGGGTCTACAAAGACTAGGATGTATTCCAGGAAAATATTTTAACTAGCCTCAACAAGATGTGAGTGGATCGGGATGATTTTTTAAAACACCCTGTATATTATTGCATTTTTGGCTTCCTTTCAAATCACTAAACAATCCTAGGATATAAGTAAATATATTTTGGTAGTTTCAGAGATATTAATAAATAAATAAAAAGTATATTTTTCGGTCTTTCTTAAAAAAATATTAAAAATACAGGAACTGTCCTAAAATCAAAACTATATTAGGTGTTTACTTTAGATGGTTTGTACTTACTTTTGCTATAAATATCGTAACCTTAAATCATACAGGATGTTCCAGATTCAACGCCAAACTTAGAAATAATTAGAATTCGATTGGTTTAAGACAAAAGGATGCTAAAGAGCCATTACTGACGACTCTCTTTTTTATTATTCCTACTTTTCGATTGCATCGCTTTATTTACAACCTCATGATGGATGATTGTGGCGGTGCTGAGGCGGAGAGGGTATGCAATCTTCTCCTGATTAATGGTCTCCCTGATCCAGTTCCGTGGAGCCGGAGGAAGCGGTTTCTGGAACACGGAAATTGCGTGGACGGTATCCTGTGGGAGGAGTATAGAATTCGTAGGGATTTTTACTAAGAGACCTTTTTTACGTAAAAAAATCGTAAATGTTTATTTTTTTGTTCAGTAGTTTTAGACAGGTACGGACAAAAACTTATTACACTGCAAACCAGTTAAAAAATATGTAGGTGGCGCCCTCTACAAGTAGGAGTCATATAGACATCAAAATCAAATTTTTCACGTCAAAAAACTCCCAGATACCAATTTTCATCCAAATATTGACGTTACTTCATAAATTAATTTAAAAAAAAATGAAAATTCTACACCCTGTATCTCCGAAACTGAGCATTTTAGGACATACATTTATACGAACTTTTTTACTTAGTTTTATCTGCAGAATATGTTGCCGAAGTTTCCGGAATACAGTTCGGACCACCCTGTATAATGATAGGCTTGTCTTAAGACGAACAGTTTCTTATACAGGATGTATATGTTACGGTTAAAGTCCGATGTTCGGTTAATGTCGACATTAACATGTTAATGTTTGGGTTAGGTTTTAGGTTATGTTTTGGGTTCTTTTGTTGTGTGTTATTCTCGAGATTAACCGGGTAATGTCGACATTAACCGGACATCGGACTTTAAGCGTATATATCATCATAGATCGGACCTTAAGCGTATATAACATATACATTATTATTTACGTCATTCATCTGGAGTATTGTACCCTTTGAATAAGGAGACTAAGGAAGGAGCATATCAAAAATCTTAGGTACACCGCGATGGGCCTCAAATATGGCCGACTTAAATTCCGGTTTATCAGTGTCGTTCTAATTTTATTTAAAAAATATAAAACTATGATGTAGGATAGACGTGGGGTAGACTCAATAATTTGTTGTTTTATTTTACGTTGTGAATAAATGTTGGTAGTTATTAAAATTGTTATAAAAATATATAATTCTAATAAAAATAGATAAGTTATAATAAGTATTTATTAACACAAACATCCGATACGCTACTGAAGCAGGTAAGTCAAATTAACGTATCTAATTTCTTTGACATCTAATCTTTGACAAGTAATAAATAAAAGCTAAAATGCAAAAAAAAATATATAATTTAGTTAATTTAAGTGAATTTCATAAATGATCGGTTTACTACACGTATGTATATTATATAGTCACTTACTAGCGAAAAGTTGTTCCATTATTTCACTCGATTTTTGCCGAGATCTACCGCACGCTACACAACCAACTATTTTAGAGTCTTTTTCGATAAATCGCGATAGTGTCACTGTTAATTTAAGTTCTGCCACAATTTCCATCTAGATTTACTACCTTTATACAACTATCAGTAGTAGAATAAATAATAAATAACATAAAATAAGCTCTGTAAAGACTGACAAATCCACAAAATTTCAAATCAAATTCAAATGTGTCAAATGAATCGTCAAACAGAACTGTCAAGGATCCCCACCCTAGAGAGCTTTTTCCGCCCACCATGCATGAATACATGGATAGCATTATGCTCCTTCCTTAGTCTTCTTATTCAAAGATTGTACCCAAACGATTAGATTTTTAGAAATTGTGAGTACTAGAATCGTTGGAGGACTACTAAAGCTACAACTTGAAATTAATTTCAAAAGATACAAATAAAATATTATACATCTTTAAAAAAAAACGTTTAAAGCTAGTAATTATTTGAAATAAATTTTTATACCCCCTGTATAATTATTGCGACACAAAATCTAGTAAATAGAAAAACTTCAGTACAATATTTAGTTTTAAAAACTCAAATATACCGAGAGAAATGAAGCATTAAAATTATTGTTACTGCATTTTCACAAAATCGTAAATATTTCAAAAACGGTAAGATTAAAGGGCGGTAAACCTTAATGAAATTTACCTTTATTTTAGTCGTAGAAACTAAAAATGTAATAATATACAGAGTGTTCCGTTTAAAAAATACAACTTTGATATTTTTGATTTATTTGGGACACTCTGTAGTTCTTGAAAATATTTTTAAATTGTAGCTCTAATAGTCCTTCAACGAACCCAAAACTTACAATTTGTAAAAATCTAATCGTGTGGCTACAATACTCCGTATCGTACTCCGTATGTGGTGAATAACCCTAAAAATGGCAATTAACCCCAAAAATTTCCCGAATCACATCTTAAAAACGACGCGCTATAATAGACTTGTAGAAATCATCATCAATCATTCAACTAGTTCGATAATACGCCACCCGGTGTGCCAAAAAAAACAGTTTAAATTAGTCTGAGATACCGCTCACGCGGAGTAACTTTGATTTATGGAAAAAAATCCAAGGAAGCAAATCGTAATCGGATCGGTATAATCTTAAACGTAATTTTTTCTTACTAATTATCTTCTCGGGAAGACTAAGAGCTTTATTTTTCCCTTTAGTTCGTTTTAAAGTTGATGGTAAATAATCGGGCTTCTTATTTCAGAAATAAAAAGAATCTGGAGAGTTTGGAAGAACTCTAGAAATTAGTTAGTTTTTTTAAGGAAAAGAAACGATTAATTTTTCTTTGCTGGCGTATCTTTTAACTGCAAACAACTTTAATCAATGCCATTTTTCAAAATTTTTTCAAATTAAGGTACTGCTGGTTCCAATAAAATTGAGTACCGATATATTCTATGATACCAGTCCCCCATTTCTCTACTCATGTCATGCTGACGTTCTGAAAAAATTATTTGTCACTTTGTCAAAAGCAAAGTTGTTTTATACAATGTCACAATAATCTTAACATGTCAAAATACTTGACACATAAATAAATATACACTGCCCAAATATTCGAAAAAAATGTGTAAAGAGTCGTATTAATTTTTTTTTGGAACCAGCTGTACTATAATTTTAAACGATTTTCGTATTTTTGGCCTACCCTGTAGGTTGTTTGACTTGCAGTCATTCTGCAAGACATGCACTAACTTTTGGCAGTATTCCCATTTGGATAACTTATATAAAAAAGTGCGTAGAAAATATTTGTTTACTTCAAATTCACAATGATATTGCTTATTACGCATTTTCAATCATATTGCAATTTTGTTGCAATTTAATACATACAATGACATCAACAATGAAGACTAGTTTATTGTTAGGTTACCTAAATATGCGAAACTTTAAAAGAATATGATTGCTGGTTACTGAAAATTCCAGCAGATGGCGTTATAATGCGTCAGCTTGACGCGAATTTTTGAAAAACCCATTCTTTACGTAATCATTGCGTAGCAATATGATTGGAAATATGCAATAAGCAATATCATTGTGAATTTGAAGCAAAAAAATATTTTCTACGCACTTTTTTAAACTAAAAAAAAAAATAAGTTAGTTAAAACAGAAGATTTTAGAAAAAAATTAGTTTTTAATTTTTTTCATATTGTTCCACCACTTAAAAAAATGCTAAAAAATTCCTGAGTGTAAAGAAGTATAAAAGACATTTTCTGACGATTTTTAGTGAGTGACATACGAGGCTGGGCTGAAAAATAATAAGGCCTAGATAAGAAAACACAACTTTTTTCGGCAAAACTCAATTTATTAGTTAAGCTCTATACACTTTGTCCAACGATTCTCCAATTTTTCGATGCCCTTCGAATAATACGATTTTTTGAATTCCTTAAAATAATAGGCCTCTGTCGCAGCGATGACCTCCCCATTCGACTCAAATCTCTTACCACCGAGCCATTTTTTCAAGTCTGGAAACAGATAATAGTCGCTGGGCGCCAAATCTGGGGAGTACGGTGGATGAGGAACCAATTCGTAACGCAATTCATACAGTTTTGCAATTGCGACTGCACATTTATGCGCCTGGTGGAAGAGCACTTTCTTCTTCGCTAAATGCGGTCGTTTTTGATTCAAATCGGCGTCGAATCGGTCCAACAGCTTTGAGTAATATTCGCCGGTGATCGTTTTGCCCTTTTCAAGGTAATCGATATGAATAATACCGTGCGCATCCCAAAAAAACTGTGGTTATGACCTTGTTGGCAAACAGACCCACCTTAGCTTTCTTTGGCTTTGACTCGCCCTGAGAAACCCACTGCTTTGATTGTTCCTTCGTCTCTGGCGTATTGTGATGGATCCAAGTTACATCCACGGTTACAATTCGTATTGTGGTTAAACATTGCTAAACACTCCTTTGAAGTTGTCACAGGGTTTCGCTTGGTGTCGGTATTGAGCAAATGCGGCACCCATCTGGCAGCGAGCTTCCTCATTCCCAACTATTCGTGCAATATATTCTTCACTCGTTCACGTGACATGCCCACAGCCGCAGCAATCTCGCACACTCTTACCCGTCGATCGTCAATTACCATACCATGAATTTTATCGACCACTTCTGGTGTGGTGACCTTTCTTGGACGACCTGGACGCTCATCATCAAAAATTATTGTACGACCGCGTTTAAATTCGGCAGTCCAATATTTTATTGTTGATAATGAAGGTGCAGAGTCCCCATGCACATCATCCAGTTCGATTTTGATCTCATCGTTCGTTTTCTTTTTTAAAAACAAGAATCTAATCACTGCTCGATATTCGATTTTATTCATTTTTGTAAAAATGCAAAATTTGTTCGCCTTTAATCACTGTCAAGTACAAACTAAGTGACGCAGCTCGCTGAAAATTTGACAGAAGTCACTTGAAAGATAGTTTTTACGAACAACAATTGCATTTTGTTCCTAGCGCCGCCAACTCTTGCCGAGGCCGATTATTTCTCAGCCCAGCCTCGTATTAGGCAAAGGTTAAAAAAATGAAGATTTTAATTTTCTTTCTTCCGCTAAAAATCGGCTTTTCGTTTAAGAATCATGATCATATTATTTTTTCATGTCAGACTTCTAAGAATTAGAAAAAAAAATCATCATTAATTAATTTTGAATTTTACTATAAAAATAAAAATAAAATTGAAAAAACAGTTTTTTTTTGAAAATCTCGAAAACTGTTTGAGTTAAATAGCTAAAAATTTAGGTGAATTACACACACCGGAAAAGTCTAGGGATATTACAATTTTATCCAGCCGTCGTCAGTAATTTTATTATTTGCATTTCTGATATAATAAAATTAAAATAAACAAATAGTTTACAGGACGTATTGGAAATAAAAATGCGAAATTTACCGAATTTTTCAAATTTACCTTGATTTTTATTGAACTCAAGAAAATACACACATTTTTTTAAATTCTAAACTGTGAATTAAAAAAAAAAGATAAAACCATTTTTACTTAATAAAGGGTATGGCCTCCTCTACTGTTCATTACAGCCCTACATCGTCTCTCCATGCTCCTGATCTGGTTGTCGATCTCTTCTTGAGGTACAGCCTGTCACGCTGCATTCACGGCCCGAACCAGATCCCTTTTTCACGAGTTTCACGAGGCATACCCATTCTCAAAATTCTTCTTTGGACTGCGTCCCATACGTGCTCGATGGGGTTGAGGTCAGGAGATTGTGCCGGCCAGGGTAAGATGTTTAATTGATGAGCATTGATAAACTCACTTACCACTCTGGCTGTATGAGGCCGTGCATGGTCATGCATGAGAATGAAGTTTCTCCCAAAATCATTGGCATATGGTAACACGACAGGCTCAAGAATTAAATCACGATATGTGATTCCTGTTAGAAATCTTTCAAGAAAAACGAGATCGTTTTTTCGGCCTAACTGGACTCCTCCCCAGACCATAACTGTTCCACCTTGATAAGGGTGCACTTCCTGAACATGATCCAACCGAATAAGATTTCCCGGTTCTCTCCATACCCTAAGCCTTCTCGAATCCGTATGAATTCCAAAGCGTGACTCATCCGTGAAGAGAACATTGGCCCATTGTTCATTCGACCACTGAACATGATCTTAAGCCCACAAATATCGTACCTCTCGATTTCCTCTCGTTAAGGGTTGAGCTCTCCAGGGGCGTCTGCTTCTTAAGTTGACCTCTCTTAATCTATTGCGAACAGTGTCAGGACTAACGGTTACATTATGTGTTTCCTGCGGAGAATTAAACTAAGCTCTGGTGCTGTAAGAGTCGGTCGGCGTCGAGCATTTAATTGTAAAAAATGATCTTGCTGAGGGGTAGTAATGCGATGTCGCCCTGTGTGCCTTTCAGCAACATCACCACTTTCACGGTAGCGTGCACTTAATCGCGATATTACACTTTGCGTTGTATTTAATGCTCTAGCTACGTCGATTTGGCGCATTCCAGCTTCGAGCATACCCATGGCCCTTAGCATTTCGTCTCTGTTAAGATGTCTACGCTCCATAATGTCGTTTAATACTAAGAGAGTTATTTGAATGAATTCTGGCCAGTTATCATAAAAACATAGCCAGTACAGGTTAAATTCGAACAATTGACGCTAGGTGCTTTTTATACATTTGACAATAAATGCACAAACACTTCTGCAAATATCCCAAATTTAGAAATAACTAGTGTGGCTACTTCGTTTCAATCGAAGTAGAAAGAATCGGCCTACAAATATGTGGTTGTTTATTCAAAACATTTATTTTAACTTTAATAAAACGATATCCCTAGATTTTTCCGGTGTGTGTATTTTGATTCGACACCAAAATCCGGCTATACCCATTCATTTAAAGTGTACTAGTATGTACCTGCAATGTCACATAACTAAATTATTATACGATTTTAGTCTCTCCTGGAGAATATTTTTGGAAAATTAACTCTCGTTTTAGTCTATTCTGGATAATTTCCGAAATATTCCCGAGCTCGTCTCAAATTTCCGGATAGAATTTAGTTAGGTGTAGCCTTAGCATAATAAGCGGGAATTAATCACGAGATTGCGCTTTTATCCGAACGTTGGAGGTGCAGGGAAAAATTCCAGATCGATTAGATATTTTGTCCCGAAAATAGCTGAGATAAGGGCCACAGATAAGGCGCCGAGAGGCGTGAGAAGGTACGTCACAGGTCACGCGATGGTACTCAACCGAATGTTAATTTATTTCTGAATGTGCTTGTGTTTTTTTTGAATTCCATTTCGCTAGGCCGAAAAAGCAGCAAAATAAAGCGTTCGGCATTTTTACGCAAAGGAAGAAGGAAATTAAAGATAAAGGATTATACTATTTCCGTATTGTAGCACATTTTTAGACAACTTCTTTATTTTTAAGATAACAAAATATTCCTTATGTTTGGACTAAATTATCTCGAAAATAAAGACATAATTTAAAATTCCGTTACAATACGGAAATAGATTGAAGTTTTGTGATTACGGTGATATATAATTTATATGGTTTTGTAACAAATTGCTCGCTATTTTATGGTAAATGCTGAAGCTCTACAAACCTTAATCAAGCCTAATTTATGTCATATACTAACATACTAAATCTCGTTTATTTATCTGAAAAAATAAAGGAGTTATAAGGGTGAGCCACTTAATTTGGCTTGGAAATTTGCATATAAAATGACTGCAATCTTCATTTCTAAGCCAACTGTGACGCCGTTTTTATTAGATCTTGCAAACTGCATTATTATAGAAGAAAAATAAGGTATTATGTTATATTCTGATAAAAAAAATATTTCGGCTGTTTTTTTTTCATATTTTCGTTAGAACTTCAAAACGAAGCTAGAAAATCCAATTATCTTTACCACACTCTGGTTCCATTAAGAAAGCAAACAAACTTGAGATTTCTCCTCCTCTTGCACTTTTTTCCTTAATATACCCAATATTGCCACACGGCAAACTTAAGAAGTGTTTTAATAAAATTTGAGCAAATTTAAGCACCCTTTTTTATTCGAAAGTCACGAAAAGTTAGAGGGATCTTTTATGGTGCGGATATAAGCCATATTTGCACTGGTTTCTCGCATATTCTTATCTCATAACTTCTCAGATTTATATTTGGGATGTTCTACCGAGCCTTTTGCGCAAATATTCGCGCTTCGAATGATTTCATATCCTTGTTTGTTCTTGTTTCTTTCGTCAAATAGAAGGCGTATTCTGGTGGCAAATATTTGGGTTGCGTCGCTGAAATTATACTTATAGAAAATTATTTACATTCTGAATATTAAAAAAATGCTTAAAGTACGTTATAATTATACAGGGTGGGTCTTAATAGGTGCAAATTATTTTAGGGAAGTATACCGTGCTGGCAACTGTTACTTTTGGGTCGGCATTTACATGTGTGGAAGTCAACCGCATAGGGATCTTATTAAGTCGAAGTGAGAGAAATGCGACCGACAGACGCGACGCGCGACAGTGTGCTGTTGCGGCGTTGCCGATACGCCTTTCCCTATCAAGTAAAGTAAAATCACGATCGCAAACCGCTTATTTTTAAAATACTTTTTTTTTAAGAGATAACTAGATAAAATCATTAGACATGTTTCTGAGCATCTGAAATGAAATTATAAGGATATCGTTAGGGTGTCATTTTTTTATAACGAGAAAACGTCAGTAATCGCGATAATTTAAAAACTCAACTTTTTAACACATAACAGGCCATAACTCAAGAACCACTTTAGATATTGACACTTTTTTTTATTTTCAAGATCGGATATTTTACAATATGTTTACATAAGAAAAATTCGATAAGGTTGTTTTTTCCATTCAAAAATTGTAAACAGTCCATCCATTTACTTTTAGAGCATAGCAATTTTCAGCAATCGTGTAATTTTTTTATTGATAAAGATTTTCACATACTCTCTACAACGAAAATACAGCAGAAATATTAACAGAGTTCTTGAAAAAACTACAATCTACTATTTATAATAGATTTCGAGATATCGATTTTTGAATTCAGAGTTCTAATAGCGCGACCACTATCGAACACCCACTCAATTCCACTTATTTTTACCAGAAATGCAAGTGTTTCTAGCTTGCACTTAAAAAATTCAAGCTATAGGGAAAATTACAACGACTCGTTAATAAATAAACAAATTAAGTATCACGAGACGTAATTAAATCGTGAAGCTGAACGCATGACGTACCCTAGAACCTTAAGAACCCTAGAACTTTAAGTACTGACAGAGGTATTGATTGGGTCGACCGGTCAACTGCGACAAATCTGCTATATCCCCTTCCACGTCTCTTAGCGATGTGCACAGTTTCTCGGTTTATTTCATACGTTTGGCAACGTGTTTACTGTTCTCTCTTTGTTCAGTACATTATAAACGCATTGTACTCTTCTTACATACGGAAATCTCGACCCAAGACTAATCTTTGCCAACCCTTAGTATATTTCTGCCTATATTCTTTTTTTGAAAATTTAGAATTTTTTGAAAAAAACTTTGGAACTCGGTTATTTTGGACTAATTTGAAAAACGGATTTACCAGACCTGAAAATATTTGCACTTATTTAAGACTCACCCTGTATAGTGCTTTATAAGAAACGAAAAAAATGGAATAGTATACAGAATATTTTAAGAAAAATTATCTCTACCCACTTGTCATTTTTGAGACACATAGGGTGTCTCAAAAAAGAAATTTACGAAAAATAATATATTTTATAGATGAAATATGTGAAACTTGATAGCTGGGTTTCAAATCAGATGAAGTGCGAATCGTAACAAGATGAAGTGCGAATCGTAACATGTTTTCAGCAATCGTGTAATTTTTTTATTGATAAAGATTTTCACATACTCTCTACAACGAAAATACAGCAGAAATATTAACAAAGTTCTTGAAAAAACTACAATCTATTATTTCTAATAGATTTCGAGATATCGATTTTTGAATTCAGAGTTCTAATAGCGCGACCACTATCGAACACCCACTCAATTCCACTTATTTTTACCAAAAATGCAAGTGTTTCTAGCTTGCACTTAAAAAATTCAAGCTATAGGGAAAATTACAACGACTCGTTAATAAATAAACAAATTAAGTATCACGAGACGTAATTAAATCGTGAAGCTGAACGCATGACGTACCCTAGAACCTTAAGAACCCTAGAACTTTAAGTACTGACAGAGGTATTGATTGGGTCGACCGGTCAACTGCGACAAATCTGCTATATCCCCTTCCGCGTCTCTTAGCGATGTGCACAGTTTCTCGGTTTATTTCATACGTTTGGCAACGTGTTTACTATTCTCTCTTTGTTCAGTACATTATAAACGCATTGTACTCTTCTTACATACGGAAATCTCGACCCAAGACTAACCTTTGCCAACCCTTAGTATATTTCTGCCTATATTCTTTTTTTGAAAATTTAGAATTTTTTGAAAAAAACTTTGAAACTCGGTTATTTTGGACTAATTTGAAAAACGGATTTACCAGACCAAAAAATATTTACATTTATTTAAGACTCACCCTGTATAGTGCTTTATAAGAAACGAAAAAAATGGAATAGTATACAGAATATTTTAAGAAAAATTATCTCTACCCACTTGTCATTTTTGAGACACATAGGGTGTCTCAAAAAAGAAATTTACGAAAAATAATATATTTTATAGATGAAATATGTGAAACTTGACAGCTGGGTTTCAAATCAGATGAAGTGCGAATCCTAACATGTAATATTATGATAAATGTTGCGAAGAATACTATTTACAGAAAATCCAATATGTTAAAAAATGTCAATATTCTATGGGTATATTGATGAATGAGGTCTAAATGATAAGAAAGTGCATTTTCTGCGAAAACTGGAGGAGATAAGTAAAAAAAAAGATATAATACAACATTATTTGATGCATTTCACGTAAAATATACAGGGTATTCCATTTAAATTAAACAAGTTATTGCCTTTTAAAGCTAGTACTTATTTAATATAAATTTTTAGACACTCTGTATAAAGTAGTATTATTTTTATTACTACAACACAAAATTTAGTAAATAGAAAACTTCAGTACAATATAAAAAACAAAAGGTTTTAAAAACTTAAATACGTCTAGAGAAATGAAGAATTAAAATTGTTATTGTATTTTCACAAAAAAAGAGACTTAAGTTAAAACTTATGTTATTTTGTGATGCTTAGATTAACTTGACATACTGTGCAATTTTTCTCCTAGATGTCTGAAAGAGTCTGTGTATTGTACGCTAGTTCGGCGCCTCCTAGATTATATCAAGCCACAAACGAGAAAAGACGTAAAAATTTAATAAATGCGACGCCTAACAGATTGATCGACGGGCTGCGTCGCGATGCCAGGCGTCGGATTATGTCTCTATATCGCGGAATATAAAAATTTCATTGCGACGCTGTCTATATATGCTTTTCCCTTATTTGGAGCAGGATCGACTTTTATGGAACTGTTTTCTGCTTATTTTCCTTTACGTCGTTAATATGGCCTTTTGCCCGGAGCAAATATGGCCTTTATTATCGGGTATTAGTTTGTTATTACTATAAATCCCTTCTCGATTCTGTTTATGTCAGATATAAACTCGTTTATCCCGATAATACGTTAACTATTTTACGGTCTCAATACGTTTTGATCGAAAATCTTATCGTTTTGAAGAAAAAAAATATCTACGAGCTGTAAGAAATGCGTTAACTGGATTCATCTCATTCGTCACGGAGTATTGTACTAAATGATGACACACCACGGTCTTGAGATGACAGGACATGCAGACTGTGTACTGGAGAAACAGACAGTGGCACAGGTGTAGCAAGGCAATTATTCTGGGTGCCTGGCCACAGCGGCATCCAAGGCAACGAAAAAGCCGATGAGCTAGCTAGGCAGGGATCATCGACATCCTATCTTGGTCCAGAGCCAGTACTGGGAATACCCAAATGTATGGCCTGTAGTGCATTAAAACTCTGGATCAGGGAAAAGCAGAATGTCCATTGGAGAAACAGACAGGGGCACAGGCACAGCAAGGCTTTTATCCAAGGACCTATAGCTCTAAAACCGCAAAAGAACTGGTAATGCTTAGCAGGAATAAAGTCTGGATTACAACAGGCCTCTTGACAGGACCCATGGCTGTCAAGTGTTACCTGAACAAGCTCAACCTGTATCAAGGAAGTCTTTGCTACAGACTCTGCGATAAAGATCCTGAAACAGCGGAGCACATAATATGTCATTGCGAGGCTCTGGATCGCAAGCGACACTTATTATTTGGGAAGGCTAGGCTAGAACCGGAGGAACTATGCTCCTATCCTATCAAGGACTAGCATAAGCGAGTGCAGGGCACAGCGATAGGAGAATGGGTGCAGATATAGAAAGGGGAAAGACACAATAGGTCTCACAGGTCGCAGTGTTTCCGGCAAAGGAAACCCTCTTGTTATGGAAAAAAATAGCAAGGCTTTTATCTAAGGACCTAATTCTAAAACCACAAAGGAATTGCAAATGCTTAGAAAGTGCTGAACAAGCTCAACCTGTTCTAAAGAAGTCTTTGCTGCAGATTCTGCGATATACACACAACCAAACTAGAATGACTCTTTATTTCTGACTAAAGTTTTTGCAAGGAAAGACTTGGTATACTGGTAGCTTTAAGATAAGGCGTTAGTGCAAATAAACATGCTAATAAAGAATAAATGACTGGTGCGATTTATTTTTTTGTGAATTCTGTGATAATATAACAACATATAACAAGGAATGTCCCAAAGACACGTAGCAGTGATAGTAGGCATTACACAGGGCATTGTATCCAAAACATATGCAAGTTACTTGGAACTAGGAACTTTCAAGAACAGGTCCAGACAAAGTCGTCAAAAAATCACAACAGAAACAACAAGACCGTTTTGTGTGCCAAATTGCCAGAAAAAATCCCCATGGTTCTCATCCAGAGTTACAAAGACAACTTCTGGCAGCTACAGGTGTGAACGTTTTACTTGAAACCATAAGAAAAAGGCTTCGTGCTCGAGGGTTGTAGAGTAGGAGAGAGTTACGGGTCCCACAGTTATCTCGGCAAAATAAAATTGACCGGTTAAATTGGTGCCTTCAATATCAAAACTGGACAATTGAGAATTGGCAAAATGTTTTTTTTTCGAATGAGACCAGAATTCAGAAGATGAGATGACCATCGAATTCGAGTTCTCAGAGCTCCAGGAAGACGAGCGAGAGTCCAGGCTGCCAAATATGTACCAAGATATAAAGGAGGAACTGTAATGTTCTGGATAGGTATTATTCTGGGAGCAAAAACTGTATTGTTACCACTTCAACAAACTTTAACAAGTCGGAGGTATGTTGATTTAGTGCTAGAACCAATCGTTAGGCTTTGGGGAGCTGCAATTGGGGATAATTTTAACTCCATTCATAGAGAAAAAAAGGTCTTGACAGGAAAACACACTAAAATTTCTATATGTCTAACTTCTAAATACAAACTTACAACCCTGTTCATATTATTTGTTTAGTTATACTTGGAACAACGATTGAAGTTAAGGAAAGCATGAAATATCAACAAGCCTTACAAGCTCCGCTGCTGTCTTTTAGCATTTCATCCAAATTTCCATTTATTCGTAGCTAGGAACGGCGAACAAACAATCTAGCGAAATGTTTTACTGTTTACCGGATCCTAAAACCTTGTTATTCTATAACAAAGGCCGCAACTTCGTTAGTGTTTCAATTATACGCCACAGAGCACATCTTTATGCCCGCATTACCGCATCGTACGGAGGCTAGAGTACACAGACGATGCCGATTTCAGGTGGACCTATTCGTTGTTTCTCTCCTTCTTCGGTAGAGACCCGCTTTCAAACATACCGTCTAATTACTAGCGAGAAATAATATTTATTCGGGTAGCGAAACAAAAAAAATTGGTTTAGATTACATAATTAGTTACTTTGAATTTGGTAGACAGAGATTCAGTATTAAAACTAAAAGAATTTCGGTATTTGATAATGGTGAAATATGTAGCGAAAATTTCTCATTTCTGCCGTATAGAGCGCTGCGGTCGGAATTTTTTGAAATTAACTGAACTGCACCAAGCCTATAGAAATTTCCATAATGGCCAAAATTATTGCATATATCGTTTAAAAATATACGGAAAGGAATTTAAAGAATCTTTTTTTATACATAGCTTTGATAATCTGTAATAAACCTTTTTTTGTTAAAATGGATATAGTAAACAATGTTTATCGTTCAGACCCAATATTATTACAAATTCTTGCACATTTCGATTTGTGGTCTTTGGGATTTAGGAGAAATTTGACCATTGTTTTGGCCTTAAAATGTCTAGAAACATCATTTCACAGTTTAATAGTAACACTGTCTCAACAGGGCTACCGGCAAGTTGCAATAGCTGAAATTGTAGGAGTTAACCAAAGCGATATTTCGCGAATATTAAAAGAAATCAGGGAGATAAACGAGGTTACAGACCGGTCTGGAAGAGGTAGAAAGAGAGTTACTACTGCTGTGCAAGACCGTCAAATATCCCTAATTGCACGACGCAATCCCCTGCTTTCTAGTACTGCTATTAAAAATGAATTAGCTCGCCTTGAAGGAGTAAATGTTTCAAGAAAGACCATAGCAAGAAGATTCCATGACAGAGGATTACATTTAAGGAGGCCTCTACGTGTTCCGAAGCTTAATTTACAGCACAAAATTACGCGACTACAATGGGCTGAGGAGATGAGAGCAAATGAACCTAATTGGAATATCGTCATGTTTAGTGATCAAACAAGAATAGGCCTAGTGTCAGACTTGCGACGAACTTTGGTCTGGAGGGCATCTGGAAGACGAGCAGGCTTGAATGCATCCCGTGTCCCGTTTCAAGGGGGAAGCATTATGGTAAGGGCAGGTATAATGCACGGAGCTGGAACTCCTCTTGTTTTTATTGATGGCACAATGACAGGTGCCTCATATTTTAGAGACGTTTTAGAGCCTATTGTGCGTCCATTTCGAGGGGCAGTGGGGGATGAATTTGTTTACATGAACGATAATGCTCTTTCCCATCGCACTTTAGCGGTTCGCGAATTTTGTGAGGAAGAGGGTATAAGAAAACTGTGGTGGCCACCGATGTCTCCAGATATGAATGTGATCGAGCATGCTTGGGACATTCTAAAACGCCATATTACCAAAAGAAATTATCCCTTTCGTACCTTAAATGAACTGAAAATTGCTGAGCGCGAAACATGGGAAGCGATTCCTCAACATCTTCTGGACAACTTAATTGAGAGCATGCCACGTCGTCTCACAGCTTGCATTGAGGCTTGAGGAGGCAATACATACTATTAGTTGTGAGAAATAACTAAAATTGTTTTCAATATTTTATGTTTAAAATGAAATTTGTTTTTGTTGATTTCCACTCATTATGAAATAAAATTATAATAACAGCCTGGTTGCACTTAGATTTTTAATTTTATATTAGTTAGTCGTGTAGTAAGCTAATATGTCCAAAAATATAAAAAGAATCATATTAGGTCCAAAATAAAATAAAAATATCGTTATATGCAATAATTTTGGCCATGTGTGTACTTACAAAATGTACTAATAGGTGTATGCTCAGTGAACAACATTACACTTGAAGGAGCCAATTTTTGGTACATTTATGTTATACTACGCAGTTTTTCTGCGACGTTTCAGAAACATCGATGGATTATTCGCTTCCTTAGTTATTCTACGTAAATATTTCGTTAGTTTTTACATCAGATCGATGAGGCAGCTCCAAAATCCGAGCCGACCAACCATGTTTCGAATTATTAGCATTTAACAAGACCAGCCCAAATATAAAATATTTCAACGGGAAATACTATACGCTGCTGTAGCCCTCTCCTAGTCCCAGAGGCCTGTTATTAAAAAACAGATGATTGTTTTGACGTAGCGATTTGTGTGCCTGTGTGGATTGTACTGCGTTTTTTTTTTCCACTTTAATTTTCGAAATAAACGCTTTATGAACAGAATAATCGAGCCTGTGGTGGCGGTGCCGTTTTTTCGGTCTATTCATTTAGTGACGGCCACTGCATTTAAATTAAAACAGCGGCTTTTATTTTTGTTCGAGCCGAATTAAAATCTGTAGAGGAAAAGGCTTTTTGTGCGATCGGATAGAGAGAAATACGAATTTCGATGATTTTTCGCTTTCAATATCAAATGGGTTGTTTGAAGAGATGTTTATTTATGTGCAAAATGTAAGGGTATATTTTGGCCTAACAAATTTTATGTAAAAAACAATATATCGCGGGTTTTTAAAAAGTGGCTTAATTTTTTTCAGATAAAAAACGAGGTTTGGTATGTTAGTATACAGATTTTTAGACATTGTAATTGGTAGGACTGTTATCGGAAATGGAGTACTACAACCTCTGTAAAACCGTTTCGGATGCCGGCTTTTGTCAAAGCCTTGAGACAGTATGATGAGTTATAACTCAAGAAAGGAGGACACAATAGATCCATCAAGATCTATTGTGTGACCAACGGATCTGTAGCTACGGGGTATCGGCAGGGGAACGCAGTTGTAAACAAAACACGCCCAATTTCATTCATAAAATAGGCATGGGCGTACGGTGTTATATGAAAATAATGTGTATCATAAATATAATACTCAGATTAATATTTTTTTTCAAAAAACTTTATGCTGTTTGAATCGTTACTGTTGAGTTAGCAGATAAACACTAAAAGCTTTTATTAAAGCTCCCTTAAATATTTTGAATCATTTTATTATTGTGTTGTTAATATAATAGAAGAAATAATTACAGCTGGGGATTGGAACCTTTGGTGTTACACAGCAAAATAAAACACTAAATCAGTACAATACACCAAAACACTTTTAATTTTACACTGGACGCACGTTTCGCTAACCATGTCTGCCATCACCAGATGATCAAGACTGAGTCTTGAGGTATATTTATTTATATCGGTACTAACTATATTTTTTTCTATAATACATAATTTTAGATATAACTATTTCCAGCAAAAAAAAAATCTTGAAAATAGTTAACTTTGGAAGCGCAAACAAAACATAATTTTACTCACCAGTAGATCCAATATTGCCTATTACACCAGATATGGTATCGCTCCGCCAGCAGTTTTTAAAGGTTAGGTCATTGTCTACCCATATGTTACATCCAAATAGATAATACTTGGCTATATTTTCGAATTTCGCGTATATATATTTATATCTCTCTCTGCAATATAATGGGCCGCTCCATTAATATTTATCTGTTATTTTAACATTTACGCCAAAAAAATTCATTTGATTTTAATAACCCCCTAAGCGTTTCCCTGCAAAAGGAAAATTCGATTCTTCCTGCAATTTTTGCAAAAGCTTTCTAATTGTGGGGACGAGTTTGAATTCGAGATAAAATCTATTTATCAAATTCCTGACCACTTCGAAAAAGTCGTTGAGCTTTTCGACAGCAGTCTCACGTGGTCGTTTCTTTCCAGAGAGGATATCATTTTATCGGGGTTAGTTTTCAGCCTTTTTTTTATCTTCTGTGTGAATTTTTTTATAGCCGATACGCTAACTCCGGTATAAAGAAATATCCGCTCAAGTTTACGTTTAAGCGGCAACTCAAGCGAACTCTCTGTAGCTTCTTCATCGCAAACCCTATTATGAACACAAGGAAATACACCAAATGAGATTTCATCCACGTTATTATTAACTTACCTATATAAATTAGCTATTATTTCTCTTGTCTGACTATGTAGCGTCTTACCCTTAACAAATTTATTCGTTTTAAAACACAAATATACGATCAAACTTGATATTAATAATTAAAAACTACGAACGAAAAACATTATAACAAGATAACAAAACAATAAAACACAACTTAACTATCAAATATACTAAAAATATAGGAATAAAGTTTAGGATAACCGGTATAAAATAATGAAATAAAGTAATAATGATCAAAAAAATGACACCGCCACTGGATATTTCAATAGTATTCAATATTCCTACTCTTTTCAGAAGAGACCGTGAAGTTGGGGATAAAGCAAGCGAATAGGAAAGGCGTAAAAGCCATGGCAACCGCGTGGTAACAAATCCTGTGACGTACTCTCGCCAATCATGTTCGATGAATAGGCGGCCATGCGCGGCGATGCCGCTTTGCCAATGATATCGTTGAAAAATCTTCAACTTTCATAATAAGCAGATTATACAGAATGAAAGAGAAATAAGTTATTAAATAAAACATATCGAACAATATGAACTACGTTAAAATTCCTTAGTAATATACGTCAGAATATATGCTAAACACATTATATATAATAAAAATATATTAAATTTATAGTTCATGTCTGGCAATTTTGCAATTTTATAGATAAACGTGGCAATATCGATTTTTTTTTCTCGCATTCCTTCCGTAGCTTCAGATCCGCTGGTCAAACAGTATTGTGTCCCCAATAGATCTATCAAGATTTGAAAACCTTTATAAATTTATTCAAAACAAATTCTGCCGGGTCAGCTAGCTTAAATAGTTATTTTTACATTGGAAAATAGAAGAAACTTTTCATATAGTTTCCACTACATTTATTGCTCTACCGAGGCTTTACCAAAACCCTTATTCCCTTAACCAGAAATTCTACCTGAAAATGAAATGCTGTCCGCTTTCATTTTGCACTTCCAGTCGAGGGCATGCTACGGACCCTGAAAAGGTCGGAAATTCTAGAAAATGTAACATTCTAAGCAAAAACCGGCCCGTATTTGTATGTCTACGTTGTAGCATTTTTTATTTCCTTTAATAAAATTGAATTTAAAAATCTATTTTTATTTAAATTTCTTAGTATTGGCGCCATCTATTTGCTAGATGCCAAAGATACCAAACTCCATTTGTTACAGCTCACTTGTCTCGATATTTAATTTTTATTAGCGCATCTATTCGCTAGCTGTCAAACTTCATTTATTACAGTTCACTTGTCTTGTTTATTAGCGCCATCTATTCGCTATATGCCAAACTTCCTTAATTGCATTTCACTTGTCCGAATCTCACTTCGCTGTGGATTGTGATTTTCTGTTCTAATGATTTCGATCATATGATATCACTTTTTTCTCTCTCATTTTGTCTGTGGTGAAAAGGTTTTTTTGGGCTTCGGTTCTGAAACTGAGAAGAAGGTCTTTTTTTCGGAGAATTTGGATCTGAAGAAGACGCGTGTTTCGGCGTCCGACAAATTTTCCAGTGAAAAGCACTCTGAATCCACTTTTCGATTTCCATTGCATGGGTATCCGATTTGGAAATTTGAAAACCTTGTAAAGTAGGCAATCCAGAGTATAGATCGTATTTGTTTGGTTTCTTCTTGGAATGATCACCGTAAGTTTATCAGCCATTTTATATAGCCCTATCTAACTAAATTCTATTTCAGTTATTTCCGTTTTTTATTTCGTTTATTTGAGTATTTAATTACTGGTTTGGATCGGCATATGGTTTGAATATATTTATGTAAAGCTGATTTTCAGACCGTAAGTTGTTTTTTTTATTGAGTATCTGTCCTGAGAACTATTTTTTATTTATAGAGTAACTACCACATGGTACTCAGTAACTACCACATGGTATGCTGTAATAATGCAGTAATTATTGTATGTTTCACCCACTTTCATTTTGTATGGACCTATGCAGACCTTAAGGCAGTGTTTTTGACATTACAATCGTTCTTTTGACTGATATCGAAGACTTCTCCTGCCATAGTCATCTGCATCCACTTCTGTTAGTCTGGAGAATACCTACCTACCTGTTTACATCATAAGAAACTATATACAGATAAGTCTCTCTCTCTTTCTTCTCTCTCTCTTAAGTTTGATACACAAGGTACGCTTTTATTTTATAATTTTTGAGACAACAGATTTAATAACCTGGTAAATTATCACTATTTATCCCACATATTGTAGTCAAAATTATTTTTTATTTAACGTTATAAGTTATAATTTGATTCGTACAGTACACTCTTACTTAGCTATGATATTTTATATGAAAATTATTAACACGTATTCATTTTAAAGGTTTTTGTACACGACATGTTTCGAAACATCATCGTATTGAGACATACATAAATTTCACCTGTTTTTATATTAAGTAGCTTACATAGTTCAAAGAATACAGTTACTAACTTCAAATCTATTTAAAATAACTTGCGGTTTTATTGGGATCACTGTGACTAATTGATGATACTTGTGTTCGTTTTCAATAAATGTTTAATGTAGGATAGTTATTTCTGACTTTTATTCCTGATGAACATAATAGACCCTTAATGCTGTTGATTACTTTATTTTAGCTATGTTGTGATATCGTATTTTTCTTTTTTGGTTTCTTACTTTACCACTCTCATAAACAAGTTTCACTGTCTTTGACCATACCTATTTGAATTCTTAACATCAATATTAAAATCTCTGCAGCCTATATATTATCATTTTTTTATTTTTTAACAACATTAGAAAGTCACTGTGAGTCAGAAGCCTTACCTACGAACCCAGCTTTCCTCTAACCCTGAGCAACGGACTTATTTTTTTTTCATTCTATTTGGGTAACGACAGAAAAATCGTCACAACGTGAATAAACATCGTGTCAGGCTATATTTACGTATGAAATAGTTTCCCGAAGAAGGAAATTAGGTATATTTTCATCGAAAATGTATGTGTCCATATAAATATCGATGTCGGAGGAAGTTCCTGTCATTGGAAATAGAATTTTCGCGAAATCTATATTATAACAAACTGTGCGTTAATTATCAGGGCCTGGGAGTTAATTACAATTGACCGGAAAATGCGACAGTTTAAACATACGTATGGGATTCGAGCGAGGAAATTACTACATATTAAACACGTTTAATAACAAATTTACATATGGCGATATTTCAATCACATGGGGCGAAAATGTAGTTTCAAAGTATATCAAGCTTGAAAATTGATGGTCTATATATTATTAAATTAAAATATACCTGTACAGGGTGTCTCATTTTGGTTGAAATCATACGGTATCTCCGTTATTCGTGTAGATAGAAGGGTGCGGTTTGCACAAACCTGTACCACTTTAAGGTGCGTATTCATTATCCGAACGAACGAACGAACGAACAAACGAATGTTCGCTAGTGGTATGGACGGGGACCGTACGATAGAACCGCACGAAAAGACCGAAGGCATTTGTTGGCGAGCGCCTTTGATGTACCGACTCGAAACGGATGGTCGAGCGAACGAACGACCGAACGGCCGCATGCGTTCGGTCCCCGTCTAAATATACCGCACTTTCATTCGTTCGTTCGTTCGTTCGTTCGGATAATGAATACGCACCTTTATGGTCAAACAAAAGATACCGTAAACAACATTTTCATAGCCCTCTTCGTTTCTGAGCTACAGGGTCTTTTTGAAAATTTTGCAATTTGGGACTCCCCCTGTATATCTCTTATTGTTAAAAGGCATCGAGAAGGAAAAAACTGTTTATTGTAGAACTTTTTACGTAGAATACAGTGGCGTAGTCTGTTTTTCTACAAAAATAATATTTTTAAAGATATGAATTAAAGTTATGTTTTCCTTAAACGGAATACCCTGTATATTTATAAATTATATGATCTGGCGTGCCATAAGATTGTCAAAAATATGTATCAGTCTATATTTATTTTCAATATTTACTGCAATATTTAAAAAAAAATATTAAAAGATCATATTTATTAATAGGCCATGATTGATAATAAAAGAAACTAAAGAATTATTAAAGTATACTGCTATCTGTCTCTTGTTTTATTTTGAGAGCCACTAATAAATTCTTTATATATATTATCGGCTATTTTAAGAATAAAAATAGGATTTTTTGGTGTAATTTCGTTAAAATTAAATTAATAAATATATTATTACAGATCCGATGACACTCAATTGAGTTTAACAAATGTTCCGTTTGATTTGTTTATTTAGAATAGTCCTCGAACATATGTTTTTATCTAATAATGTTATTCATGTGTTAAATTACTATAAATATATATCCGTAATAGCGGGAATACAGGAAAAACCCAGAATAATAATAACATGAAAAATGAATAAACCCATAAGAGCTTAAAAATACTAAATAAATAATATTAGATATATAAAAATATTATCTTAATAAAATATAAAAATATATTATATTACCCGTAATAACACGTGCGACTGGAAAATAAAAATTACTAGGTAGAAATACGCGAACATAAATTCTATTTATGCTCTAAAATTCGCGACTGAGCTGGAAAGCGTCCTATATTTTCGTATTAAGTCAAAATTGAATTTTGTGTTTTAGAGGATTTTAAATAAAACAACGGATGGAGAATGTGAAGGTTTATTTAGTTTAATGTTATTTTGGCGAACTAATATAAAATCTCTGTTTTATATAATGAAAATTTAGTATTGTAGAGCGGCCTGGGAATTTTTTTCACAATGCTAAATACGTAAAACATCTGTTATTTTCTAGTTTTTTTGTTTTCTTGACATTTTAGGGTTAATTGAAATTTTATACAGGGTGAGTCTTAAATAAGTGCCAATATTTTTAGGGGTAGTATATTTCGACACCAGAAACAAAAAAAATTATGAGGTTTTTTTCGCGATGAAAATCCGGAATTTTCTGAAAAATCTTTTTAGATTTTTAAAATTTTTTTAGTTAAATATAATATCTTCATAATATGGTAACATAGGTAGTAGATTAAATTTACAAGAAAGAAAATCCAGAAAAAATCCAGTGGCTTTCAAAATTTAAGCGAAAAAAAATTTTTTTTTCGATATTTTCAAACTAAAATATCTTGGTTATTTTGAACTTATTTGAGAAACGGTAAAGAGAAAATATGTTCCTTTTATCGAGATCTACCAGCCCTGAAAATATTTGCACTTATTTAAGACTCACCCTGTATAATAAAATAAGAGATCTTATCCTCTTATTTTATTATACGATATACCTCTTATTTTATTATACGATAAAGAGGATTCATCAGTAGGTCTTTTTTTGGCCGCCTTTTTTATTTAGTTTAAAACGTATTTATAAATATTTTTTCTGTAAATTCCATCCAACACATCATAATCATACAACTTAACCCCCACATTGCACAGTCTTCCTGTATAAATAAATCTACAGATTTCTTTCGAAAATCGACATCTATGAAAATATGAACCCTTCCTGGACACAAACGGTACATTGTGACACAGGAAATTGTAGAGAGAAACAAGCCCTATAACATAGGATACAACATTTTAATGAACAGAGCTTTCCATAAAATCAATAAAATGAAAAATATACGAAATAATATACATGTTCTGATTTCTTTCGAAAATCGACATCTATGAAACTATGAACCCTTCCTGGACACAAACGGTACATTGTGAGACAGGAAATTGTAGAGAGAAACAAGCCCTATAACATAGGATACAACATTTTAATGAACAGTGCTTTCCATAAAATCAATAAAATGAAAAATATACGAAATAATACACATGTTCTGATTTCTTTCGAAAATCGACATCTATGAAACTATGAACCCTTCCTGGACATAAACGGTACATTGTGAGACAGGAAATTGTAGAGAGAAACAAGCCCTATAACATAGGATACAACATTTTAATGAACAGTGCTTTTCATAAAATCAATAAAACGAAAAATATACGAAATAATATACATGTACTGTTCATTAAAATGTTGTATCCTATGTTATAGGGCTTGTTTCTCTCTACAATTTCCTGTCTCACAATGTACCGTTTGTGTCGGGGCCTTAATATATTCTGACTTGTTTTAAACAAAGAAAAGAGCTCAGTTAGATTTTTGCGTCCGTTCAAGGTATCTCCAACTTTATTTTCGTAAATAAAACAATCGAAGCAATAAACAACCTACTGCGAGATAAAAACCGGCGCATAAAAATAAAATTTGCATGCTCTGCATATCCAGAAAACGTAAGAAAAAAAGCAAACAACGATCAGCCAAACACGTACGATATTTCATCCTTTTCAGATTCGGATTGCATTAGAACTGAACTTGGGATTTTTGAAAATTTAATCAACAAAAATAGCGAACCGGTTTATGTTTAGAGTCTCGGGATTCGGCTCGATACGTGCTTTTATATAATCTAAAGCTTAACTGGAAATTCTTACGCAGATGTTACACTGGTTGGGAAAGTCTGGATAATATTGCTTTTCGTTGCTGTTGCACAAATAGGCAAGCTGGGAACTAAGTTAGTTTGGTGAGAGGATAAAAATACGCCTGGGAGACTGAATTCGAAGTATGATTGGAAATGGTATGTAATTCTCAAAATTGAGATATTTTGTAACAACATTGTGAAGATTTTTTCTTTTGAGACTTTATTTAGAAGGATTTTTATTATCAAACAATAAAATGAGAATCAGATGCTTTCGAATTATGCATTGTTGTCAAGTGGTTTATCAGAATTTCTTGTTTGAGTTTTGGTATCACTAGAAGCATACGTATACTGAAAAATACTGTTTTATATTACAAAGTTTTGCAAAGTTTTTTTCTAGTATTTATTTCCAAGATTAATATTCTCCCGTTTAAAAAAGATATTGTTCGGCTTTTTACAAAGTTGCAACCTAACAAAGTTTTTTAAAATTCTTCGTACAATTGCAATTGTAGTATTTCAAAGTAAAGGTTTCGCAAAGATATTTTAAAAAATTGTTATTGTTTTGTAAAACTTGAAAGAGTCTTGCAGAGGACAATATTCTTCGAGGATGTACAGTACTCAGATTAGATTAGATTTTTGAGCTGTTTATTTATTGGTCTGTTCCACTGCGACATTTTCAGATCAATTGTGGTCCTCTTCTGATCTTTAGGTTACATTTTCTAAAACTTGGAAAATAAGTTTGTTATAATAATGCTTTTATTTATTCACTATTCTAATAAAAAATATGCTTTCCTTCAGAAACTCTCTATTTATTTATCTAGTAATGCTAAAACACTCTATTTGAAAGTCGATTAGAGAAAATAGTATGATTCATTGGCAAGCGATGTAAATATTTGTGATCAGGTAAAATTGTGATGTAAGAGGAGGCTTAGCTTGCACGGGCGCGGCAGGTCAGTCAGTCGTTGATAGGCCGGCCGGCTCTGTAGTGTTGTGTTTTGTCACAGAGCTGACAAATGGAGGTTGTGAGTCTTTTGACTAATATAGTTGCAAGTCGTTTGACTGTAAGCCAACGGGGTCGTTTGACCACGGTAAGAAAACCTCTTGGGACGTCCTGCCTTCGAGTTGGTCTTGAGAGTTTGAGGTCTCCATAATGTCTTCTCGATTGACGATGCGGCGTTGGGATAGTGAGCTACCCAATTGCCTATTCGATTGGGATGCGAATCTGTTTAGCGGCAGAGTTGCGTCCGGGGAAGCCCCCTATACTATTTCAGGTGACACTAGCTAGTTGTTGAAGATTATTAACCAATAGATCCGAATAATATTTGAATTAGATGGAAGATATGGAATGTGATATATTGAATAGAATATCAGTGATGTCAGTGGCTAGGGGCGGAGTACCCCCGGGTGAGTCTTACTATTTAACTATCAATTTTATCCAGATCAGTAAATGTTTGTTTTGTTATTTTCATGTACAATGAGAGAGTGCTTGCCAATGACCAACTAAATGGATATTTGAGGTGAATTTGCATTGTGAGACCCGGTTGAGTAAGCCCCAAAAATACCGATTTTACAATTTTCTAGCCCTATCCTTTTAAAAACTTTCCTTAGAAAGTCCGGAGTCTGTCATTGTCTAGTACCCAGGATCGTATATTTGCCATGCTGATAAAATGTGTGCTGTCGTTTGTTCTTTAGATTGTCGAAATCTGCAAGACAGACAAACAAAAAACAGAGACAGACAAAAAAGTTGCCAATCTTCAAGAACGTAATACATATCTTAGTATTTAATTTCTAATCTCTCAAATCCATTCAACTGAATCTATGAACATACAGTACATCAATAAAACTAAAAAGTAAGCCAATACAAAAATACTTCGAAATCCTTCTTCCGCGACTTTCCTAAATTCAATTTGGTAAACCTACGGCTGACCGAATCCTGTTGCTTCCACGATCTGATATCATATTGATGCTGTAAAGAAGTAAAAGTTTAAAATTCCTTTTCGACGATTCGAACTTTATTATCGACACGCGGAACCAATAAAAGTTCAGAATGGGATCGTGAAAAATTGATGGAACTATAGAACTGTGCCTTCTGGTCTGAATAAAAGAAAAAAAAAAACGTTTAGATTCCGTGCATATGTGAATCGAAAAAAAATCTTTCCTTGTCGAAGAAATTCATAGCGGCAAAGTAATGTATGTATAATTATTTTTACATGTTTCTGATTTTTTTCCGCTTTGATGGAGAGGACACGCAATGAAGACTTATTTAGAAAACACGCACTACTGGAAGTAGCGGAAAAATTGCAATTTGATAAGATTTTGAGACTCGTGATGTGTAAACGCACCTTTAATATGTGCACTTATTTATAACTCACCCTGTATAGACTCCAAGTCATACAGTTGATGTATGTTTTTTTATTAATTTTGATGTTCAGAGACAGACGAACTAATTAAAGACAAAAATTTGTTTAGTTTGGACTTTTGCGAATGGCATGTTTATAAGTCGATGTTGCCTTGCCGTTCCTAGCACTGATGATGGGACTCTAACCCCGGTATTTTTAGCACCCCGATGCGGTGGAAACGGACGCCCCATTTGGCAACGCCGACCCGAATCGATACCGCGTCTTTGTTTCCGCAAAACAGTGAGTGTGTCGTCCTGCACGGCTGACGACCGACAACAGAAGAAAAAATATCTTTTTTACGATTTAATTAGAGATGAGTGGAGCTGTTTTTTAATTTAGTACATGCAGGTAGAAAAACATACATGCGATAGAAAAAAAAACGGCGTCAAAGACACCTGGAAATAGCCACGATGATCATTTTTGCGAGGTCAAGCCTTAGAAGACTTCTTGGCATGTACTCTTTTTAATTTATTTTTTGATGGTACTCACTGAGTAAATATACAGGGTGGGCCGAACTGTATTCCGAAAACTTCGGCAGCATATTCTGCACACAAAAATAAGTAAAAAAGTTCGTATAAATGTATGTCATAAAATGCTTAGTTTCGGAGAGACAGGGTGTAGAAGTTTCATTTTTATATTATATACTTTTTTTCTTTTTTTTTTATTATAAATAATGCGGTATATTTGTTGAATTATGAAGAGATGTATTTTGTATATTACATTTTTGTTTATTTTCCAGTATTCATTCGTTTAGTGTGGGTTAAAATGGATCTAGTGTATTTTGTGTTTTGAAGGGGGTTCTTATCCTTCTTTTTTTATTTATGAAGATATTATATTTTTATTATAAAACATTGTTGTTAAGTAAATTTTGAAAAATAAAAGCATACACGAATTTACTTTTACTTTAATATTAGCTTGATATACAGAAAAAAATATTTTTTCACGTTATACCACTTTGTTCACTAATATAAATTGTAAGTTTTCTAAAACAAAAAAATCACATTTCAAAAACGTACGCTTTTTATTTATAATGCATAGTACTAATTCATAATTCGATTATGAAAGAATGGCTTATTAAAACGAGTCTACCAGGCTGAAATGCAAATGCTTCCAGGTATTTTAATATTCAACGCTCGTTCAATTACAAGCGAGTTGTTCGTTTCCAGTAAAACTAGGACCGGTTTCATTAAATAGTTGTCAGCGTGCGTGTGTGTGTGTGTTTCTACTTGGCTACCGCTTTCGCCGCCAAGTAGAAGAGTAAAACTCTGCAGCGACGCTTATTTCATATTTCAGCTGGATTTCCTACAATAAAACTACCAAATTAAAATATAAAATTTAATTTGGAAAACACAAAGTCACGAGCCAGTCTGTTTAATTTCTGTTTTATATTACAAAGTTTTCGAAAGTTTCTACTATTTATTCTCAAGATTAATATTCTAGGTTTAAAAAAGTAATTGTTCGGATTGTTAAAAAGTCTGGAACTTAACAAAGTTTTTTAAAATTCCCCGTACAATTATTGTAATAATTGTAGTAGTTCTAAACTACCAAAAATTTAGTAAAAGTATTACAAAAAATTGTATTTGTTTTGTAACAATTGGAAGTCTTACTTCTTCTTTGTTGATTCCTTGCAGAAGTGAACTGGACCGAGTCTATAAAATTTAGCTGTGCGCGATTTTAACACGCGTGCTAAAGTTTAGAGCTAAAAAAATGTTTTTTTTTGATAAAATGGATTACAATGAAACAAATTCTGAACCATTTGCACCAAGTGAATCTGATTATCAGCCATCTGAAAGGTCTGATTCTATCGACTCTGAAAGTATAGTTTGATTTATCATTATTTTCACTATTACTAATTATTAAGTTAGGCTGTTTTTTTACAAATACTTAGATATTTGACATGTTGATTTGAATAAAACTGCACGAGGAATCTTATGAACATGAAAAATCTTCTTTCATTTATCCCGCCTATATCCATAATTTTTATAAAAATCGAAAAAAAAACACTATTAATAGGCAATGTGAAATCAACAAATCCCTCAATGACGAAGAAGAATGTACCGATAAACCAATTTATATCTAAAATTTCAAATATTTTCAGAGATAAAATGATTCAAGTCCAAAAAAATATTAACAAAAATTCTTAAAAATGACCACAGTTGTATTTTGAGTTACTTTATCTAAAATATAATAAAGCATTGTGTCGAGTTTTATTTTAATTAAGTAACATTAAAAAACTTTAACTCTCATTTTCTCCATAATTATCTTCTAGGACTTGATCGAATTCACTACTGAACCCCTCATTTATAGCTGGGTATTGTTTAAAACTTGTTTCAGAAACTATCTTTCAGTTCTAATACGACATCGATTTAAAACTGCATAAAATAGACATCTGGTTTGGTCGAGTTTAAAATTATTTCTCCGGACAGGAGACGCCTCTCAAATACAAATCGGAATTTACGCTGCCCTGGTCGTTTTTTGGAAAGTTCCCAACGTCTCAACCGAGAGAGCGCCTTAGGTCGTTTGCACCGAATTATTTATCAAGGGTTAGAGGTCTGAATTTGCGGATGCATTCACCGAAATAAGTCCGCCATGACTATTTAAAGATGCGAGAATGTTCAGACGAGCAAACTAGGGAAGCTGGCAAATGGGGCTTAAGAAGAGAAGTCAAAACGTAGACAAAAAGAGACGAGTTACAGACGGGTTTACCTTAACAAGGCGTGTTTGAATATTTCTAAATGATATGTCGGCTTTTGAAATATTGAGTGGATGTTGAAGTGTTTTGAGGACTGATTTTTAGTGCGGAAATATGTTTTTCGTTACCATGACAAATATTCAAACTTATATCAATTAGAGTTTACGCAGTGCCTTCTATTAAAAGATCAGCCTGCGGGCGAGATTTATGACGTCACGCTAGTTAGATATAACGGATTAATAAATATGTTGTAGAATACATGGAAAACATAATTATTCCTCAGATTTTTGGTTTGTATTTTAAAAATGATATAGTTTACATGAAATATACATAATATACAGTTAATAACTACAACATATATACCTATTTATAGTAATAAATACTTTGGCAAATAAACTATGAACCATACAAATGCAGCAAATGTTTTACAGTGTACAAATAATGTATACGTACATAAGATAATGGGTAAAATGTAAATATATTTTAAATTTTGGGGTTTGAAAATCGATCTAATTTAACAAAAAACATTCAATATCTACTAATAATGATGTATTATTATTTGCATTCACAAAATTTATATGTATATTTTGCAAGTATCAATGTTGGAAAAATTATATTTACAAATAATACAATATTATCTAAAAAAAGGCGTCAGCGATGGCTATGAAATGAAGATCGCTGGCATTTTATATGTAAAATTATTCTAAAATTTTTGATTTTCTTGGGATTTTTAGGTTCGGGAAAAAACGCTGATTTAAGTTTCATTTGGGGTTTCATTATTTTTATTTGGTTTAAAAAAACGTTTCGGTTAACTATAGCCTTCATCAGTGTTGTGTCATAGGAGAAAAATAGTGTCGAATATAATCCAAAAAATTACCTATACAATATAATTCACACCTCATAATGTTTACTGCAATTAATAAGCTAATATAAACTTATCAAAAGATGACCACATATTTTTTAAAATTATTATTCTTAACACTAAAATTATCTACATTGACTATGGAGTATGCAGTAAACATTATGTGTGTGGTGTGAATATTTTATATGTAATTTTTTGGATTATATTCGACACTATTTTTTTCATATGATACAACACTGATGAAGGCTATAATGTTAGCCGAAACGTTTTTTTTTAAACAAAATAAAAATATCGAAAAACCAAATGAAAACTTAATCAGCGTTTTTCCCGAACCTAAATCACAAGAAAATCAAAAAATTTAGAATATTTAGAAACAAGGTTCAAGAATATCAAATTTTCCAAGATTGTAAAATTCTAGTTAATTATTTTGTGTACAGTTATTTAGGGAATGTCATGGATGTTCATTTCCAAGCCAACTAGATGCCGATTTTTTTCGATGATACGGTATAATTCTTACATAAAATGTAAATAACATTAGACCAATTAATACAAAGAAATATGAATTTCTTAGAATTTTTAGTAACACCTTTATTCTTAAAACTTAATTTTGTATTATGCAAATATACCAATTTTATTGTTATTTTATTCATATTGTATTCAGCCATCACTTAAATATTTGATATTAATTTGGTATTATAAATAATCAACACTATTCATTAAAAATTACTGAACAAATATATGTTATGCTTGACATACATTATATATATATACTTTACAATAATCTTTTTTAAAATTTGAACTCAAAATAATAATCTTTTTCATGATCTCTAATACATATATTCTTTATTTTTCCCTAGATCATAATACCAACTTACGTGTTTGAATCTATCGAAGCTGAACCAACAACACTTGGAGTGGAGATTCCACAATATGAATAAAATAAACATAATTGTCCAGTTTTCATTAATACCATCATGGGAGAATATTATTTTTAAATTTATTAAAGATATTTTCAATAGAATTCTCTTGATTTATAACTCGTACCCACTTTTCTTGCTCTTCTGGACACTTTAGGCTGCCTAGTATAACTATCCTTTCCACCAGGAACACAACAAAGATGAGGCATAGCACCAAAAACACACTCCACTTAAGCTTTATTGATGAATTGTTAGAGTCTTAAAAAACACACACAAAAATCACGATAAGTAAAAAATGTATGGGCACTTTTAGGTTAAATCACTTACACAACGTGTAATTTTTCTATTTTTTTATGCGAAACCGAGAGTGACCATATATCTGGTAGTAGTTTATGTCACTTAAACACCAAAATAATTAGTTTTTTGCACTACAATAATAAATAATACCAAAAATCAAAGAGTTAAAACCAAAAATCAACCGACAAAATATGAAACGGAATCTAACCCAATATCTAAGTATGTACAGCTGATGAAGTAAACAAAAGTCCGCCCCCAGGCTGATCTTTTAAAGAACGGCAGTGGTTTACGTGCTAAATTTCTAAAATTGTCATGGTAACGAAATTCTTGAAATAAAACTATAATAATAGAATAATTATTAATTTTTGAATAGCTCCACTTAAGAAACCGGAAGGTTTAAGTATAGGAACATTATATATCGCTGAAAAGCAATTTTATTAGCCTTTTGATTTTTTAAATAATATATTTGATCAATTTAATAACGAACTGAAATAAATAATATTTTTGGTTTAACATTTTTTCATGGGAGAAATTTATAGTCTGTCCCATGGGGAGGATCCCGAACAGCGAGAGAATTAATGAAAGAGTGATGAAACTTGAATTAGTTCTTGTTCTCAAAAATAGGCAAAAAAATATTTGATAAACCGCCATTAAATTCTGTTTTTGAAATACCCAGTATATTTCTTTATTTTCTCGACAACACTAAAGTTTAAAAAGGGTAATCCGTTTATTTTTATCGATAGTTTTTATCTTTTTATCCTAGCTACCTAACTTCACCTTAAACTTTATTTTATCTTGTACGTCATTGGTGCTTTATCCATCAGGTTATCTAGTAAAACTAAGTTTGTAAGTTTATTTCTATCTCTTCTCTATGGTCTCATACCTGTCTGGTTTATGTCCTCTTAATGGTTAACTTCTTAAAAGTTTTTGGATAACTTCTAGAACTAAACGCTAAAAAAAAACACTGCTTTAGATGTGAAATTGTTAAATTCTCGGTTAAACTGTAATACAGTAGTGACACTGCAATAGACGTCGATATCGTTTTTTTATATTTTTTAGCGTATATCTTAAGTTATATATAGATATATATATATATATATATATATATATATATATATATATATATATATATATATATATATATATATATATATATATATATATATATATACAACAAGAGGAAGTCTTGACTGATCAATTATAACTGTGTTCAACTAAGAAGACTTTTGCAGGGTACAAACAATTTAAATTAAGGCCAATAATTAAACGCCGATTTATTAAAAATATCGAAAGTCAACTAAATATATAATATACATAATATACTGTGTAAAGTTTAATTATAAAATATAACAGAATCGTTACTTCATGGACAGCAGGAATTGTAATTGTATAAAGTTGCAATCTTCTTATTCATGATTTCGACATTGTTGTAATTATTTTGACAAAGGTAAATTTAAACATTAGTAAACAAAGAAAAAATCAATGTTAAATATTATTTTTATTTTTAATAAAATGGAGTAAGAAGAAAATATATAAGATCCTCAATATCTTTTCTTTTGTTAATACAATTATCATTAATGTAAATTTCTATCATTTCAAGAAAAAGTCTTTTTATTAGTATTAGTTTCAGTATCCATTTTTGCATTTTAAAATCAATATTATGTAGTAGTCATCATTGATAACATTGATAATGCATCACTATTTAATAATCTAAAATCACTAATATAAATAATATAATTACTATTATATTAGTGATTTTAGATTATGTAAACGTAGTTGTGCATTATCAGAACATGTGATTGATACACTACATAATATTGATTTTAAAAATGCAAAAATTTTGGATACTGAATTTAATACTAATAAAAGACTTTTTCTTGAAATGGTAGAAATTTACATTAATGATAATTGTATTAATAAAAGAAAAGATATTGAGGATCTTAGTAATATATATTCTTTTCTTACTCTATTTTATTAAAAAAAAAAATAATATTTAAAATTTGATTTTTCTTTATTTTTATTTGTAACTTGTGATTAACCTTATATGTTTTTACGTGTTTTTTATTAATAATTAAATTTACCTTCTATGTCAAAATAATTTTTAGTAATGTCAGAAATCATGAATATTTAAGAAGATTTTAACTTTTATACAAAATTTTAGTTCCTTTCTTCCATATGGAAATTGATATATTTTTTCTATTTTTATAATTAAACTTTTACACGTAAGTTTATATAATATTATATTATATTCAGTTGACTTTGTGATATGTTTTAGCTTTGAAAAAGGAAATATATTTTCCGAAAGCTCGGCGTTTCTAATAAATTGTTTAATTTTTTGCCTCTAGACCGCTATCCCCAAGAATTTTCTTCTTAGTTTTGGTTATATATATATATATAACCAAATATATATATATATATATATATATATATATATATATATATATATATATATATATATATATATATATATATATATATATATATATAATACTTTAAAAAAAATATTTACGACTTTGCTGTAAAATCAATAGGGGAGCCAATATTTGAACAGTTCAAATTTTGCATGGGACTTCCTATGTTTCTCACGACGGTGCACCACCCGGTATATCATCCTGTATATTAAACTAATATTACATTAAATCTTAAGTCAAGTATGATTTTAGTGCTACCAAAATTCAAACAACAAATTGTGATGAACTACTCAACAGCAATGCATAATTCAAAGGCATGTGAGTCTCATTTTATTGTTTTATAATAAAAATTGCTCTAAATAAAGTCTCACAAGAAACAACCTAAATTTCTATCTTTGAAATTTGCAATTCAACAAATGTACAAAATAATTCAATTTTGAGAAATACATACCATTTCCAATCATACTTCCAATTCAGCCTCTAAGGCGTCTTTTTCTCCTCTTACGAAACTAACTTAGTTCCCAGCTTGCCTATTTGTGTAACAGCAACGAAAAGCAATATTATCCAGCCTTCCCCGACCAGTGTAGCATCTGCGTAAGAATTTCCAGTTAACCTTTAGATTATATAAAAGCACGTATCGAGCCGTATCCCGAGACTCTAACCATAAGCCAGTTCGCTATTTTTGTTGATTAAATTTTCAAAAATCCCAAGTTCAGTTCTAATGCAATCCGGATCTGGAAAGGATGAAATATTGTACGTGTGTTTGGCTGATCGTTGTTTGTTTCTTTTCCTACGTTTTCTGGATATGCAGAGCATGCAAATTTTATTTTTATGTGCCTTTTTTTTATCTCGCAGTTGGTTATTTATTTCTTTGATTGTTATATTTATGAAAATAAAATTGGAGATGCTTTGAACGAAGCAAAACATCAGATATTTCTTTGTTCAAAACAAGTTAAAAAGAAATAAAAAAGAATCTGGAAAATAAGAAAGTTAATTGGTTGAATAAAACTTGATACCTACATACGATATAAATTTGTTGTTATTTTGCCTGATCAAAGTGAAAACATAAATATTAATTATCTAACGTTCGTTAAAACAAATTTAATTGAATTTAATCATATTTACTTCGTCGAGTACTTGTTATAACATGCAATTACACATTTTACCAATTCGCAAACTACGTAATTACGTAAAATTTCGAGATAAAAAAGAAAACTAAAAATAGAAAACCCCAGCGCGAGAAATTTTGTTTTTCAAGTTTACCATATCAATTAAAACCGTGTAAATTGGACATAAAACGATCCAGATTTTGGTTTAACCACCAATTTGAAACTTATTAGACTAATTAAAAGTTTTCGCTGTTTCTAAACGTAACTATTCACAGTTTGCCAGCTTAATATTCGGAGGATTTTCTTCATAAACAAAATAAACGAGAAAAAGATGTATGTCGCTCGTTATCTGACAGTTTTGCAAAGGCTTACGTCGACGGTTTAACGCTGTGATTTAATTGGGGCTGACATGGCATGGCGTAGAGGAAATGATACTGTTTGTTTTTGTAATAGAAAATTAGTTTAAGTAGAATAAATTGTATGTAAAGAGCCTCAAGTAATTATTTGATTTCAAGCTATAGTTTGTATCAAATAAGCTTTTAGTCACGTGATTAACACGTGATTAAGCTTGACCGGTACAGCGTTGTCCATTTTTGCATTTTTTCTTTTAATCATAAATACATAAATATTTTAGGTAACAAAAATAAATTAGGTATAAATATATAAACAGTTATTATTTATGTCAACCAAACTCACTTTCTTAACAGCGCTTAAGGGACATAAAGGGCCATTACTACCGCTTTCCCGTTCAAAATATTCTAATAAAGTTGGGATGCGTTTTTTACGGCTATTAAGCTGTCTTGTACACTTCGCACTAAAAGAGGTTCTAAAATATAAATAAATATCTGAAGACATGGATGACTTCCCGTAATAGATGTAAGACATATTGTCTGGGGAAAAATGTCTATCCCTATGTGGTGGATTCATCTCTCCAAAAAATCCTATATGGGTATTTCGCCACTGCACTGCAAGAAAATCTACAAAATAAAATAGTTATTTTTTGTAAACACTTCTGCGTTAATTCAAACGGAAACTACTTGGCAGAAGTTAGGTTTACAGATATACAAATTTGCCTAACGAACAAAAAAATGCTTAACGTTTCGGACAGTTTATCTCTTTCCGTCGTCGGAAGCAAAAAAAAATACCAAGAATAAAGGAAAACGATTTAAAATATTTAAATTCAACTATTCGAGAACACTTTAGTTTTTTAAAACAGGTACGTCTACAAAAACAGTTGACGTTCTGTTAAAATGAATTATATTGTCTGGGGTATATTTTATTACTATATGGTCTATGTTATTAGGGCCATTTTTAGTCTAATATCTAGTAAGAAAAACTTCTGGGTACAATTGGTAATATGACCATCAACATTTGAAGACATGGATTAATCCTGATGACGAAAATCGGCACCCAAGGCCAGAAATACCGATCCGGTATAAGTTTCACAGAGAAAAATATCAAATCGATCTCGACATTCGTGATATATGTGGCAGACAAGCGTTAAATCTTCAAGAACTTCGTCGAACTGTCGCACATTTTTTACCTCCCGATAATAAAAACGGCAAATTATTAAAAATCGGCTCTTCCAATGACATTTTTAGTTTTTTTAGGGGTATTTTTATGCGACCCAGCCCCGCTATCACTGGTAAGTCGAAGTGACAACGCCGATGAGCCCGTGACACGCACCACCCTCAAATTTATCACCACGTCTCTGATGTTTAGTTGAAAAGTTTGAATACCAAATGAGAAACAACATAAAAAAGTATCTGTCTTTTTTTGTGTGTCTTTTAAAGCCGCCTGGAAAAAAATAACCGTAAAAAGGCTTTATTTCCACGAAAGATTGTTACCGATAACCGAATTTATTTCGGATTGTATTGCTGGTTGTGGCGTTTTTATTCTTTTCTTCGCTCAGACTGATTCGGGCGAATGGTAAATTTTAAAAATCTACTTAGAGCGACTGAAATCGGATTCCTGCCTCTTTTTCCGAAGATAAGTATCTTATCTCGGCGCGGCGGTAATTCCCGTAGCTGAAAGAATATTCGCTTATACAGGGCGAGTCTTAAATAAGTGCAAATATTTTCAGAGCTGAAGAAACATACTTATCTTTATTATCTTTTACCGTTATTATTTAAAATTATTTTTTGCTCTAATTTTAAGAACCGCTGGATTCTTTCTGGATTTTCTTTCTTGTAACTTTAGTCTACTACTTATGTTGCTATATTATCAAGAAATTATGTTTTTAACTAAAAGCTAACAAGATTTCCAAAATATTTTTCCAAAAAATTCCAAATTTTTAATTTTTTTTTGCTAAAAAACTCATAATGGTGTTTTGAGGGTCGAAATATACTGCCCCTAAAATATTTGCACTTATTTAAGACTCATTCTGTATTTATTATAGTACTAATTGACCTGGCAAACGTTGTTTTGCCATATAAATATTTTTTATGGGACAATAGTCATTTTTATTCACGAGGTTGAAAATTATTGAATTATTAATGTCGCTATTAAAAAATAGGGGTTGATGGCAGAAGGGTGAAAATTTAGGGTTGTATGTATTTTTAATGCCACATCATAAAAGAATAAAAATCTTGTTCAAATTGAAAAATTTTGTTTTAAAAAAAAATGGCAAATAAAACTATGACACGAGAATTTTATATATTAGAAGATATAAAATATGAACTTTTATTTTCAGTAGTCAAAATTGATTTAAAATAAAACTAATGTTTTTATTCTAAACCCATTTGAGATTATTCCCTTTTGGATTACAGATTAGATTACTACAAAAAAAAGTTTCTTGGCTTTCTATTGAACAACATTTTCGTATTAGGAAATAAGAAGAGAAATGAAACTGTAAACGAGTCAGTATTTCAACGCGAATGTTTTAATCAAAAGTCATAAAAGACCAACTGAAATGTATTTTATATTTTGTTTTTAAGGTTATTTGAAAACGTAATGGACCTGAAATTATTTAGGCAGATGGCTTAATAGAAATACGACTTTGATTTTTCATTTCAATAAACATGAACTTTCTTTGAAGAGCTTTATAAAAGGTTTGATATTTTATTCTAGAAAGGCCGAATTCAAACTAAAAGAGAAGTAAAAGAGAGACATAGTTAGAAATAAAACAAAAAATATATATCTGGCAAAAACTAAATAAATAAAAAACGTAAATGCAAATCTCTGTAACTTGGAATCAAAAATCACGTGCTACCTAAACAAGCTCAGCTTGTACCAAGGAAGTTTTTTGCTGAAGGTTCTGTAATAACGAACTCCGAACTAATGCCACCTTTCCTTGATTTGAGTAAGAACAATTTTTGGATTGTCACGGGATTTTTAACAGGACACCGTCTCTTCAATGAACACCTCAGTAGATTGAACCTAACAAACAACGGCGAATGTAGCTTTTGTGGGGAAAATGGGGAAACACCAGAACACCTCATCACTGAGGGCGCCAAGACGATAACTATTCGTGCCATAAACTTTGGTACTACTGATATCGGAGATGGAGAACTAACCTCTGTAAAACCGTCTCAGACACTTGCTTTTGTCAAAGCCCTGGGACTTTATATGATGGGATATTCTTCTTCCTTCTTCCTTCTTCCTTCTTCCTTCTTCCTTCTTCCTTCTTCCTTCTTCCTTCTCCCTTCCTCCTTCCTCCTTCCTCCTTCCTCCTTCCTCCTTCCTCCTTCCTCCTTCCTCCTTCCTCCTTCCTCCTTCCTCCTTCCTCCTTCCTTCCTCCTTCCTCCTTCCTCCTTCCTCCTTCCTCCTTCCTCCTTCCTCCTCCCTCTTCCTTCCTTCTTCCGTACTAGGTGAATCGCCTGTTTGGTTTCGTCGTCTCTACCGGTCAGACTGACAAGTTGTCGCTCGATCGTTTTCGTGGACGTCTTAAGCTTCTGCTACCTAGCGGTGATTTGTCGCGTCCAACTCTCACTATCTTTCAGTTGTCCATTCTGCTGATATACTCGTTCCATTCTTTCTTTCTGCTGAGTACCCACTCATTTACATTTTCCACCTTGCATGCTCTTCTTATGCTTTCATTTCTCTCCTTGTCCAGAAGCGTCTTTCCAGCTATTCTGCGTAGTACTGTCATTTCGATTGTCTCTAGTAGTTGTTTAGTTTTCGCTGTATCAGGTCGAGTTTCCGCAGTGTATGTCATTATTGGTCGTACCGTTGCCTTGTAAATTCTTCCTTTAGTTTCCACCTCTATGTTTTTATTTCGCCATATTGTGTCATTCAGGCATCCTGCTATTCTGGTTGCCTTCGTTGTCCGTTTTCGTACCTCCGCTTCTACATCACCATATTCTGAGATTTCTAGGCCTAGATACTTAAACTTCATTTCTTGCTAAATAACATTGCCCTCGGCTTCCAGTTTGCATCTTAGTGGTACTTTTGAGGTCGTCATGCATTTCGTTTTCTGGGTCGATATTATCATATTAAGTGATTTGGCAGTGCAGTTAAATCGATGTAATAAATGCTGTAGATCGTCCTCATTTTCAGCTACCAATACGGCGTCGTCGGCATAGCACAGAATAGTAATTTGCCGGTCGCCCATACTGTATCCCTTCAGTAAACGTATATTTCCTATTATTTTGTCCATAATGATGTTGAAAAGGAGAGGGCTCAGGGAGTCACCTTGTCGGATACCACGGCCTACATTTATTGGTTCGTTCAGGACCCCGTTAATTTTGGCTTGAATTTGGTTCGCTTCATATATGTTTTCTATGGTTTTAACGAGGTGATGATGAGATATAACTCAAGAAAAGTACAATCTACAATCAACAAGACGTACGTCGAAACTTAAAAACTCGGAGTGATAAATACCGATCGAATAAAGCTACGATGTCGGTCATTTGTCAAAGTCGTCACGAACAATGTTGGTAAAAGCGACTTTCCTCCAGAGCTAAGAAGCGACCATCGGTCAGGACGTGTCGTCTTCTTTTACTCTCTTTCGCCAGCTACGGGGACGGTGCATTTTTATTTCGTCAATACACATCGGGTGGAATTTATTTTACAAAGCCGTTGCAGGAATAAACGAAGTTGAAAAATAGTGTTCGGTAACGACTTTGGGTACTTTCCCGGGCTCTGACGAGGACGAAGAAGAAAATACATGAGAAACGAGTAAAGTTTAGTTGCGTTTCGTTCGGTTGGTTTGTTTTCGTTTGTTTAAGTAATAGAAAAATAAAATCGATGGAAAGGCACGTATATTTTAGTAAAAGTTTAGAACGGTTTCGGAGACAAAAAGGAATAGAGAAACATTTATAAAATGACCCCAAAAAGTTTAGAAAATTGAAAGGAACGATTCTGCACACATACAAACTCCCCACATTGTCGTCGGTAGTTATGCCAATGCGACAAGGATTAGAATGGTCATTGACGGAAAAAGTATTGGGTGAATTTTCAGGTTAGGGGCTTGGAACTCCCTCAAAAAGAAAATTCCACTTCTTACAACTCCCAGTGGATGACATACCAAGAATCTACAACGTTGAAACTACAAACCAAACCGACTACAAACCAAACCAAACACCTCACTGTAGTATTGAGTAAGAGGTCAAATTTATTTTAAATGTTGAAAAAATAAAAGAGACAGTTGTTTCATTTTATAAATACAATTTTATTGTCAATTTATATACAGTGTGTCCACGAAATAAGTTGACACGAAGAGGAAAAAATGACTTATTTTTATTTTAAGACAAAAAGTCAATCTTTAACCACCCGGTATAAGATCCGGCGGCAATTCGCGGCAGCCAGTGGCAATTAATTTATATGCAATATATTTTAAGCAACAAGTATTTTCATGCCGTTTAAGAGGATTTGAAAGGGAAAGTAGTTAAAAGTCTTAAAGAGTGACAAGGAAAAATGTAAAAATACTATTTTTGTTGTCTTCAAATAAATTGCCATAAACTAATATTACATAGGTTTAATTAAGTGCAAAAAAGAAAAAAACAGTTCTTTTTACCTTCTTTCCGAACGTCCATTACAGAAAAGGCAACAGCTTTTATCAATTTTAATAAAATAAGTAATTAATTGGCGTTATCTGAAAACTGTTTATGTCAGCTTGATACCAGTAGCAAAAATGTGACATTCCTAATAAAAAAAAGCGCTACACTAGGTTTACTTGATTTTGTTATTTATTATGTATCGTTTACAGCGGAATATAAGAAAAGTATTAGCAACAGTTTCATGCAAACATTTTGAAATTAATATTTCTAAGTAATGACCTATCTGGGAACCACTGTGCACCGTGAGGACTGCGCAACAGTTCGAAGACTGTGGCCACTGGTAGATAGTAAAAAGACAAAACAACTACTAGAGCACAAAAAGAATCCTGTACGCATAATTGTAGATCTCGTCACTGGAAATGCCCAACGGGGGTAAACCTCGTGAGATGGAGGATTTCCAAAGACGACTATTGCAGAGAATGTGGAGAGGAAGAAGAAACCATAGAGTTTTAAAAACCATAGACGCTTTAAAACTTTAGGGCACGGTTTTTTTGAGGGACTAGAGGAAGCACAGAAGCCAACATCAGCGCCATCGGGAACTTTGCAATGAGCTGGAAATACGCAAAGAAAAAATGAGAGGAATTACCTTCCAAATTACATTTTCAGGTATAACAAGTACGATTTGGTTCACGGAACGCTGCTAAAGCGTAATGAGGCCTATTTTGACCACAATTACTAGCGGAACGAGACTGTCGAGTGTAATGTTCGACTAATCAGCATCCGTTTAAATTATTCAGTGCTCTCTACCGACGATTATTTTCATTTTAATCCCTGGCAGTGGAGCCGAATGCATTTAAGCCCTATTGTACTGCTGGCTCTATTCTTCTTCTGTTCGGTCAAAATGGAGCTTAAAGATGTTTTGTGCTAAAATCGATACGGGGTAATTGGTTAATTTGGGGAGTAAGTTTTGTGTTTTGAAAATAAAAAACAGTTTATTTTATTTTTTGAATAGTTTTGTTATTTTTTTCCATAGCAATTGCTAAAATTGCCTTATATCTGTCAAATTTAGTAGATAAAATAGTACTTTAACCGCAAGAGTAGATTAAATGATACTTTAACAGCGAGGATAGGTTAAATTTTTTTTTCTTTATTTCTTCTCGCACGTTTTTTAATTATCGTTTTTGAAAATTTTTGTATTCCTTTTCATAAGTTATTTGGGATTTAAATGGAAGTAGTTTGGATATGGCGTTTGTCGCCCCAGCCTGAGTATCTGTTGGTAATTTACTTATTTCGTTTTGAGCCATTTCTGGCTCCAATTCAATCAGCAAACGACACGAAAGAGAATTAAAAAATATTGACTCAAAACTGACAACTAAAGACAGCTTTATTTGTTTCTCAAATTACATAGAAACCAACGCTAACCCAGCATAATATTTTTTCTACTCGTAATAAATTCCTTGAAATAATAATTTCTGAATATTTCTATGGAAAAAAAGACCTAAAAAAGTTCTTTGCACACAACGAAACAGAGAAAAAAAAACAACTTTTGAATTCCAGTGTTTAAATCCAGAAGCTCTAAAAGAATGTCTTAAAATTTATAAAATATATTTGAAAAAGTAACGAAGCAAAAAAAGTATATAAAAGACAGCTTAATGGAACAACGACTCTGATTTTATTTCGTAAAAATGAACATTCTTTGTACTGATTTATAAAAGGTTCAATATTCTATTCCAGCACGTTAAATCCAGCAGAAGAAGAAATATATGTGAAAATATAAAATAGAAAATAATATATAAATAATGAAAAGGAGAATTTTTTTGAAAAAAAAATCAACTTCGGTATTTTTCTTCAACAGGAAAAATAAATAAAAAATTGAATAGGAAATATCCTATGATTAGCGGCGCCGTATGCTATTTACATACAGATTGTGTTACCAACAGGTTTGTTGTTACGTCCCCTCGACAAATTTGTATGTTGCGTGATCAACTTCGTCGTGTTTGAACAACGTCCTAGGCCTAATGACGGCGAATTTCCTCACTTGGGCGGTTCAAATGCGAATAAGGCATTTGTCTGGCTTCGACGACGTAGGTATATTCAGTTCAAGGTGCATTGATTCATTTCACGAAATTTTTTAGTTAGGTCAGCAAAGTATGACTGAATTACAACGACTTTTTTGTTGTTACTGGGAAATTCACTATCTTAATGATTTCAACTCGTTGGAAATTTTCTGATTTGTGGGAAATTTCGGAATCCAGAGGGAATAAACCCTAAAACTAAAATCCATTATTATCGTGTGATATCGATATTTTACAGCTACTCCAGTTTTTAATATATGTTTAGTACGATCCTTGTACCATATACGAGATGCACTTATCTATGACGAGATGGTATACAAACTTTATTGATGGTAACTTTATTGGTTTATAAGACTTTCTGTCTGGGCACCGAGTATTAACTATAAACTGTGCTCTGGGTCTACAGTTAATGTTCCCTCGATTTTTCCTCCACTTGACTCAAAAGACACAAAACACACGTAATAACACGAATCAAAATGCATCATCTTCCAAAACGCAGGGTATTTGACATAAGTTGACACAAAATTATAACTTATAATTTGGCAAGACTTTGATAAGCCTCAAAAATCTAAAGGCGAGTGCATACGCATCGGCTTCCGTTTGTCGTTCATCGTTCCGTCAAACCAATAAAATTGAAATAGAATCTGTAGTTTTTGAAATAAACCAATAAAACTGGTTAAAAACAATAAGAGACGACGCATTATATTTAAACCCATCCATAGTTAACTTAAAAAATATTAGAAACTTTTTTTAGTAAAATAAATAGATTGGTATGGACGTCATCTGCTTTTCTTCAGTCGTTGTCTGTTGAAATCTTACCTGAGAAAAAAAAAACAGAGTATATTTGAAAGATACTAAGGTTTGATTAGATATTTTATTTGTCTGTCTTTTTTGTATTCCAACATCAGATAACATCACACAAAAGCTGTAATTTATTCCGAACCTTCCAGAGGCTCGTCCCAGATAGACATAATTAGTACATTATCTGTTTCCGTGCCCTATTAATTCTGTTAATTGTAAATCGATGGTCGGACTAGTTAGTTGGGGGCGACGGTTAATCCTGATTGGTTAGTGTAAATTTCGAAAATCCACCACCTAAACGAACAGTGTTACTCCTGTTTTGCCGGGAGTGCTTTACACCAGTAATTAAAACATATAAAATCGATTTAATGGACCATGTTAAGTGTGTCACAGAGGACTTTTATATTGTCCGGAACACAAAATTTACTCTTATTAAGTTGACAAATTTTTTATACGTTAGTTTTTTTTATTAAATCACCATATATTGAAAAATTGATTATATTATATGAGGCGTCAAGTTGTAAAACCTGTCTTATCCTGATTTTTGATAATGGTTAAAAGTTTCCGTACATCTACTACCGTATTCGTAAGGCCAAAAAGGACGATATTTCCTTATTCTACACCTTTTTGTTAGTTAATAACACTAGTTTTATAAAAATCGGTGACATAACCAAAATCCTCAATTTTCATGGCTATATGTATGAAAAAAGTTGAAAAATTGTCCATTTTTGGCTATTTTTTACATGTTTTCAAGGCGTTCATAAAAGTAGTAAAAATAGTGATAAATTTATGAAAATTTTACAGTTTGTAGGAAATTTTATGTAGTTTTAGAAAATATTAACTGATTAGAGTGTTAAATATGTTTTCTTTGTGAAAAAAAAATATTTTTTGGACCCTTTTGTTTTTCCATGATTTTTTATAATGGTTAAAAGTTTCCGTACATCTATACCGTATTCGTAAGACCAAAAAACGACCATATTTCCTGATTCTACACCTTTTAGTTAGTTAATAACACTAGTTTTATTAAAATCGGTGATTTAACCAAAATCGTCAATTTTCATGACTATGTATGAAAAAAAGTTGGAAAATTGTCCATTTTTGGCTATTTTTTATATGTTTTCAAGGCGTTCATAAAAGTAGTAAAAATAGTGATAAAATGATGAAAATTTCACAGTTTGTAGGAAATTTTGTGTAGATTTAGAAAATATTAACTGATTAGAGTGTTAAATATTTTTTCTTTGTGAAAAAAATGATTTTTTGGACCCTTGTTTTCGCATGATTTTTGATAATGCTTAAAAGTTTCCCTACATCTAGTATCGTATTCGTAAGACCATAAAGGACTATATTTCCTTATTCTACACATTTTAGATAGTTAATAACACTAGTTTTGTTAAAATCGGTGGCTTAACCAAAATCGTCAATTTTCATGTCCATACCAAAATTGTCCATTTTTGGCTGATTTTTACATGTTTTCAAGGCGTTCATAAAAGTAGTAAAAATCGTGATAAAATTATGAAAATTTCACAGTTTGTAGGCAATGTTATGTAGATTTAGGAAATATCAACAGTTTATAGACTTAAAAATTTTTACTTTGTAAAAAACTAGATTTTTTCCATGCTTTTTTTCCACCTACATAAATTTTATTGGGTATTTTTCACTAACTATTCCAAACTAACATTTACTTTCAGCAATTACCTATTTATTCGTCATAAAAAATGTGCTTAACATTTTTTTTCCAGCATCTGACGTAAAATTTCTGCTTTCATATCCACTCATTATGCCGAACAATATGGCGTAAATAAATATCAATTTTTATACATCCTTTTAACCGCCCTTAGGTGAAAGAGTTACCCTAGACAGATTTTGCAACTTGACGCCTGAATTCTTAACTATTTTATTTTTTGCTCTACTTTTCTATCCAAAACTTATCTTTTTTGATTCAATGTTAACCTGGGCCTGTAATAATATGCTTCCAAATTAGATTTTCTGATATAACAAGCATGATTAAGATGTGGCAGCACAGTCTAAGCATAATGAAGCTTATTCGGAGCATAATTACAACCGGAATGGGAGTGCCATTTGTAATGTGGGACTAATCAGCTTCCGATTATACTATTCAGCTAATGCCATTCACTGTTATTTGCTGGAAAGTGCCAGGAGTAGAACCTTATGTATTATGTAATTCTATTGTAGTAATCTTCTGATCAAAGTCGGTTTTTGGACATTTCTTTGTGATGGAAATTCAAATTATATAGATATATTCTTCAAAAAATAAGCTATTTGAAACATATTTGAGACATTTTTCGAATTTTTTACCAAGACTTTGATAATGGCTAAAAGTTGGCCTACGTCTTGTACCGTATTGGTAAGACTAAAAAGGATTATATTTTCTTATTCTACGCCCTTTGGTTAGTTAATAGCAGTAGTTTTATCAAAATCGGTGACGAAAAATTGTTGATTTTGAATTTTTTTTTGAATTTGAAAAGTTGGATATTTTTGGCTAGTTTTCACATGTTTTGAGGCGATGATAAAACTAATAAAAATAGTGATAAAATTATGAAAATTTCAGAGTTTGCAAAAAGGGCTATATTTCTTTATTTTACGCCTTTTAATTAGTTAATTACTGTAGTTTTTTTAGTTTAGTAGTTTTTTTAGAATCGTCAATTTTAATGAAAAAACGGACAATTTTTTGCATGTTTTCAAGGCGGTCATAAAAGTAGTAAAAAAAGTGATAAAATTATGAAAATTTCAGCATGTATAGGAAATTTCATGTAGATTTAGAAAATATCAACTGATTGTAGTTTTAACAAGACTTACTTTCTAAAATAAATAATTTTTTTAACCCTTGTTTTATCATAATTTTTGATAATGGTTAAAAAATTACTTACATCTTGTACCGTATTCTTTAGGTCAAAAAGGACTATTCTACGCTGTTTAATTAGTTAATAACAGTAGTTTTATCAAAATCGGTTACTTAACCAAAATCGTCAATTTTCATGACTAAAATGTTCATTTCTGGCTAATTTTTACATGCTTTCAAGGTGTTCATGAAAGGAATAAAAATAGTGATAAAATTATGAAAATTTCAGGATTCGTAGAGCATTTTATGTAGATTTAGAAAATATCAACTGATTATAGTGTTAAAAATTTTTACTTTGTGAAAAATGGATTTTTTGAACCCTCCTTTTAGCCTGAATTTTGATAATCGTTAAAAGTTGCTCAGGTATATTTAGTACCGTACTCTTAAAACCAAAAAGGACAATACTTTTATATTCTACGTCATTTATTTAATTAATAACAATAGTCTTATCAAAATCAGTGAATTATTAACCAAAATCGTGAGTTTAAAAAAAAATTAAATCATGAGGCGTGGTCAATATAATACCCAAAGTGTTGAATAGATACAATGTATATAGAAACATGGAACAACTTTTAAAAAGGTTAAGAAGTTATAATTTTATCTTTCTTTTGAGGGAATATAACAAACAACTCTAAAATAAAAACGACATTTCTAAACTTCTTCGACTGTTCTTTTCGTCTCTATAAGTATACTTAAAACTTTTAATACCACCCATTTAATATAACAACTTTCTTTTATGTACGAGGAATTTATTACGATAAAAGGCACACCTTGAGTAGCCTTAAAAGTGTTTTATAGTAAAAATATTCTTTCCCGTAAACCTTTTCCAAGTTTTAGAGATATCGCCAGCGTAAAATGTTGTATTTATATTGCCTAAGGGCGCTTAAAATGATGTATAAAAACTGATATTTACGCTATAATGTTCGGCATAGTGAGTGGATATAAAACAAGAAATTTTACGTCAGATACTGGGAAAAAAAGTTAAATGTTAAGCACATTTTTTATGACGAATAAATACGTAATTGCTGAAAGTAAATGTTTTGAATAGTCAGTGAAAAATACCCAATAAAATTTATGTAGGTGGAAAAAACGCATGGATTCAAAAAGTTTAGTTTTTCACAAAGTAAAAATTTTGAAAAAAGTCTTAAAACTGATGATATTTTCAAAATCTATATAAAATTTCCTACAAACTGTGAAATTTTCATAATTTTATCACTATTTTTACTACTTTTATGAACGCCTTGAAAACATGTAAAAAATTAGCCAAAAGCGGACAATTTTTCAACTTCTTTCCTTACATGGTCATTTTACTAGTCATGAAAATTGACGGTTTTGGTTAAGTCACCGATTTTAATAAAACTAGTGTTATTAACTAACTAAAAGGTGTAGAATAAGGAAATATGCTTCTTTTTGGTCTTACAAATACGGTAATAGATGTGGGGAAACTTTTAACAATTACCAAAAGTCATGCGAAAACAAGGGTCCAAAAAATCAATTTTTTCACAGAGAAAAAATATTTAATGCTTTAATCAGTTGATATTTTCTAAATCTACATAAAATTTCCTACAAATTGTGAAATTTTCATAATTTTATCACTATTTTTACTACTTTTACGAACGTCTTGAAAACATGTAAAAATTAGCCAAAAATGGACAATTTTTCAACATTTTTCCATACATATAGTCATGAAAATTGACGATTTTGGTTAAGTCACCGATTTTAATAAAACTAGTGTTATTAACTAAATAAAAGGTGTAGAGTAAGGAAATATGGTCCTTTTTGGTCTTACGAATACGGTAACAGATGTAGGGAAACTTTTAACCATTATCAAAAATCATGCGAAAACAAGGGTCCAAAAAATACATTTTTTCACATAGAAAAAATATTTACTACTCTAATCAGTTGATATTTTCTAAATCTACATAAAATTTCCTACAAACTCTGAAATTTTTATAATTTTATCACTATTTTTACTACTTTTACTAACGCCTTGAAAACATGTAAAAAATTAGCCAAAAATGGACAATTTTTCAACTTTTTTCCATACATATAGTCATGAAAATTGACGAAACTAGTGTTATTAACTAACTAAAAGGTGTAGAGTAAGGAAATATGGCCCTTTTTGGTCTTATGAATACGGTAACAGATGTAGAGAAACTTTTAACCATTATCAAAAATCATGCGAAAACAAGGGTCCAAAAAATCATTTTTTTTTCACAAAGAAAAAAATATTTAACACTTTAATCGTTGATATTCTGTAAATCTACATAAAATTTCCTGCTAAATCTGAAATTTCCATAATTTTATCACTATTTTTACTACTTTTGTTTGAAAACATGTAAAAAATTAGCAAAAAATGGCCAAGTTTTCAACTTTTTGAAGAAACAGTAAGAATTAAATTAGTTTTTTGTTTCTCATGGAGGGGCATTACATTTGGAGGCATTACAACCGCCACTGTTGGCGTTGGAAATGTCAAATGTCATTTTGTAATAATGGAAAACAGAATCTTTTGAAATGATTCAGAAAAATAAACATCCACGCAGGTTTAAGTAAGCTTCTCCGGACCTGGTTTTTAGGAATATTATGGAACATAAAACGAGATTGTGTAGGCTTTTTATTGCCGAAGGGACCATAAAAACCCTGATCCTTTATTTAAAATTAACCCCTGATATAAACCACTTTTTCGAAGAAGAGCTTTTTGAAAGGTCTCCAAAAAGAGCTTAATAACATGTTTTTTATGATTATACTGAGTAATCTATTATGTTTCATTTTCTTAGTGTTTTATTATTAATAGAAGGGTAAAAGCCATGTTATAATAATAATTACAAAAAGTAATTAGCCCTAAATTGAACAGCTTTTACGGGATTTAATAATAAAATTCGTTTCTAGTTGCCATGAATTTCTATTTTCGTTGCTGATGAAATTTACCTTTGTTGGGAGTTCGAAATTTAATCTAGACGTAAACGAGTTTATTTTGAATATGTTTTTATTTTTTATAGCAACACAATTTACTTTTTTATAATTTTAAAAATTCTGGATGGGAATGTAGATAAAAACTTTGAATTTATTTTAAATTAATCTTAGATTATCAATAAATAATTATTTTTTATACAACACGATAAAATGGTATTTTATCGGCGACCTAAAAGATTAATGATGAATTAATTTCGGGAGACGATAATGCAATTTTATCGTCGTGTATAAAACAATATTTTTTTCCATAGCAAGTTACGTTTTAAAAAATATTCAGAAATTATTATTTCAAGGAATTTATTACGAGTAGAAAAAATATTGCGCTGGGTTGGCGTTGGTTTCTATGTAATTTGACAAATAAATAAAGCTGTCTCTTTAGTTGTCAGTTTTGAGTCAATATTTTTTAATTCTCTTTCGTGTCGATTGCTGATTGAATCGGAGCCAGAAATGGCTCAAAACGAAATAAGTAAATTACTAACAGATATTCAGGCTGAGGCGACAAACGCCATATCCAAACTACTTCCATTTAAATCCCTAATATCTTATGAAAACGAATACAAAAATGGAAGTAATTAAAACATGTGCGAGAAGAAATAAAATTTTTAACCTATCCTCGCTGTTACAGTATCATTTAATCTACCCTTGCGGTTAAAATACTATTTAATCTACTATTGTTGATAGATATAAGGCAATTTTAACAGTTGCTATGAAAAAAAATAATTAAACTTTTTTTAATAGAAGTTTTGAATCCCCCACAGGCAAGCCAGTTTGTGCAGTTTAACCTGTATTAGTGCTTTTCCCACACACACGCAGCTTTATAGCACCGTTTTCTAAGTGACGCAATAAGTAACGTAATATCCGGAAAAAAAACGGCGTCAAAGACGACTGGGGAATGACAATCGATACTAATTTTGGCGTGGTCAATCTCTAGAAGTCATTTATTAAAAATTGACGTAAAACTTGTCAAAAATTAACATCAAAAATATAATACATAACCTGAAAGTTTCGGAAAAGTTATGTAAATTACTTCTGTACCATAAACCATATCGTATTTTTAAAATTTTAATTTTTATTTCCGTAAAATAAAAGCCTCACTCGTATTTTACGAAACGAGGTTTTATATTCTTTTCTGTGCCGGCGTTTCGCCTTTTATAAATTCAAATTTTCCATTAGAACAAGAACCGGCTTTGGCGAAACCGTATTATTTTAAAATATTCATAAGGAGTTTTAAGCTCGGACATTTTGCCTCTCGAGGGTATGTGTGCTAGAGGGAGATAGGATAATTTTAATTTACTCTTTGCTTCTCTAAAATCAAAATATCACACCGGATACTATATTTAATATGTAAATTTAGCGTGAGTGTGTCAAAAAGGTAATAACATTTTAATGTCCATGTTAACATAGCCACAGATAAAGGAAATAAATTCAGGCTGGAATGCTCGGGTTTCCGCCGAAATTTATAATTATTTTGGATCACATCCGTTGTAGGGCGCTGCTAGTGATTGCTAAGAAGAACCGCAAACATGAGTTAAGATCAGGGAGAACTTACATTACTTGTAGAAGCATATTTTAACAGTTCTATCTCTAATTCAGTTTCAAAAAATATTTGAAATATTCGTATGCAAGTTATGCATTTCTTCGTCTTCTTCTTTTTCTACTTATTTGAGATCTAGTCGATCTGTTAATTGTTTTAAGGCTACCTCTGTAGGAGTTCTTGAGAGATGGACTGCCAACTGTCTTTCCATCTTTTTGGAGGTCTTCCCAGCTGTCTCTTATCCATGGGATTCATTTTAAGAGCTATGCGTGGTTGCCTGTTTTCTTCCATGCGTTTTACGTGTGCGAATCGTTGTCTTTTTCTTTGCCTACCCCATCTCACTACATCCTGTATTCCACATTGTTGTCTGATATTTATGTTTCTAATTCTGTCTCTTCTAATCTTCCCAATTATGGTTCTTAAGTTCTTCATTTCAGCGACTATTAACATGCTTTCTTCTCAAATCTTTTCCTGGATCATGGTAGTACCACATATCTATTCCTAGCTATCTAAACTGTGTTACTTGCTCAATAATGTTGTTTTCTACTATATGCCAGTTTACATCTTACCGGCTTTTTAGAGAAAGTTAAGCATTTAGTTTTTTTCTGTAGAGATAATCATATTCAATTCTAGGCTTACTTGATAGAATTTATGAAGCTGTCACTGCATATCGTCCTCTGTCTCCGCGTTAATGACTGCATCATCAGCGCAACACACCACGCTAACTCTGTTGGGTCCCATTCGATAACCGATATTCATCGAGGTCACCTTTTCTATGATAATGTCTATTAAAAGATTGAATAAGAAAGGACTAAGGCTGTCTCCTTGTCTAATGCCTCCTGGTGTTGGTATGTCTCGTGTTAGATTATTCCCTGCTTTTGCTTGAGTTGTGTTTTTGATATTTAGCTTTCTGATAATTTTCACAATATTATCAGGCACTTTTTTCTCTTAATATGTTTATAACGCCAGATAGGTGTACTAAGTTATGAGTTTCAAGTTTTTTAAATAATTTTTCGCTCAACAGTATAATTATTTCAACCATTATTCTAAAGTTAATTTAGTTTTATTGTGAGGACGTTTTAAAAACCTTATTTTTATTTATAAATTTTGTTATATTTTTTATAAATAATTAATTTTTATACATATATTCAATATATTTCTATACATGAAGCTCTAGCTACGAACTATTTGAATATTTACTGAGGGATATAATTTGAAATATTTTTCTGGGAATAAAAGTTAAAATCGTAAAAAAATTATATCAACATTTTATATAAATAAATATGAAATTTTTTACATATATTAATATACAGTTTTTATTATATTTTTTTTTGTATGGACGATACAGTATTTCTATATTAATATTCATTAAGAAATACGTGATTATAAAACGTGTTTCATGCCTAATTCAGTTATGTATATCCACGTAAATGCATATTAATATTTTGAATATATTTTTAATTTGAATAACCTTTTTGGCCAACCTTTTTTAACTTTTAGAATAGGAATCCAAATGAAAAATAGCATATTCAAATCATCTAGAAAGATATTGAAAAATATAGAAAATACTAAGTATAAAATTGTGACAACACTTTATAAAATATAAAATAATTTTTGATTTTATTTATCATGTTTTAGCGAAATAATAAATAAATAAACATAATTTATTTCGATTAATAAAAATTAAGTAATCAAATAAAATTTTTAAAAGAGTTGACATAGAAAAATAATCATCCCTCTAAATCTTATGGTTGAAGAATACTCTACGCCTATTAGTTTCTAAAGACAAAGGAGATCACACGATCCTTTGTCCCGATTATCCACAAAGCATCTGCCCCTGTTTCAAAGTTTCTTTTACCCTGCTATTCCTTACGGTCGTTAGTTTAATATTTTCCTTCATTTTCTTGAAGAAGATACTATTGATTAATTAAAACTAAAATATGATAAATATATATATGTATATACATATATCGTTCGCGTCGAATTAATCATTTATAATGGTGATAATAAAGCAAAGCAAGAGTTTCCATTAACATACAAACTGGATAAAATTTTCTCACATTTATGTCAGCATGAGAAAAAACAATATGGCGATATTATTATATAACTTGGTAATATTTGAGGGGTAGTTTCATTAAAATATACGTGTTTAAGAGTTTTTTCCGAAAAACTCACCGGTTTTTAAATAAAAAATATTTTAATATTTGAGGGATAGTTTCACCCCCTTAGAATTCGAGTTTCGAAAAATCCCTTCTTATCGAACCTCTACACCCTAGAATCAGTCTGTATGCCAAAATTGAGCTTCTTACGTTTGAGTGGTTTGAGCAGGATCGTGATTAATCAGTATGTCAGTCACTTAAGGATTTTATATATTAGTATAGATTAGTAGTCTATTTTATTATAATGTCAACGTGGTTTATTTAAAAAAATATATTCCAAATTTTATGGTTAATATTTTAAATTGGAGGATGGCAAACAAATCCAAACCATGAAGATTGATTTGTGTTTGTTCAGCCTAGGACGAAAAGTTATATTAAAAGTCAACATTATTTTTGGTTTAATTAAAACTTTGGGGCTTATCTATTGCCCTGTCTTTACACAAAGTTATTTACAGTATAGATTCATCAAAAGCTAGGTTAAACTACCTACCAAGAATAACAGATATGTATTAACTCTGAATAAAAAGATTAAAGACTTTAGAATTAAAATCATTAAAAAATTGGTCTAGCTTTTCTTGAGTTATAGTCCAGGAAGCAGTGATTTTTTTTGTACTTATTTTTCCAGTCTGTGAATATATAAAAGTATGTTTGGATGGTGAGATTAAATGACAATTTTGTGAGTCTGGCTAAAATTTTTGGATGAGTTTACTAGACAAAAAACTAAAAAAAGCCCACTTATTTTTCCAGTCATAAATATTTGACATTTTTTTTATAGCAACTGTTAAAATTGCCTTATATCTATCAAAAATAGTAGGTAAGATAGTATTTTAACAGCGAGGATAGGTTAAAAACTTTATTTCTTCTCGCAACTTTTTTAATTGCTTTTATTTTTGAAAATGTTTGTCTTCCTTTTCATAAGATATTCAGGATTTAAATGGAAGTAGTTTGAATATGGCGTTTGTCGCCTCAGCCTGAATATCTGTTAGTAATTTACTTATTTCTTTTTGAGTCATTTCTGGCTCCAATTCAATCAGCAATCGACACGAAAAAGAATTAAAAAATATTGACCCAAAACTGACAACTAAAGAGACAGCTTTATTTATTTGTCAAATTACATAGAAACCAACGCCAACTCAGCACAATATTTTTTCTACTAACTGAATATTTTTTAAAACGTAACTCGCTATGGAGAAAATATCGTTTTATACACGACGATAAAATTGCATTATCGTCTTGTATAAAAAATAACTATTATTAGTTAAAAAGAAATGCGTTATTTGTTACAGAATTTTAGAGCTACAAAAATAGATTGTTGTGTTCCATTAGAAAATGAAACGCAAGCAAGATAGGATATTGTACCGGTCGATTTTAATAAAAGGTAAACAGATATCTATGCACGGAGTTGGGCGTTGATTAATTTTTGGCCAATACCAACAGGTCAGAGTGTACACACTATCGGCGTTGTTAATTAACGGAGAACATGGAACTATCCGAACCGGAAGATGGAGAGGATGCAAGGAGAAAATCAATTATCATTCAAATATTTATTGTAGCGTTCCATATTGCCGAGTTTCTAGCAACACAGTGAATTTAGTTACAGTTATTTCAATAAATTACGTTCAGTTTTAAATTATTGCTTTACTTAGAATTTATTTTTAGTAAACACATTCATTGTGAACACATCTATTGTGAGTTAACGAGTTGTGAAAGAATACATTACCATCTATAGGCTTGGTGCATTCTCCGCAGGTGCTGCCACCATCGGAGAATATCGTAAACAATCGGTATATACAAATACACGGGTTTAAATAGCGGGTATACGAAAAATTTATTATTTAATTATTCTAAAAGTATTAGGAAGTATAATTTGTGAAAATTCTAAAAATAAAAATAAAAAAGTAAATATTTTGATATCTTCAGAAGGTCTAACTTGTATTATAATTTATTATTCCAGCTAAAAAATTTTTTAGATGAGTTCAACTACGGTAGCGAGCATAGTTTTACGCACCGATTTTGATAGTGGGGACATAATTTGGGCTTTTTCGGCTATAACAAAATTTTTTGAAGGTACATAGTTATAATTTTAGAAGATATTTATAAAAAATTTAAGGACTAGTTGATTAAAAAAATTATACATACCATTAATATAGCAAATTATGTTTTATCCTCTCATAGTATATGCCTATTTAATTTTTTGGTTATGTAATGGGCACTTTGTTTACTTAGTTGTTACACTATCCAGTCCTAACCTTTTCAAAACGGAGACTGGGATGTGTTTCGTATTTCTTTTAAGATAACAAAAAAGTTTTTTTTTCACTCTCTTCCAGTGATACCATTGAAAAAAAACACAAAAACAAAAGCTATTAATCACATTTCTCGGTGAGAGCCATCGCGTGGCTGCGTCCATTTGTGTCCAGAGTCTGTATTCAGACTAAGGAAAAAAAAACCTGGAAAATTGGAGAGATTGCGTGCGGATTTCTTTTATTCTACTCCAGACGGAGGTATGGAGGTTTTTTCTTGTTATAAAAAACATGAAAGGGAACATAAAAAGGATAATTTCTCGCTGAGATCTTTAAATTATTGTTTTGTTTCTTTGGTGTCTTTCTTCGAGTTTGTATGAAATTAGGCGTAATTTTTTTTATATTTTTTCTAGTTTGCTAGCTCAGAATTCTTTTAGTTGATATGATATACAGGGTGTTTCAAAACAAATGCGAAAAACTTCAGGGGGTGATTCCTTGTTCAAAATAAAGGGTAGTTTGCTTCATAAACGTTGGGTCAAAAGTCAACCATTAGGGAGATATTGCGGTACAAAGATGACGGAAAAATAATGTTTTTATTTTTTATCTTGAAGACGAAAAGAGATAGACTAATAAAATTTTATGGAAGCATTACTGTTATGAAAACACACTTTCTGGTAATTTTTTCACTTTTTTAAAATGAGTGGAAGGGGTTGAAATAAACTACCCCTATCATTCTTGTTAACGAAATTTAAAGAAAAATCTTATCAAACACATGCAAAAAAATTAATTTGGATAGTTTAGTTTGTTTAGAAACTTTTTTATCTCTTGTATTTTTTGATAAAACTCACCGATTTGAAATTAAAAAATAAAATGTAAAGCATTACATGTCAGGACAAAAACATTTTCTGATAAAGAATCTAGTGGGCTGCTGTAATTTTTTAGGAAAAAATCTAGTCGGCCGCTGTTACTTTTAGGATGTTCCTAATATTATTTTATTTGACATTACTCTACTGAATACCTTTTATCTAGATGATTATTATTATCGTTATTATCACTAGATTCTTAATCTAAAAATGTTTTTTGTCCTGACATGTAATGCTTTACATTTTATTTTTTAATTTCCAATCGGTGAGTTTTATCAAAAAAACACAAGAGGTAAAAAAGTTTCTAAACAAACTAAATTATCCAAATTAAAGCATTTGCATGTGTTTGATAAGATTTTTCTTTAAATTTCGTAGGGGTAGTTTATTTCAACCCCTTCCACTCATTTTAAAAAAGTAAAAAACCTAAAAAAGTAAAAAATTACCTGAAAGTGTGTTTTCATAACAGTAATGCTTCCATAAAATTTCATTAGTTTCATCTCTTTTCGTTTTCAAGATAAAAAATAAAAACATTATTTTTCCGCCATCTTTGTACCGCGATATCTCCCTAATGGTTGACTTTTGACTCGACGTTTATAAAGCAAACTACCCTTTATTTTGAACAAAGAATCACCCCCTAAAGTTTTTCGCATTTGTTTTGAAACACCCTGTATATTATGACTACCATATACGCTCATTTCTAGTAATTTGAGTGACAAGAGATGGCGACAGCGCTGCCAGATTGTGATGGATTTATGAGATGAATCTTAATGTAAAATTGGGAAACAATATATTTATTATATCATTTTTCAAGATTTTTTCGTTTTATTTTTAATTTAATGTTTAATATTTTAGTAAATAATTTATTTATTAACAGTAGTTACCAACGCTCACAGTAGAAATATTTAAGCTTAAGGCAGCAGCTACTCGCTACAAAACGAAATAAGTAGAAATAACTTTGAAAGTGGTATAATGTGCTTACCAATTAAACTTACTTCTCTGACTGCAGTCAAGGGAAATAAAGGACCTTTTTTCCATAGCAACTGTTAAAATAGCCTTATATCTATCAAAAATAGTAGATAAAATATGTAAAACTTGGAAAATAAGTTGGTTATAATAATGGTTTTATAATTCGGAAACTCTCTATTTATTTATCTAGTAATGCTAAAACACTCTATTTGAAAGTCGATTAGAGAAAATAGTATGATTCATTGGCAAGTAATGTAAATATTTACGATCCGGTAAAATTGTGATGTAAGAGGAGGCTTAGCTTGCCGGAGGCGAGTCAGTAGTTGATAGGCCGGCCGGTTGTTGTGTTGTGTTTTGACATAGAGCTGATATTTGGGGGTTGAAAGTCTTTTGACTATAAACGTTGCATGTACTGTAAGGCACGGGTCGTTTGACCAGAAGAAAACCTCTTGTGACGTCTTGCCTTCGAGGTTGGTCTTGAGAGTTTGAGGTCTCCCTTGTCTTCACGATTGACACGATGCGGCGTTGGGGTAGTGAGGTACCCCTAGCCTATTCGATTGGGATGCGAATCTGTTTAGCGGCAGAATTGCGTCCGGGGGAAGCCCCTATACTATTTCAGGTGACACTAGCTAGTTGTTGAAGATGATTAACCAATATATAACCGAATGATATTTGAATTAGATGGAAAAGATGGAATGGGATATATTGAATAGAACATATCAGTGGCTAGGGGGCGGAGTACCCCCGGGTGAGTCTTACTATTTAACTATCAATTTTATCCAGATCAGTAAATGTTTGTTTTGTTATTTTCATGTACAATGAGAGAGTGCTTGCCAATGACCAACTAAATGGATATTTGAGGTGAATTTGCATTGTGAGACCCGGTTGAGTAAGTCCCAAAAATTGCGATTTTAGTATAATAGCACTTTAACCGCAAGGGTAGATTAAATGATACTTTAACAGCGAGAATAGGTTAAAAACTTTATTTCTTCTCGCACCTTTTTTAATAACTTCCATTTTTGAAAATTGTTCTATTCATTTTCATAAGTTATTCGGGATTTAAATGGAAGTAGTTTGGATATGGCGTTTGTCGCCTCAGCCTGAATATCTGTTGGTAATTTACTTGTTTCGTTTTGAGCCATTTCTGGCTCCAATTCAATCAGCAATCGACACGAAAGAAAATTATAAAATATTGACTCAAAACTGACAACTAAAGAGACAGCTTTATTTATTTGTCAAATTACATAGAAACCAACGCCAACCCAGCACAATATTTTTTCTACTCGTAATAAATTCCTTGAAATAATAATTTCTGAATATTTTTTAAACCGTAACTCGGCTATCGAAAAAAAATATTGTTTTATACACGACGATAAAATTGCATTATCGTCTCCCGAAATTAATTCATTAATCTTTTCGGTCGACGATAAAATACCATTTTATCGTCTTGTATAAAAAATAACTATTTATTATTTTATTATTTTTTCGCATATAAAACTCTTTGTTACATGTAAAAAACTATTTTTATTATTTTTTTAATATTTAAAAACTATTTTTTACGCATATAAACCCTTTTGGGACGCCCTGTATAAGGAGAATATTTCTTAAATTACAGCATAACGAATGACATCGTTAAAGACACAATTAAAATGAAATAAACCGACCGAAAGGGTTCTTAATTAATTTTCACGAGTTCGTGTCGGGAAGGCGCGTCACGCGCGCGGCCACCCTTGACCGCGAAAAACGGAAAATCTCGGCCGGCCGACCCACTGGCCCGTTTCCGCGGAAAATCGCCCGGATTTTTTCTTTCTTTTCGCCTCCGGCGACCCCGGTGAATACCGGATCTGTTCCGGCGCGTCCCTACGTGACCGGAAATCCGCTTTATTGACCTGGTACACGAAGGTGCACCAAACGGCTGCGAAGGTGACAAAAGATACGAGGATTGAAGGTGAAAAAATGTCGGAGGAAATTGGAAAATTGCGGGTTTTAGTTCGTACCTACCCGATAGCATTATATTAGATTTGCTGTAACCCGTTGTTTCTTATTTAGGTTGATCTTTATTCAATCTTTGATAATAATAATCTTTTTTCAATAAATTTAATAAATTATACATTACTAGCGTGTACCAGCGACTTCGTTCGCGTCGAATTAATCATTTGTAATGGTGATGATAAAGCAAAGCAAGAATTTCCATTAACGTACAAACTGGATAAAATTTTCTCACATTTATGTCAGCATGAGAAAAAACAATATGGCGATATTATTATATAACTTGGTAATATTTGAGGGGTAGTTTCATCTCGTTGGAATTTGACTTTCGAAAAATCCGGTTGCCAAAAATAAGCTTTTTACGTCAAGCAGTTTAAGCAGAATCGTGGTTAAGAAATTACCCGAAATTATCGAACCTCAAACATTACACCCTAAAGTCAATCTGTTTTCCAAAAATCAGCTTTTTACGTCAAGCGCTTTAAGCAGGATCGTGATTAATCAATGACCAGATTTTTCGAAACACCCTATATACGTTTTTAAAAAATCTTAGAATATGTAAAAAACAAAATAAAATATATGTGTTTAAGCGTTTTTTCGGAAACTTGACCGTTTTTTAAATAAAAAATATTGTAATATTTGAGGGGTGGTTTCACCCTCTTGGAACTGGAATTTCAAAAAATCCCTTCTTATCGAACCTCTACACCCCAGAATCAACTTGTATGCCAAAATTGAGCTTCTTACGTTGAGTGCTTTGAGCAGGATCGTGATTAATCAGTATGTCAGTCACTTAAGGATTTTATATATTAGTATAGATTACTGCATATTTTCAATTATTTTTTATTAGCATATTATTTTTACAAGTGAAATGAGAGACATCCTATCAAATAATAATAATAATAATGGAATAATAACGAAAAAAACGTGCAAAAAAAAGTAACTTTTACTCCGAATAGAACATGCAATTTTTTTTTCCAAACGTTAAAAATAATTTTTTAAACAATTTTAAACATTCCAAATAATATAAATAGTTATTTTTATACAAGACGATAATGCAATTTTATCGTCGTGTATAAAACAATATTTTTTCCATAGCAAGTTACGTTTTAAAAAATATTCAAAAATTGTTATTTCAATGAATTTATTACGAGTAGAAAAAATATGTGTTGGCGTTGGTTTCTATGTAATTGAGGGGTTTCTGGCAAAAACCCCATTAGTCAAAAAATGAGTAAAATGAGTTAATGGTGCTATCCGTTCCTACGTTCCTACCAAGCGAATTCGGGAAAAGTGCTATAAGTCAGCCCGTGCACACGATCAAAAAATACCGTAATTCGGCAAGAACCCCACACAAGTCTTAACGGCAAAAAAAACCACTAGTCCGCTACTTGTTGTGGTGTGGTTGTTTGTCGTTTGTAATCCTTCGAACAGTTGCTAAGAGGACTTGGTTGTTTCCACGGTTTTTGCTAAAATTCCAGCAAAAACTCCACAAGTCAAACAAATTCATGTCCTTCCTAACTTAAAAATAAGAAAAAAATAAAGAAAACTAGTTTTCTGTAATTTCAGATTATAACCAAAGCTCACACAAATAAAACGACAATTTAAATTTAAATAGTAGCAAGATATACTTTTTTTTTAGTTTTTCCAAATTTCGAAATATCTGACTAATGGGGTTTTTGCCAAAAAAACTCAATTTGACAAATAAAGCTGCCTCTCTAGCTGTCAGTTTTGAGTCAATATTTTTTAATTTTCTTTCGTGTCGATTGCTGATTGAATTGGAGCCAGAAATGACTCAAAACGAAATAAGTAAATTACCAACAGATATTCAGGCTGAGGCAACAAATGCCATATCCAAACTACTTCCATTTAAATCCCGAATAACTTATGAAAAGGAATACAAAAATTTTCAAAAATGGAAGCAATTAAAAAACGTGCGAGAAGAAATAAAGTTTTTAACCTATCCTCGCTGTTAAAGTATCATTTAATCTACCCTTGTGGTTAAAGTACTTTGTTTTTTCTTTATTGTTTTTTGTGGTTCCAATTTTCGGAATCGGGCACTAGTTAGGTTACTAGTTTGCGCACATAGCACGCCCACTTACGGCCTCTAAAATTGTGCACAGCGCCTGACCGGCACAGTTATTAGAGAGATATCGGAAAACCGAATAGCGTCATGCAGTATTTACGCGTACCTTATCATGGTTACGATATGCGCGAGTCAATTTTTAACGCAACACCCGTTAATAACGTTACCGCCTGACGTAATTTGCGGATCAATTACACCAAGCGTTATTTCTAAATAACGTTTAAAAATTGCTTAAATGGGCATGTGCTGGTATTTGGCAACCGGGGCCGGCCGGCGAGATCTTTTATTTTAGGTTATGTTTGAATTGTTTTGAATTATTACTTTAGTTTTATTAGGTAATTTGATATTTAAGTAGCTGGGATTAGTTTTAATTAAATAAATATGGCCCAAAATATCGATTCCACCTCTTCCAATATTAAAGAACCTATAAAGAGGCTTAAGTTTACAGCAGATGACGACTTAGCCCTTCTAAGAGAATTTGTTGCTTGTTGCCCTAAACCCACTGGTGGCAGATTTTGAACAATAAAGCACTGGAAATATGCACTTTAGCCCTTTAGTTTTAAAATACCTAGTAAACAAAACAATTTCAAAGTTAGGTTAAGTTTAAATAGCGGACGCGATGCGAACAGAATTCTTTCCGATCCGATAACTATAAATGAAGAGAGTTTATACCACCTCACGTAAAGGAAATAAAACCTGGCCTTATTAACGTCCATGCACGCTATTCGGTTTAGCGATATCTCTCTATTACGCTGTTTATTGTTATTTTACGCGAGTTTATTTTTGCGCACAGGAAATTTTACTCGTTTGCACATCGTCATAAAAAACAATTTTCGTACCACGAATTAGGGATAAGATTTTTATCTGTATACTTATAGTATACCTAATCTGTGGTACTATTTTATCTACTATTTTTGGTTATTATAAGCCAAATTTAACAGTTGCTATGGAAAAAAATATATATTACTATCCCCATCAATTATGACATATATTGTCTGTTAAGTGACACTAATAAAATACCCTTTCCTTTTTTACTCTTAACATCAAATACACTCAACAACCCTATAAAATATTATCAGATCCGTAAATTATTGTCTAGAAATAAAAAAAAATACTATAGAACCATTTGTTTTGTTCTTTTTTTCTACCTCAATCATAATTTATAAGCCACATACATATATAACAAACCATTCAGAAGAGTTTTTCGACTTTTGTATTGTATTTTTCGGAAAGTCGTTTATTACGTACAACTGTGCCACCGCATACAAAAGGCTCTCTTATTGATTTTGCAATCTTCTTTTGTCGTGGATATTTTTTTCTTTGCGAATTGGAATGTCGAGGCGGCTTATTGTCGGAAGATCTCGTTTTAAAATCGAGTTTTAAGGTGTCAGCTCAACAAAATTAAATTATTCTGGGTGTTGGGCCAAAGCGGTATCTAAGGCAACGAAAAAAACACGAATTAGCAAGGCAAGGGTAATGGAAATCACCCGGTATAAGGTAAAAATACATACAAAAAATTATGAAAAGGTCAACGCTTTTTTCTGGTTAATGTTATTTCTCTTAAAACGACTATTTTCAGGCACCTGAAATCCGTTTTTCCTGATGAAACGAGATATGGAGCTTCCGTTATATCAGACGCCCACACAATTTTCGATACTTTTCTTAAACACGGAGTGAAAAACCTTTTCTTAGCTCCTTTAAGCGAATTACTGACGCTTTTTCATTAATAACCTCGTTCACTCTCTCTGGAAAAGTGCTTAGTAGGTGTTTTGTACTCTTATACACCTTCATTTCTTCCAATAACAACCTAGTGAACGAATATTATTCTTGTTTTTTAGTTTTATAAGGTTTATCTACTACAAAACTCCTTATATACATATGACAAACAAATCTCTATAAGATACATCGTATAGAGATTTTTTGTAGTAGGTATATTTATTATTATATTGCATTTTATTAATCACCATTATTATATTTTTCCAAACTACTTTCATATTTTATAATATTTCTATTATAGTAACGTATATACAGGGAGAGTCTTAAATAAGTTCAAATATTTTTAGGGGTATATTTCGAACCACATCATTTTATTGATTTTATGGAAAGCACTGTTCATTAAAATGTTGTATCCTATGTTATAGGGCTTGTTTCTCTCTACAATTTCCTGTCTCACAATGTACCGTTTGTGTCCAGGAAGGGTTCATATTTTCATAGATGTCGATTTTCGAAAGAAATCAGAACATGTATATTATTTCGTATATTTTTCATTTTATTGATTTTATGGAAAGCACTGTTCATTAAAATGTTGTATCCTATGTTATAGGGCTTGTTTCTCTCTACAATTTCCTGTCTCACAATGTACCGTTTCTGTCCAGGAAGGGTTCATATTTTCATAGATGTCGATTTTCGAAAGAAATCTGTACATTTATTTTATTTCGTATATATTTTTATTTTATTGGTTTTATGGAAAGCACTGTTCATTAAAATGTTGCATCCTATGTTATAGGGCTTGTTTCTCTCTACAATTTCCTGTCTCACAATGTACCGTTTGTGTCCAGGAAGGGTTCATAGTTTCATAGATGTCGATTTTCGAAAGAAATCAGAACATGTATATTATTTCGTATATTTTTCATTTTATTGATTTTATGGAAAGCTCTGTTCATTAAAATGTTGTATCCTATGTTATAGGGCTTGTTTCTCTCTACAATTTCCTGTCTCACAATGTATCGTTTGTGCCCAGGAAGGGTTTATATTTTCATAGATGTCGATTTTCGAAAGAAATCGGTACATTTATTTTATTTCGCATATTTTTCATTTTATTGATTTTATGGAAAAAAATTTTTTTGAGAATTTGAAATTTTTTTTAGTTTTTAGTTAAATTTTTTTTATGATAAATTGATATAGACATATCGAATATATCGACTTTCATTAACTTATAATCCAGATTTCAACTTAAAATTGTTCAATTCACATGATTGTTCAAAACAATATTACACATGTTTTATTTCTTTATTCTTTCTAGACGAAAGTCCGGTTTTATCGAGTTAATTTGCCAGTAAGCCGGACCCAGATAAGCTGCTTTTTATTAGCGATTTGTCACTTTATAATCGCCAACCTTACTCGATGGGTATCGTTCGCAAAAGTGACCTTTTTTCCTTCTGCTCCTGAAAATTTTCACTTAACTTAATGCGTTTTTTCCTCTCACCGCTTCGTTCCGGAAAAGTCGACAAGGGAAAAAGATCCGCGATGAAACTCGCCCGAAGAAGGGTGTACGGGAAAGATACGAAACGTCCACGAGGTTTTTATAGTATCCAGCTTATCTGACACCCGGTGTAAGAAGCATTCTTGGCATTTTATGAAGAAGTAGGAAAGAATACAGAAGAAATTTTGGTATGGAAACAGTTATGGGAAATTACATTGTTTTTTAAGTGGTAAATTAAAAAAAAGTTTCAAAAAAAGTCTATATCTACAAATTCATTTACCCAGTAGTAGGTATAAAAACAGGATGTTCGTCTTCTGCCCTGACTGTCCTCCTTGGATTTTTCCTTCCATAATATTATGGAGCAATTGGTATTTAGGAAAAATTCAAAAATTTCTGGTCCTGTTTTCTGTAAGATCAAGATTCAATTGTGGTCTAGTATCATGAAAAAGGATTTTCATATAATTTGTCCATTCTATAATCTTCTTCTTCTTGTCTATCTATATCTATACTAATATATAAAATCCTTGAGTGACTGACTGACTCATTAATCACGATCCTGCTCAAACCACTCAACGTAAGAAGCTCAATTTTGGCATACAGGTTGATTCTAGGGTGTAGAGGTTCGATAAGAAGGGATTTTTCGAAATTCCAGTTCCAAGAGGGTGAAACCGCCCCTCAAATATTACAATATTTTTTATTTAAAAAACGGCCGAGTTTCCGAAAAAACGCTTAAACACGTATATTTTATTTTGTTTTTTTACATATTTTAAGATTTTTTAAAAATTTATACAGGGTGTTTCGAAAAATCTGGTCATTGATTAATCACGATCCTGCTTAAAGCGCTTGACGTAATAAGCTGATTTTTGGAAAACAGATTGACTTTAGGGTGTAGAGGTTCGATAAGAAGGGATTTTTCGAAACTCGAATTCTAAGGGGGTGAAACTATCCCTCAAATATTAAAATACAGTGGTGGCCAAAAGTATGGAAACTTTATTAATTTGTCATTTATGCTGAGAAATTAAAATATGAAATAAAACGACTTATATAATCGTGACCTACAAATAATTTCCTACAAAACCTAATACATTTAAATAAAAAATTACAGCTATCAAAAAATATATAAATAATTATGAATATTTTCTTGGTCAAAAGTATGGAAACTTAAGAAGAATGTTTATTAAAATTCAAGATAATATAAAAATTACTAATATTTAGTGGAATATCCCTTTGAATTAATTACTTCTCTACATCTTCGTGGCATCGAATCGATCAATCTCGTACAATCTTTACTGGAAATGGCCGCCCATTCGGTTTTTAGCACTCCCCATAATTCATTTTTATTTGAAATAGAATGGCTTCGAATTTTGCTATCCAAATGGTCCCATAAATTTTCTATGGGGTTAAGATCCGGAGACTGTGAGGGCCAATCCAGTAGTGGAACATTATGTTCATTTAACCAATTTTGAACAAACCGAGATTTGTGCTTGGGATCATTGTCTTGCTGGAACAACCATCTGAGTGGCATTTCTTCATCAGCATGAGGCAGCATATTATTCTCCAATATGTCTTTGTACAAAAAACGATCCATTATCCCATCGATTTTAACAAGAGGACCAACACCTGAGCGAGAAAAACACCCCCATACCATTATACTCCCACCCCCATGTTTTACTGTGGGCATCTGGTACTTATGGCTGTACCGTGTACTTTTTGGTCTTCGGACATAACGTCTCAATTAAAGTATTCCCAGGTCAAAAAAAAGGTTACAAACCCTAATTCTAGATAAAACCCAATCTGCTCAAATAATCTGTGGCAATAATCCCCATCGTTAAACGTATATAGCTCAAACACGACCGCTTCCGCCAAATCCGAATTTATCGATGCCGTTCAACTCGGTGTATTACCTGGTCGGCGTCAATTACCCCGGCTTCCTCTAAGGATGAAAATGGGAAGGGGCAGTAAGTAAAAAACTTGCAAACAAATTATCACCTTAATTTTAGGTTATAATTGATACACTCACCGGCACGGAAAACGGGCACCTTAAAATTTTGATATTGATATTTTTTCCATAGCAACTGTTAAAATTGCTTTATATCCATCAAAAATAGTAGATAAAATAGTACTTTAACCCCAAGGGTAGATTAAATGATACTTTAACAGCGAGGATAGGTTAAAAACTTTATTTCTTCTCGCACGTTTTTTAATTGCTTCCATTTTTGAAAATTTTTGTATTCCCTTTCATAAGTTATTCGGGATTTAAATGGAAGTAGTTTGAATATGGCGTTTGTCGCCTTAGCCTGAATATATGTTGGTAATTTACTTATTTGGTTTTGAGCCATTTCTTTCTCCAATTCAATGAGCAATTGACACGAAAGAGAATTAAAAAATATTGACTCAAAACTGACAACTAAAGAGACAGCTTTATTTATTTGTCAAATTACATAGAAACCAGACAAAAGACATTATAAACATAGACCGAACATCTCATTCATAAATACTCGTTGGAAGTGTATCAAACATCCCAATGTGTCAAACAAGGACAGAAGAGACAGAGAAGTCTAAAATTACCGACCCCGGCAACTAGGCGCATTTGGATTGTTCTAATGGCCAGTGGCGTATCGTTTTTTGGAAGAAATTTAATTAGTAAAGTAAAAGTACAGTAATTAGTAAAATTTTTACTCCATATTAATATACTACATTAACACTTTTTCGTCAGATGAGTTTTGTTATAAGATCTAATATAATAATATAATTAATATCCCATATATACTTATATTGAAACGTTAGTAGGTAGTTTTCGAAAATCGCTCCAACGTCGATTTTCAATTTAAACTTTCAGTTACTTCTATATAAACTTTCAGTTACTTCTATATAAACTTTCAGTTACTTTTGAATATTTACAGGGTGACTCAAGTTTCTGAAACATTTCTATATTAGGTTTGTGGTTGGTGACTTTTCTTTCAATTTTTTTTCTTCAGAATATGGAGGCAATGGTAAAGCACATTTTAGACATATTTGTAAACATAGGTGGCCGGAACATATTTTCAAACTAAAGTTGTAGATTTGCCGTTAAATTTCCATTCTAGAAATACCTAGGGTTGGCACCTGTCCTTTTTTGAAAAGGACAGTCCTTTTTTAGAATAACTTGTCCTTTTGACTTTTTTTGACTTAAGATGATCTTGTAATAACAGTAATCTTGTAAAATGTAACAGTTGTTTAATCTTGTATTATTAATAACTTCCTATACCTAAAATCAATATTTAATGAGAAAATTGTGTTTTTTTGAAAATATAAGACAAGATTTGACTTTCGGTCTTCTTCTTGTATTATGAATAATACTTATTATGAATAATATCTTGTATATATCAATTACCTTTTAGTCTCTCAATAGAAGGCATTTATCATTAAAAGTATCAAATCTGTGTGCTACAGTATGGGATTTCTGTCGCATAATAATGAATATTACGTTTATTTACAAACCCATTACTTTTAAAGGTAGCTTCATCAGACAATCAAATTTTAGTTACCGTTCTTGTTTTAATAAATCAAAATTCAACAAATATAATTAGAAATTATTTTAATTGTAAGGGGCTCCCTTGTGGGACGCCTATGTACAATTACGGCGGAAATTTATACCTACCTGTGAAAAGACAAATTCGGGTAATTTGAGGTTATTTTTCCACACACTTGACACTGTCGTACCATATTGAAAATTCGCAGATTCAAAAGTACGTTAAACAAAAACAAAAACTACTGAAAAACACTGAAAAGTTCACTTCGTTCTTGATTCCGACTTCAAACACACCGTAAGCTAAACGTAGTACGCTATAACGGACCATGGGCCGTCGCGAGGGGCGGTGGGACGGACGGCTCATTTTCATTCTGGAAGACTAGCAGCGACGTTGCCAATAGTTCTAGATATTTCAGCACATTAAACAGTAAACATGTCCTTTAATAGTAACGCATATATCCTCTGGTTAATAACATATTATTACGCATGCTTCTTTAAAAATAAACTATTAATTTAATTAAGAAATTGATATTTATTGATATCCGGTGAAGGTTTTAAAGTCACCTTTTCTGCAAATCAAACTAAGTAGATAGGCGCAAATTTGAGATGTGGCAATGTCGCCTTCTCTATCTCAGTTTGTTTTTACAGTACGTAGTCAACCTCCGATTGTTTGATCGGGTTAAAATGCACAATGTGATATCTGTTCTTCCTAAATCTATGATAGAAACCAAGGCCAACCCAGCACAATATTTTTTCTACTCGTAATAAATTCCTCGAAATAATAATTTTTGAATATTTTTTAAAACGTAACTCGCTACGGAAAAAAATATTGTTTTATACACGACGATAAAATTGCATTATCGTCTCCCGAAATTAATTCACTCGCAATTTTATCGCTCGTGAATTAAAATACCATTTCATCGTCTTGTATAAAAAATAACTACTGTTCTAATGGGCCGATTTTGATAATTTTAAGCAATTTGTAGCTAAATTATTTGACTTTTTAGTATTTTTTATACAATATATACAATATCTCTAATTAAAATTGTAGAAAATTTAATTTTCTACAAATTCGTTCGCCAAAAATCATAAAATTCAAGATGGGGAACACTTTGTATACGAAATATATGGACAAAACTGTGATTTTGTCATCTATTTTTGTCAAATGGAAACTGTGTCAAAACTTTCGACTATATTTTTATTTAATCGTTAAAATTCAACTAAAGTAACCGGACTATTAGATAAAGAGGTTCAGATTTTATCAATGCCACCATTCGACTTTTTATATTACCTGGTTGACTCCAATTACCCCACCTCCTTCTACAGGCGCAAAAATAGGGGGAGGACGAGAAAAAACAGGCCCTTCCGTGACCATCCCTTTGTCGGTCTCCCGGGCGTTCCGTTATCGTCGAATCGATGGAAAACCTAAAAGGTTTTAATTAAAATACTGAGGAACGGTGTACCAGGGGCGTCGTAAATATTTACCTTGGCTCGACTTAATTGCGATTGGTCGTTGATTTTCTGCTCGATATCCGATCGGTGGAGTTAAATTAGAAACAAAGACAGACAGATAAAGTTACTTAATTACAGTGATAGAGTAGTCTCTGTTCAAATTTAAATTTAGTGATATTTAAATAAATACTTGGAAATTTTTGGAAGATGGAGAGATTTTTATTTTTGGTCGAGTCACCGATTTTGATCAAAAAAATGTAGAATCCGAAAATGTAGATGTACGGTGGTATTAGGTGTAAGCAAATTTTTACCATCGTTAAAAAACGCCCTCAAATAAGAGTTTAAAAAATCAATTTTATCACAAAACCAATTATTTACTTATTACTTATTACTTATTAACTCTAACAGTGTTATAGTTGCTAAAAGTAAATAAAATTTCCTATAAACCCTGAAATTTTCAGAATTTGATGACCTGGTTTACTATTAGTCTAAGAGCTGGCAACGTTTTCGAGAAAGTATTTTAAGACGTCTGGCTCTTTGATATATCTTTTACTCTGCTCTCTGGAACAGCATGCGGCCCGTCTCACAGTGTTGCACCTTATAGGGGAATTGGGTCAAAATTCATATTTTGAAAACAAACTAATATTAATTATTGCGACTATTTTTATTTATTTTGTTTATAAGAGAGCCAGCTTTTGCTCCAAAAATGATTGCAAAATTGTCATCCCCTATGCGAGGGTGTCATCCCCCAAAATTTTTCACATGGAAAGAGGGGCCAATTTATACCTTATTGAAAAGGTCTTTTATTTACCTAAATATTGGTGTATAGTTCTCCAAAATCGATAAGCCCCTATTGAAAATATGGAGGTTTGAAATATCAATAATAAGGAAAAAATGCAAAATAAATTATATCAAGAAATTTGAAGGTTTTTTAAACAAATTTTAAAAATACGTTATTTTAGGGTAAAATCCATAGAGAAATCTTCAACATTCAAGTGGGGTATCATCCCCCAATTTCAAACCCCACTATTTTCCTAAGGGGTTGATTAATTTTCAAAAAATAACCAGCATTATATAGATAAATTAAAGTCCTCTTAATAAAATATTACTTGACCCCTATTTCCATTGGAAATAAATTGGGGATGATACCTCCACTTAGAGGGTTAAAGAATTTGCTATGGTTTTAATACATTTGACTTATTTTGAAAATGTGCTAGAAACTTAAAAAAAATATATTATAAATTTAAAAATAAATATTTGGCATTTTTGGTATAAAATCCTAAATTGAAAATAGCAGAGGATTTCTTTAAAAATAGAAAATTAACAAAAATCGCAAAAATGCGCAAAACATGATGTATATTATTTTAATTCTACAATATTACAGTTGAGGGTTGGAACATTTGGTGTTACACAGCAAAATAAAAACACTAAATCACCACAATACACCAAAACACTTTTACTTTTACACTGGACGCGCGTTTCGCTAACCATGTTAGCATCATCAGCAGATGATTATAAACTGAGTTATTATTTTACAAGTTATATTTTATATTACTATATATATATATATATATATATATATATATATATATATATATATATATATATATATTATATATATATATATATATATATATATTATATATATATTATATATTATATTATATTTTTATTACAAGTTATTTTTTTTTACAAGTTACTCATTTTTCGTATAACATGCTGTTGGGAATAGCAGAGGATTGTTCTAAAAATAGAAAAATAGCAAATTCCGCAAATCTCCGCAAAAATGATTGTTATCATTTTAAACTAAATTGTTTAAAGATTTTATTTTCAAAATTTCTTCGGACTATATTGATATATTTTTTTGTAATTCTAAGTCAAAGTTGAAATTTTTTTTTTAATTAAATAAATACTAAAGGCAAATAACGTAACTGACTGCTTACCTTCTAAATTAATATCCATAGTCTCCTTAATGTTAAAAAATAATAAAAAACTTAAAATGACAAAGTGCCTCTTATAGAATAAATTTTACACTAATCTTTCAATTAACGCTCAAAATTATTTTTCGTTTTCTTTATCTCTGTTTCTTTGGAATTCGTAAACAATAAAAAAAGAACATTCTATTTTTATTATCAGCAGACATTCCTCTAAAGATAGGTGTATTTACAAACCCAAAAATAAATACATGCATTTTTGAATTATGTCCATTGAGCGCAACAGTGTGCGTCTGGCCGATACCCGTTGCGTTCACTACTGCGCATCGGAAGAAGATCCTATATTTTTTATTAATTTAGTCCTATAAATTCTAGTATTGAATATAAATCGAACATGTCTCCATAGCGCAGTGCGTAGAGTTTCCAACCACGAACCGATGATTCAGAGTTCGAATCCGGGTCAGAGCAAAGACTTTTTTGTTTTATTTTTGTTTATATTCTGATAGTAAAAAGTATTAAATAAATCTGGCGATTCAAAAAAAAACAAATATTTAATACTTTACTATCAGAATATAAACGAAAATATAATAAAAAAGTCTTTGTCCTGACCCGGATTGGAACTCTGAATCATCGGTTCGTGGTCGGAAACTCTACGCACTGTGCCATGAAGACATGTTCGAATTATATTCAATACTAGAATTTCTTCTTCTTCTTCTTCCTTCTTCATACTAGGCGAATCGCCTGTTTGGTTTCGTCGTCTCTACCGGTTAGACTGACAAGTTGTCGCTCCATCGTTTTCGTGGACGTCCTAAGCTTCTGCGACCTAGCGGTGATTTGTCGCGTGCAACTCTCACTATCCTTCTGTTGTCCATTCTGCTGATATGCTCGTTCCATTCTTCCTTTCTGTTGAGTACCCACTCATTTACATTTTCCACCTTGCACGCTCTTCTTATGCTTTCATTTCTCTCCCTGTCCAGAAGCGTCTTTCCAGCTATTCTGCGTAGTACTCTCATTTCGATTGTTTCTAGTAGTTGTTTAGTTTTCGCTGTATCAGGTCGAGTTTCTGCAGTGTGTGTCATTATTGGTCGTACCGTTGCCTTGTAAATTCTCGCTTTAGTCTCCACTTCAATTTTTTATTTCGCCATATTGTATCATTCAGGCATCCTGCTATTCTGGTTGCCTTCGTTGTCCGTTCTCGCACCTCCGCTTCTACATCACCATATCCTGAGATTTCTATGCCTAGATACTTAAACTTCATCTCTCGACTTCCAGTTTGCATCTTAGTGGTACTTTTGATGTCGTCATGCATTTAGTTTTCTGGGTCGATATTATCATATTAAGTGATTTGGCAGTGCAATTAAATCGATGTAATAAGCGCTGTAGATCGTTCTCATTGTCAGCTACCAATACGGCGTCATCGGCATAGCATAGAATAGTAATTTTCTGGTCGCCCATACTTCAGTATACATACATTTCCTATTATTTCGTCCATAATGATGTTGAAAAGAAGAGGGCTCAGGGAGTCACCTTGTCGGATACCACAGCCTACATTTATTGGTTCGGTCAGGACCCCGTTAATTTTAGCTTGAATTTGGTTCGCTTCATATATGTTTTGTATGGTTTTAACGAGGTTATACTAGAATTTAAAGGACTAATAAAAATATAGGATCTTCTTTCAGTGCGCAGTAGGGAACGCAACCTTTACCGGCAGCCAGACGGGCCGCATGCTGTTCTAGAGAGCATAGTAAAAGATATATCAAAGAGCCAGACGTCTTAAAATACTTGTTTTTCCGACGTTGCTAGCTCTTGTACTATATGTTTTCAAGAGCCTCTAAAACAGTTTGGTTTAACCTAACCAAAAATTGACAAATTTTGGACTTTTTTCCATACATAGTCATGAAAATTGGTGATTTTGATCAAATCATAGATTCTCATGAAACTACTGCTGTTTATTAATAGAGAGACTTACTAGAATACGAAAATGTAGTCCATTGTAGTTTTACGAGTACGTTTTTAGATGTAGATAAAGTTTTAACCATAGTGAAAAATTGTCCAAAAACAAGGGTTGAAAAAAAAACATTTCCGTACAAAACCAAAAGAATTAACCATTTAGAAGTTTATATATGCTAAAAGTAAATAAAATTTCCTATAAACCCTGAAATTTTCAGAATTTTTTAACCTGATTTACTATACTTTCAAGTCTCGAAAACAGTTAAAAAAAGATCAAACGATTTTTCAACTTTTTTCTATGCAAAAAAGTAGTTTAATTTTTTTCCATGTAGAAAAAAAGACTTCTGAACGGTTCAAACACTAAATAAATAAGCCCTTTGTGCCACTCCTATAAAAAAAGTCCAGGACCAATATCCATTATTTTCCAAAATCTATCGGACACGGTTAGGCCCCGGCGGCGGCGTGGAAAAAAAATCGGACCCGCTCAAAACTGATCCCAAAAGCGACGTTACATAATAAAACAGGCGCCCGATTTACCATAACGACCCGTTTTAAATCTCTTAACTATCGATTTGCAATTCGGGGTCACGAGGGCCTTTATATATGGCCAGTAATAACGTCCCCGTCCTTTCTTTCCAGCCTTCCCTAGGCTATCCTCAATCTCAATCACGTCCTCGATGCACGTGTTACCAATCTTGATTGATTACCGCAGAACCGGAAGAAGGAAAGCTGCGATTTTTTAACCCTATTTTTTTATTTTATGATTGTATCTTTTATAAAGGAGTATTCGGGAACTGTATTCGGGAAACTTCGGCAGCATATTTTGCAGTTAAAAATAAGTAAAAAAGTTCGTATAAATGTATGTCCTAAAATGCTTAGTTTCGGAGATACAGGGTGTAGAAGTTTCATTTTTATTTCGATTTTTTCCAAATAATTTCTAAAATAACGTCGATATTTGGATGGCAATTGGTGTCTGGGATTTTTTTGACATGAGAAATTTGATTTTGCTGTCAATATGACTCCTACTTGTAGAGGGCGCCATCTACGTATTTTTAACTGGTTTGAAGAGTAATAACTTTTTGTCCGTACCTGTATAAGACTACCGAGTATAGTACTACCTTTTTTACGTAAAAAAGGCCTCTTGGTAGAAATCGCTACGAGTAATGGTTCTCGAGATATTTGAAATCGAAATTATATCAATACTTTTAATCTTTTCATCATTGACATAAATTAAACATGTTGACTAAATAGTTATTAGATTGAAATGTTTTTGTGCCAAAAGTTCAACAGAAACTGTTTTTTCATTATTTTTTCGAAGAAAAATTTATGATTTATTTAAAAAAATAAAAATTTCCCAAATTTATTATTTCAGTTAAATAACTATCTATTCAACGTATTTATTTTTTGTCAATAATGTCATGTATTGACTCTTTCTGTTCTAAATATCTTGAGAATGGTTCTTCGTAGCGTGTTTTTACCTAAAAAGTCACGGAAATGTATATTTTTTCACTCAGTAGTTTTATATAGGTACGTACGAAAAGTTATTACTATTCAAAACCGTTAACGAGATATATTTCTAATGAATCAATCAGTGTTGAACATAAAATGGCTAGTTTAAATTTCTTAGTTCATAGATTACTTAGTTTCCCACTTTCTAACGAAAGATATGAAATAGAAAGAGATTTCATTAGGAATGTAGCTGGGTGTAATAGATATTCTCCTTCACTAGTTGATAAATTAATTAGAAAACGTAGGTATAGGTTAATGATTTCTAAAAATTCGACTTTTGGAGAAAGATACGTCTAAATATTTTTCGATACCGTTTGATAGAGAGTTATCCCGTGGTCTAAAAGGAATTTTTAAGAATGTCAATTATAAAGTTGTGTATAGTGCTAATAATAAATTACAACAATTATTAGGTAATCCAAAAGATAAAACACCTCCACTGAAAAGGTCGGGTATTTATGAAATTTCTTGTAAAGATTGTAATCAGAAATATCTTGGGCAAACTAGAAGATCAATATTAACTAGATTTAAAGAACATTTAGCTCAGATAAGATATGGTAGACCGGATAAATCTTGCGTTGCCGAACATATTGTTGATAAAGAACATTGTATAGATCTTAATAATTTAAAATTAATTAAACAAGTCTCAAATTACAGGCAATTAGATGCATATGAAAGCATCAGAATTAATAAATGTAAAGATAGTATGAACAGAGTCAACGGTCCAATTCCTTCAAGTTCTTTGTTCCTACTACTCTAGTGGCGGAAATCTAACTGTTACGCTCAGTGGGCTCTGACTCGGTTGGCTAGATTTTGCCACGCCCACTCGGTGCTCACTGAGCGAGTATATAAACGCTCGACTTGTAGATTGTACTTTAGTTTATAATCATCTGCTGATGATGCTAACATAGTTAGCGAAACGCGCGTCCAGTGTAAAAGTGTTTTGGTGTATTAATAATAATAATAATAATAATTTGACTTTATTTATGTAGGTGGCGAGGTCTAGCATACGCTACTCAATCTAACCACCTTAAAAAAATACAAAATACACATACAATACTAATACAACAATATAACAATTTTAATATAATATAAATCTAGACATATAAAACACCCATACATGAGCTTAAGATACAATTCAATAATACTTTTATAAAGTTAAGTTGAAATCAACAAGAGATTTCCTGAAACCTGCAATGGACGAACAGCTTTTAATGTGCGGAGGAAGTGAATTGTAGCATTTCGAAGCATAATACGAAAACGATTTTTCAAACAAGGCTGTCCGGTGTTTAGGCACTACATAACTGCTGCGTTTTCTGGTATTAAGGTCGTGGAGGTCAGCTGCCTTGACAAGTATGTCGAACAAATAATGAGGTTTTTGAAATTTTTCTATTTTATAAACTAGTATACACGTATGTATAAAAGCATACTGTTCAAGTCCTAACCAGCCCGATTCTTTATAAAGAGGAGAAACATGATCAAATTTAGGAGTACCAAATGAATACCTTAAGCAAGAGTTGACAAGTTTTGTTAAGCTTTGTTTGTCCTTGTTAAGTAGAGCTAGCCGTAGACAGTGTCGCAGTAGAAGACCAATGGAAGAATTAGGCTTTTACACAAGGTCAATTTAACATCTCTGTTAAGAAAATCTTTATATAAATATAGTGTCTTTAACTTACAATACGATTTCTGCAAAATATATGATACATGCTTTTCAAATCTCAGTTTAGAATCAAAATAAACCCCAAGATTTTTGCAGTTTTTAGCAGGTGTAATGATGATATGTCAAGTACGATATTTAATTTTTGAGAAACATCTGGCGAGTTCTTACCCACAAAAATTAGTTGAGTCTTATTAGGGTTTAAGAAAAGACCATGATGGTGTGAAATGTCGTAAATTATTCTCAGATCTTCATTTATTTTGATTTCGGAGGCTTTGAAATCTGTACTCAAGGAACAGTACACTTGAAAATCATCAGCATACTGATGTGAAGATAAATTTTTTAAATACGTTTTAAAATCTGCCGTATAAATAGAGAACAGAAGTGGATCAAGAATACTGCCCTGAGGAACACCACGATCTACAGGCAATAAAGTCGAAGGAGATTCTCTGATAAAAACTCTCTGTTGTCGACCAGCCAAGTAACACGCCATGAGTTTCAGTGAACAATCACTGAAACCAAAATATTGCAATTTCTTCAAAAGTATCCTATGATTTAACGTATCAAAGGCCTTTGAGTAGTCCAGAAGTAGGCAACCAGTATCACCTTTGTCACATATTCTGAAAAGATCATCACTGACTTTCAGTAAAGCAGTTGCCGTACTATGGCGAGACCTAAAGCCGGACTGAGTGAAAGGAAGAATCTTAGAGACATTAACAAAATCTGTTAGTTGTTTATGCATAATTTTTTCTAATACTTTAGATAGGAAAGGTAATATGCTTATTGGTCGATAATCAGATAATCTGACAGGATTAGAGTTCTTTGCTGTGGTGATTCAATGTTTTATTTTGGTGTGTAACACCAAAGGTTCCAACCCTCAACTGTAAGCATTTTAGGACACCCAGTGCAAACAGTATTGTAAATTATATTTCACTTGGATTTGAACTGGATTTATTACATATCGATGTAATTTATTGGCGATCTCTTTCAGCCGAAGTGTGGCTTTTTGATAGAGTTATTGAAGCTATCATAAGACACACGCGGCTGTGAGCGGTTTGCCATATCTTCACCTGTTAAAAGATCTCCTAAGCTACATAATTCGAGAATTTTTTTTGGAATATACGTTTTAAAAATATTAATATTAAGTAGAGAGAATTTTTTTCTATTTTTATATCCAATTTTAATTTAATGAATTCTTGAAGCCGAGTTCCAAGCTAGTTCCAGACACTTTTAAATTGTTTCAAGTTTTTTTTGCCTTATTCAGTTAACTAGTCTACGTGGGAAAAATGCAAAAACGAGGTCGAAAGGTTGAAGGTGAACAAAGTGAACACATTTAGAAAAAATATAGAGTTGAAGCATAAAAAGGATAACTGTTACTAAGGGACAGAAATACGTGTTTTCTTTTGTGAAAGTATTTACTTCTAATTCTTTCAATTAACTTTAATTACTTCTTTATTTCTTCTTCTTTTGTTGTTTGTTGTTGTTTAACAGCTATTAAATTGAAGCATTTGAATGACATGTTTGAAAAAGTGCCATAATATAATGCTGTTTTAATATAAATATTATTTTCAATTTATTTATGTAATCTGTACATTTTCTGTTTCCTCATTAGCCTGCAAATTTTGTGAAATACCGCCCAAAATACATATTTTTATACAAAGGCCTAATAATGTTAACGCTTAAATTTACTTAAGAAGAGAAACATTTTTGAACCTAACCAACAATTCGTATTTATAGTGGTTTACAGTAATTTCGTTAAATTTTTCGAATATTCGCGTTGATTATTGGTTTGAAATAAATATGACGATGTCCTCCAATGAAAATGCGAGTTGCTTAACTCTAATAATTCTAATTTTGAACTAATAAATGAGCTGAATGCTTTACCTAGACCGTTATTCCACAGCTACAAATCTATCGATGAAAATATGCATGAAAATTTACTTCCTGGCACACAAATAGAGGATATTGGTTATTATAATGCTTTTCTTAGCTTTAAATCAAATGTTGTTTGAATTTTGCGCGATCCTTACCACTTTTTTCTCGCCAGTTCGTGTGTCAAAGCATGGTCAAGGTCATGTCGTGTCAAGGCCGTGGTGTATCACGGCCTTGAATTTTTACTCCCATCGCACGTAAAGATGTTTCACTTCAAAAATAATTCTTCTTAAAGACAGTATGAACGGAGATAATGGTCCTACTTCTTCGAGTATTCCCTTAGTATCTCATAGTATTGCATTAGTATCGCAGAAGATGAAACTTGAAACAAATTGCAGATATAAAAAAATCTCAAAGACAGTATGAACGGAGATAATGGTCCTACTTCTTCGAGTATTCTATTAGTATCGCATTTCTACCAACGCAACTCGTCGCTGGACGCCAAAAAAGGTATTTCTGCGGAAATATCGCTTGTTTCGTTTCTTCCTACGATTGAAGTACTGTAACGGCTTTTATTTACTTTTATTGTGGCCGTAAAATGAGTTGCGGAGAGGCAGGGGGGAAGAATTGTCGGATTTCCACTGCGGAAATGACATATTTCCCGCGCCATTTCCATTATTTCGGAGTTTTTAACGTTTGGCGATGTTTTACGACGGCCGTTAAAAGTAGAATGGCTGATTTTTTTCTTCCTTTAGAAAGCACTCTTGTGATATAATAGCCTAAGAAATGACGACATATTTAGAGAACATATCTTAGGCAAGCTAGAATAACTAAAACTGTATAGTTTATTAACTGGTGAACCCAGAATCCTAAGTCTGGCTGGGAGGTTGGGGGTATTTTACTACTGCCCAACCCATAACATTTGCAAAAAAATAAATCCAAAAAACATTCTTTAGGCAACTTGCAATTTGTTTATTCTTAAATTTTAGCATCTATTTAACTTAGAAATAAGTATGCCAGACTTTTTTTCGGGTTTACAGTGTAACCCGACCATTCCAAATATGTTTAATTATTATTATACCTGGAAAACATACTTTAGGCATTCTAAAATTTTTACAGCGTGTTTATTAGATGATATTAAAAAATATGTTTTAATTGCCAGACGAATTCAATGGGATTTAATACTTGCCAGACGCGAATAAAGATTTTAAATGAGCGCGATAAGAAAGTCTTATGAGTATCTATAAGCGCGAGAAAGATAGTTATTGAGACCCCTCGGCAGCCGATGCGGCTGACGTAACAGCATTTTGGAGTCGTAAAAACTTAAAAAAAAAACTAACTAATATTGGATAAATAAAAAGAAACATTTTTTAATAAAAATGTATCATTGAAATCCTTTCAAGAAGATTTTTTAATTTAAGTATTTTGTATCTGAAAGAATCAAAAGACGAATAATTATTTAAAAATTAGCATAATATAAAATATATTTTCTCAAACGTCACAAAAGTATAATTATTATTATACTTTTGTGACATATTATATTATTATTAATTTTTGCGACCTGATTGGCAATATAAAAAAAGTCATTTTAACGCCTAAGCATAAAAGTAAAGCACTTTTACTTACTTTTGAATCTATTTAGAAAGATTAACAATGGTACTTTAATAAAATTCCAGAATACTTATTTTTTTAGCACTGTACATGGTACCCTTTTGTCGGGACTACGTTTTCTAGTAAAACCACTTCTTTAAATTTTAAACCATGTTGTTGGCGCACTTTTAAAAATTCTTTGCATTTTTGTAGTCTGCCTTCATCAAAAACAATAACTTTGTCACTAGTAACTTTTTTACAAACTACACAACTTGTTTTTTATCCATTGTGATTTAGTAGTTTGTAGCGAAATTAGTAGTTACTAAAATATTTATTTGCAGTAATTATTCTAAACTATTTACACTATGCACGTCAATATAATCTCTGAATTAAAAGCCTGCAAATATTTGAAATGAAACCGAAAAAAAATTGTTTTTATGAAAATTTGAAGTACTCCAAAATACTGTTACGTCAGCCGCATCGGCTGCCGACGGGTCTCAATAAACTATCTTTCTCGCGCTTATAGATACTCATAAGACTTTTTTGTCGCGCTCATTTAAAATCTTTATTCGCGTCTGGCAAGTATTAAATCCCATTGAATTCGTCTGGCAATTAACACATATTTTTTAATATCATCTAATAAACACGCTGTAAAAATTTTAGAATGCTTAAAGTATGTTTTCCAGGTATAATAATTAAACATATTTGGAATGGTCGGGTTACACTTTAAACCCGAAAAAAAAGTCTGGCATACTTATTTCTAGGTTAAATAGATGCTAAAATTTAAGAATAAATAAATTTCAAATTGCCTAAAGAATGTTTTTTGGATTTATTTTTTTCTTGTTATAGAAATAGGTAAAGATAATGCAAGATTGATTTTTTTTACTTTTTGATAAAATATGAGCCATTTGTACAGAACGTGAAATTCAGCTAATGATTGCACATAGATTTATTGTGAAATCGAAAAAAAACAGACTTTCCCAAGATCAAGACAATTTCATAACTACTCAATGTACGATTTACATTTCTTTTCAAAAACCTCGTGTCAATTTCTGGACAAATCCTGAAAGGAAAATGGTTCGAATATATATTTTTGGTTGTTGAAATATCTGTTATGCATTTTTATGAGATGTCTTCTAGCTTTTACAATCCACTATTCTGCGTGTTTTACAGCTGCCGCTGCCCAATATAAAATTCTGTCTATCCGGATAGCGCCATTTTAAGCGCCTTATTATAAAGTTTTATTGTTTCCAGAGACGCCCCGAGACCGGAGAAAGAAGAATAAGAATTTTATTTTAAGAGTTACGATTCCAGCATGGCGGCCACTATCTCCGAGTTGTTATAATTAATATTCTCGACATTGTAAGACGGCATTGGGCCGGGTCTTTATAAATCTGCAAGAAAAATTGGGGTTTCCCGAGAATTTTTCTTTATTTACGCGTGACTGAAACAATTTTTAAGTCGAAACGAGTCTCTGGATTCGGTTTTAAAGTTGGAGTCTTTTGAATAACTAAAAAGTGGCACTGTAATTTTTCTCTTTAATTGCTTCATTTTCAACTTCATTTTGTTTTGTCTAAAGATCGCTAATGGTCTTTAAAATGTTCTTTAAAAATTTCAAAAATGGAGTTAAATGGAAAGAATTACGAAACTGTTAATCTATTATACCGGGTGTTTTTTAAAAGTGATTCACTCCTATAATTTTTTTCTGATAAAAAATTGAATTTTGATATGTTAGTGTATGACATAAATCAGGTCATTTCCTGTTTCATCGGAAATGACTACAACTTTTGATTTTTAAATGACACCCTTGCTATTTTTTTACTTTACTCGACAGAAAATGACACTCTGAATAGAATGACACAAGGTTATTGACGCTACTACGTCAGCTAGGGGGACTTTTAAAATAACTATTAACAAAAGGTTTAATAATAATAACACAATTACACAAGTTAAATTTTTCTTCTATACAATCTTTATTTATTTTTTTCGAATTTCGCTGATATTTAACATTTTTAGCAATACTTGTATTTGAAAAAAAAATTGTTTTAGCTTTTTACCATATTAAAATACCGAAATAATTTATTATACATACTAGCGTGTACCAGCGACTTCGTTCGCGTCGAATTAATCATTTGTAATGGTGATGATAAAGCAAAGCAAGAATTTCCATTAACATACAAACTGGATAAAATTTTCTCACATTTATGTCAGCATGAGAAAAAACAATATGGCGATATTATTATATAACTAGGGGTAGTTTCATCTCGTTGGAATTTGACTTTCGAAAAGTCCGTTTGCCAAAAATAAGCTTTTTACGTCAAGCAGTTTACGCAGAATCGTGATTGAGAAATTACCCAACTTTTTGGAACACCCTGTATGGTTTTTTAAAAAATTTCAAAATATGTAAAAAAACAAATAAATTATGCTTGTCCAAGCGTTTTCCCGAAAGACTAACGGTTTTTTAAATAACAAATATTGTAATATTTGAGGGGCGTTTTCACCCTCTTGGAATTTGAGATTCGAGAAACCCCTCCTTATCGAACCTCTACACCCCAGAGTCAATCCGTTTGCCAAAAATCAGCTTTAAACGTCAAGCAGTTTAAGCAAAATCGTGATTACTCAATGCTCATATTTTATGAAACACCCTGTATAATATAAAAAATCTTAAAATATGTAAACCAACAAAATAAAATATACATGTTTAAGAGTTTTTCCGAAAAACTCACTGGTTTTTTAAATAAATAATATTTTAATATTTGAGGGATAGTTTCACCCCCTTAGAATTCGAGTTTCGAAAAATCCCTTCTTATCGAACCTCTCCACTCTAAAGTCAATCTGTTTTCCAAAAATCAGCTTTCTACGTCAAGCGCTTTAAGCAGGATCGTGATTCGTGATTAATCAATGACCAGATTTTTCGAAACACCCTGTATACATTTTTAAAAAATCTTAAAATATGTAAAAAAACTAAATAAAATATACGTCTTTAAGCGTTTTTTCAGAAATTTGACCGTTTTTTAAATAAAAAATATTGTAATATTTGGGGGGTGGTTTCACCCTCTTGGAACTGGAATTTCGAAAAATCCCTTCTTATCGAACCTTTACACCCTAGAATCAACCTGTATGCCAAAATTGAGCTTCTTTACGTTGAGCGTTTTAGCAGAATCGTGATTAATCAGTATGCCAGTCACTTAAGGATTTTATATATTATTGTAACTTTCATACTCCCTATGTCGCCATATTAGCAAGAAATTATGTTTTTTAACTAAAAACCAGCTAAAAACTAAAAAAATTCCAAAAAATTAAAAAAAAAATCCAGTTTAAATTTTTTTTCGTGAAAAAACCTCATAATTGTGTCTTTGGGTATTCACCCTGTATAAGAAATGTTATTTAATATTGAACAATGGATGTTTTCATAATTTGTATTCGAAAATGCGTTTCACCGCTTAAAATATAAATACTTAACAACCGAAACAATGCTGAACAAATTTTAATTACTGCTTATTGATTATATTATCGGCAAAATTAGTATCTCCCAAACGAATTAAAATATTAATATGCCAGTTACGGCTGAAATTCAAACTCAATTCGGCCTCGTTTTCAGAACTGACGGATTTATCCTCAAACAACGTTGCCTTTGTATCGGAATTATGTGTATAAATAATTAAAACAGGATTTGTTATATCCAATCTACAAATAACTGGCGTGTGCTAATTAAATATTAAAATTTCAGCGAAATTAGTGTTAGTCAAATTCAATTTGTGGCCAGATGCATGAAATATGCATGAGGCACAAAAAATAATTTGTTTTAATGTTGATTAAAGTTATGAAATGTGAATAAAAAAATTTAATTTGATACATATATAAATAATTTTCTGATGGAAGCTGCAATTTTTAATTTAAAATGAATTTAATGTTTTTGATTTGAAAGCTAGTTTGATTTTGCTATTTAATTTAGTTTTTAAATTATAAAATAAAATAATAAATATAACTGTATAATATAATATTCGAATAAATAACACAAATTTGCTGATGACATAGTCCCAATTGCCAATAGTCCTACAGAACTACAAGCTCAAATTAATGAACTAAGAACTGGATTAAGATGGGACCATAATATTAGAAAAATTAGCAGGGATAAATTGGACCTGGGTAGCCAACATTAGACAAGAAAAAACACAGTGGATAATATTACAGAAAATAAAAAAAATGCAATTAAACTAGAATTATCCATATATAAAATACTAATCTGAGTTTATATTTTGATAACAATTCCAGGCTCTATACCATAAACTTTACTCAAAGTATCTTAATATCCCTTTCTTCCTGTGTAATTCACGCATAAATCATCGTTGCCCTAACGAGATATGGCCCAACAACAAAGTCGAAACAAGATTCGGAATATTAGATAGGACCAAAGACGCAAGAGGCGCAGCCAGGGATGCTTTAAATACTTTAATCTTTCCGGCTCTACCAGCCGAAATAGTTTTGTTTCTCTTCGCAACATTTCTCCGTTTAGAATTTCGTTACGTAAATCAACAGTTCTGGAAACTTGTGGAATTGATAATTCGCAAGAGAAATATTTGCAGACATTTCGAGTTGATGAGGTCTACTAGTTATAGACACATGTCCAGAAGATGGTCTAGCGAATAATATACAGGGTGGTCCGAACTGTATTCCGGAAACTTCGGCAGCATATTCTGCTTATAAAAATAAGTAAAAAAGTTCGAATAAATGTATGTCCTAAAAGGCTTCGTTTTGGAGATACAGGGTGTTGAAATATCATTTAAGTAACGTCAATATTTGGATGAAAGTTGGTGTCTGGGAGTTTTTTGACTTGAAAAATTTGATTTTTTTGTCAATATGGCTCCTATTTGTAGGGGGCGCCACCTACATGTGTTTCAATTGATTTGAAGAGTAATAACTTTTTTTGGGAATTTTAGGCAAATTCGTTTATCGAAAAAATAAATATTTTTATTTTTAACATTTCTTATTTTAGTGACAAAATACCCTACTTTCTTCTTTCGTTTAATATTCCTTGCTCGTATACAATTTTCTTTTAATATGAGCTCATTAATTCCGTCTTCAATCTTCTTTCGTTCAAGAATAAAACTTTATCGCTAAAGTTTAACGATCGCCATCTTAGCTTCCTTAATGCCATTAGTTGCGTTCCGAGCAAATGAAACAGAAAAGAAAGAGGGCCCAATTGAAAAAATAATTAGTGAAAAAAACTTTCTTTCTGTTTAATTATCTTTAAAGAAACGTCTCAAGTCAATTCATTCATTTTCTTTCTTCTTTGCCTTTCATTTAACACGCTAAATAAAGAGGATATCTCAGTAAAAGTATCTAAAGGTTTATATTTTATATTTTTTTTTTTGAATAAAAGGATTTAGAAAGGAGTATTGAGGTTGATTCTCACTATACCTTCCGTTTCCATTCATATATATTCATAATGGCCAGATTCTCGGGTGCCACAGTATTTCTGTGCCAAATTTGGTTAAAATCGGTTTAGCGGTTTTTGAGTTATCGTGTTACAGACGGACAGACAGACAGACACCATGAAAATAATTTGTATTTAGGTCATTTATGACCCAAATAACTTATTTTGAGTGATTTAGATAGTCGATTTTTTTTTACCCACCTTAATGTATAGGTAATGACTGGTAGTACACATTGATCGAATATGATTGAGTTTCTTTCATATTATGTACTCCATGTTAACTTAAATCTTAAATTATCAGGTATAATCAACATTTTATATTCAATTCAAGAGATTTCAATTTGAAAATAATTCATCACAAAAAAAACAGAACTTAACTTGGTGAAAGCAATTTCCCACAAGCCATTCTTATTCAAGAACCGTTCGTAGATTAAAATTAAAAACGGTCCAGCTAATTACAGCGGCCCGACGACAACACAAAAAGCTAAACGGGCATTTTCCTTGTAAACGGACCCACAAAGGAACAATGGCGATGAATATTGCACGAATCCCGCTTATTTGTCAAAAATTCAATTATTCCAAGCCGCGAACACGCCGTTGCCAGCGTTCTTTCGAATTACGCAACCTCGCGACTTTTCTATTTACAAGTTAATTGAAAATCGTCCAGGTAATCCTTATCCGGAACTCTCCGTTTTAAGCCTGTAATATTGTTACGTTAGTCGGTTAAGTCCGGAAAGTTTGAAGAAAAAACAAAACCAAAGGATAAAAGCAACAATCTGTTAGAACTTGAAGGAAGTTGCTTAATTGGAGTGTCTCCGCGCTTGAGATGGCGACAAGATATAAATTAGAAACACTTTTCTTGGCTGTTTTGTCATAAAAAGCCGGGCGATATTTTGTAATTACTTTACTTTTTGATATATTGTTTTATGTTGTTGTTACTACAATGCTTCTTTGTTTTTTTATCATTGAATAATATGATTAAGGAAGGAGCGTATCAAAAAATTTTGATGGAACGTGATGGGGGATGAAGATGATTGATTTAAAATCTTCTTTATCTATGTCGTTCTAATTTTATTCAAAACGTGTAAAAATATAACCTAGGATAGACTCAATAATTTTTTTTTTCACGTTGCTAATAAATGATAGATGTAAATAAGTTATAATAATTCTTTAATAACAAAAATACCAGATACGCTATTGAAACGCTCAAGTCAAATTTACTGAAGTAATATAGAGTCATTTTTCTTCCAGTATTTGTCGAAAAATTGAGAGGTTTTTAAAATGACATGACCATCGTATATTGTAGAGTTATGAAATTGTCTCAACTAAAAACTCGTTTGTGAGTTTGTAGAAATCATAATTCAAATTAATTTTTCTAACAATTTTAAAAGAAATAGTGTATAGAAAACGTGTAAACAAGAAGACAAATAAATGTAGTATCTTGTGGACGAAAACCTGAGCTATATAATAAACTGTAAAAAACGGTATCTGTTAATACAAAAACAAACAAGAACAGAACACCACATACCAAAGAAATATAAAAAAACTATTTTTTACTTTAAAGCTTCAAGAAACTTCGAGCATTTATTATTATATTTATCAATATAACTTACGTACGAATACAAATTTGTAATATTCCACAGGAATAAATAAAACACAAATAAAACAAACTATTTTATTAATAATAACACTTTTATTAATAAACAAATTTTATACCTTTAAAGGTTGATTAATTAACTTTAATCTTAATTTTTTTAAACCAGTACCTGTTGACAATATTCTTCTGCAGTACTAGAATCCATTATTTACCTATCGTGTGATGTCGATATTTTACAGCTACTCCAGTTTTTAGTATATGTTTAGTACGATCCTTGTACCATAATCGAGATGCACTTATCGACGACGAGATGGTTTACAAACTTTATTTATGGTAACTTTATTGGTGTATAAGACTTTCTGCCTGGGCAGCGGGTATTAACTATAAACTGTTCTCTGGGTCTACAGTTAATTTTCCCTCGATTTTTCCTCCACTTGACTTCAAAAGACACAAAACACACGTAATAACACGAATCAAAATGCATCATCTTTCAAAACGCAGGGTATTTGACATAAGTTGACACAAAATTATAACATATAATTTGGCAAGACTTTGACAAGCCTCAAAAATCTAAAGGCGAATTCATACGCATATGCGTCCGTTTGTCGTTCATCGTTCCGTCAAACCAATAAAATTGAAATATGATCTGTCATTTTTGAAATAAACCAATTAAACTGGTTAAAAACAACAAGAGACGACGCATGACGGATTTATATTTAAACCCATCCATAGTTAACTTAAAAAATATTAAAAACTTTTTTTAGTAAAATCTTTGAATAAGAAGACTAAGGAAGGAGCATATCAAAAATCTTAGGTCCACCGCGATGCTGTTCTAATTTTATTTAAAAAATGTAAAACTATGATGTAGGGTAGACGTGGGGTAGACTCAATAATTTTTTTTTATTTTACGTTGTGAATAAATGTTGGTAGTTATTAAAATTGTTATAAAAATATATTATAATAAAAATAGATAATTTTTAATAATTATTTATTAACACAAACATCCGATACGCTACTGAAGCAGGTCAAATTGACGTATCTAAATTCTTTGACATGTAATCTTTGACAAGTAGTAAATAAAAGCAAAAATGCAAGAAAAAATATATAATTAGTTAATTTCAGTGAATTTCATAAATGATCGGTTTACTTACACGTACGTATATTATATAGTCACTTCCTAGCGAAAAGTTGTTCCATTATTTCACTCGATTTTTGCCGAGATCTACCGCACGCTACACAACCAACTATTTTAGAGTTTTTTTCGATAAATCGCGATAGTGTCACTGTTAATTTAAGTTCTGCCACAATTTCCATCTAGATTTACTACCTTTATACAACTATCAGTAGTAGAATAAATAATAAATAACATAAAATAAGCTCCGTAAAGATTGACAAATCCACAAAATTTCAAATCAAATTCAAATGTGTCAAATGAATCGTCAAACAGAACTGTCAAGGATCCCCACCCTAGAGTCCTTTTTCCGCCCACCATGCATGAATACATGGATAGCATTATGCTCCTTCCTTAGTCTTCTTATTCAAAGAGTAAAATAAATAGATTGGTATGGGACGTCATCTGATTTTTTTCTGTCATCGTCTGTCGAAATCTTACCTGAGAATAAAAAACAGAGTATATACAATGGAATGAACAATGCTTTTTATATTTGATTATATAAAAAAAAACTCTTGTTTTTTGTTCAACCTTAATTAATTTCAAATTCAAATATAACAAGGGATGTATATTAGGTGTTGACCTAAAAATACCTACTCCCAAACGTGTTAATTTATCTAAATCCTGCCCTAAACCAACACAAGCATCCTTTAATACAGCGTGCCTCGGCTCGGTCGCTGAATATATTGCCGTGGCATTGTCACTGGCGTTGTCTGGGGAAAAATAGCGACACCGCCATCCCCCGGGGACTGCCATGACTCGTATAAATCTATATTAATTAGAGTGAAATGTTTGTGACGGAAAATAATACGCCCGATTTCTGACAGTAATATATTAGATGAAGACAGAGCGCTCTGGTTTCCGTACGTGTGTAGAGTTCATTACGAGATTGGTGCGGATTTTAAGGGAGTAGAATTTTTCGCACTGTGTTCATTAGGAATATTGGACGAACGTTTTTAGTTTTCTTATACTTTCTGTCTTCTCTATGTATTTCAGATATCATGATCAATTAAAGGGCTGAAGGATTTTGTCAAAAAGAAGACAATATGAAGGTTCCTGGCAGTTTTGCGCAATAAAAATTGTTAGAATATGTAATAGGAGTATTTCTTGTTTTTTTTACTTTACTACTTTTTGTTAATTACAACAATAATGTATTAAAAATAAACTAATTAGAGGATATCACTCGATTTTTTCCGCAAAAAAAATAAAAGTGTTTCTAATTTATATCCAGTCGGAGTCTCAAGTGGGGAGACATTCCAATTAAGGGACTTCGTCCAAGTTCTTACAGATGTTGCTTTTATTCTTCGGTTTTATTTTGTGGGAAACTTTCTGGTCTAAACTTATTAACGTTAAATATTATGGTCTTCCAAATACGATTACCTTGAAAATTAATATAAATATAAATTTCAAAATATAAGAAATTAACCTAAAGAAGAAAACATTCGACCAATGTGTACTACCAGTTATGACCTATGCATGGGAAACCATTCAAATGTTAAGTCAGTATTGCTGTATGGTGCAGAGACCTGGAAAATTACATGTATGGTGCAGAGACCTGCCATTAATTAATAAACTCCAAGATTTCATAAACCGCTGTCTGCAAAAAATTGTAGGAATATTCTGGCCAAATACCATACCATACCATACCATACTGCCATTACTCGCTGACGAGTATTCGACACGCATCAAAAGATGGTCACGCAAGGCGTTTTCTTTCATGAGATTTTCTGTGACTGAAAAGCCCGATACGTGATGTTATTTGCCTACCGCACTCCGGACATTCAAAAATCTCATTGCTTTGTTGCCTCTTTACTTTTTGGTTGTCGCTGTTAACTGACTTTACAATTCTTCTCCATTGAGTTCTGTTGTGAACTGCTTCATCCCAATGATTCTGAATGCCAAATACTATCAGAAAGGAGCTTGATCAACCAGAGGCAGGTGTATAACGAGATCAAACTTAGGAAATGGAGGTGGATTGGTTACACTTTGAGGCGAAGCAGCAACAACATCGCTGGCAGAGCTATTGAGTGGAATCTACAAGGCAGTAGAAGAACGGGTCGTCCAAGATATACATGGCAAAGGACAGTTAAAAAGAGATCGAAGCAGTAAACCGATCATGGGGAGATGTCAAGTCAATTGCCAACAACCGAACCCGCTGGAGAGCGTTTATTGAAGCCCTATGCTCCACGTAGGAGTAAAGGACAAAATGAAAAATGAAACCATAAAGAATTGAGACACCTACAAGAAGACAAAACCTGAGATGACCATGATATTAGGAAATTATCAGGGATAACTTGGGCCCGCAGAGCCAATAATAGACAACAATGGGCCCAACTACAAAGAGGTATGTAATGGAGGCTGCACCATAATTGGAAATAGTTGAATAAGCTGAAAATGATGATGATGATATTATAAAAATATATACATTGCTTGCAGTATTTCTTCAACTTTTAAAAACCAAGCGATATGCCCGTGAAACTCGACGCAATTGTTCCTTTTTTATCCAATTTTTTTATGCAAAACGCTCGTTTGGCTGGTTTTATTGTCGTAACGAATAAGAAGCGTTCTCGTTTTTCATTTTAATTTAAATTTCAAATGTAGCATTTCGAAATATAAATGACTTGAGCGAAATTGCTTCCGACGAGTAAAGCTCTCCTTTATTTCCGCTCAAATATTACTTCGAAATTGAAAAGGTTAAAATATCTGTGTAGTAAATAAGTTTTATATGTATCGAAAATATATTGTGCTTCGGTATAAGAAAAGATGGAGTATACTAATATTTTTTGGTGAAAAAGAAGATGCAATAGGAAGGAATTATATTACAATTTCAAGCTATGGTATAATTTTTAATTGGTTAGTTGAAATACTTTATAAATATACAGGGTGGTCCGAACTGTATTCCGGTAACTTCGGCAGCATATTCATTTTTTACCAAGAGACCTTTTTTACGTAAATAATTTCGTAAATGTATATTTTTTTACTTAGTAGTTTTATACAGGTACGGATGAAAAGTTATTACTCTTCAAACCAGTTAAAAATATGTAGGTGGCGCCCTCTACAAGTAGGAGTCATATTGATATCAAAATCAAATTTCTCATGTCAAAGAACTACCAGACACCAATTTTCATCCAAATATTGACGTTACTTCAGAAATTATTTTGAACAAAAAGAAATAAAAACGAAACTTCTACACCCTGTATCTCCGAAACTAAGCATTTTAGGACATACATTTATAGGAACTTTTTTACTTCTTTTTATGTGCGGAATATGCTGCCTAAGTTTCCGGAATACAGTTCGAACCATCCTGTATCCGTTAAAAAATACAGTTAGAATTTTATTTACAGATGCTGGAGATACATGTTTTCTCTGAACAAATAGTACTATACCAGACACATTCTCTTTAATTATAACTAGAATAATAATTAAATTAATTGAAATTCGAAGCTTTCCTTCTTTTATTTTGCTATATACCGTTTCAGACAATTGTTATTGCTATCTATTATCAAGTATACCAGTCTAAATAATTAAATTCCTGATCTTGGGCCATTCACCTGTTCAGAATTTCAGCGCAGTTAAGCGTAGACCTTATAGATGCATTGTTTCCTAGGGCTTTGACAAAAGCCAGTATCTGAGACGGTTTTACAGAGGTTATTAGTCTTCCACCTCTGATATCAGTCACACCAAAGTTTATGGCATGAATAGTTTGTCTTGATTTATTTTATTATTTTTAATAGTTCGTCTTAGTCGTCTCGGCGCACTCAGTGATAAGGTGTTCTGGTGCTTCTCCATTTTCCCCACAGAATTTGCATTTGCCGTTGTTTCTTAGTCTTAATATACTGAGCTGCTCATTGGGGAGGCATCGTCCTGTTAAAAACCCCAGACAATCCGAAGATTGTTCTTACTTAAATAAAGAATCAATGAATTTTGTATAAAAACTGCTAAACAACTAACAGAGAAGATACAAGCACCATAAATTAACTTGAAAACAAAAACATTTGTTTTCTTTAAAAACTAATACCGTAAATTCATCGGTTTACCTGAACTGACCGTTTACATCAACGGAGGACCTCCGTCCACTCTTTAACTTCTCTGAAGACCATTAATCTTCTACGAAGCCCTATTGGTCGAAGGGTCAGCTTACGTAGCCGCTAGCAAAGACAAGCCACTCGATTTAATCGTAAATTACTGTAGAGCTGACCATTTATTTTGTTTTTTTTTAGGGGGGGACATATAATTGTTGTTATCATAAATAAGTTAGTTTGATCCATTTTTCTTCCAGAATTTGTCGGGAAATTGACATGAGCGGTTTTTGAAAAGAAATGACAATCGGATATTGAACAGTTATGAAACTGTCTCAACTAGAAATCGTATTATTAAATTTAAAGGTAGCCACACACATACAGTTTTTCTTCATGGTATTTGCGGATTTTGTTTAAATGTTAGAAAACAAGATTATACGTCCGTTTGTGACTCGCGTATGGCTTGTATGCGCAGTCCAAACTTTGGCGAAAACCTGTATGTGTGTGGATACTTTTAGGAAATAAAAATGTAAAGCTGTATTATATAATATATCTTTTAATAATATTAAATAATTTTATCTTTTCTCTAGCTAGTTCTGTTGCAAAAAAATGTATTGTATTATATTTCTAATAAAGTTTTTTTTTAATTTAATTCTTTTTCAAATTAAAAACGTCAAAATGATTGATTGTTCTTTTCGTTTAAAATAGCGATTCCGCAAAAATACCAACAGATCATGATTAAATTTTCCCCTCGACAAAACATCATTTACGTACGAAACTTTATATATTTCGAAATATCCATGGCGGCTGACACCTGCCTGTCAAACTTGTTAAAAATGGCTTCCTTCGTGACGAGAAACGTTCAGTTGCAGCGATAAAAACGCCAGATTAAAGCTCTAGAATTTAATATACCTTTTTTATCTTTTAAAATACAGTGTTTTGATTCGTATACTTTCACTAAGCGCCAGAAAAAAATATTAGAAGAAAGTTTTCTCAGTTTGAACTGGTTTTAGAGAAATTATTGCTATTAAACTAAAACTGACATTATTTTTGCTAGTTACTCTCTGGTCTGTTCTTATTTTAGTTTGATTGATTTTTTTTGTGTTATAGTAGGCAAATCTTAAAAGACTTTTAATCTAAATAAATAAAAAGTCAGTCAAAGTTAAGTTAGTTACACCATCTGAGGTGTTGGTTGAGGAGAAAGTTGTTCTTACTTAAATCAAGGAGAATCTTTGAATTTTTTTGGTCTGAGAAATATCTTGGAGTGTCTTAAACCGTTGGAGAATTCCCTTTCCAGGTTACGGATGGAGTCTTCCAGGCTCTTGAGTTCTGTTTTAAGTTGGTTTCTATTTGGGAAGCAGAACGGTTCTGGTCCAGTTAGTGGAGTGTTCGCTCCTTTTCTAGCTAGATCGTTCGCTTTTTCATTGTCTTCTATCACTTGGTGTGCTGATACCCAAAGTAAGAGGACTTTATTTTCTTTGCCTAATTCGTTCAGTTTCTCTACTGAGTTGACCGCTTTAATGCTGCTTAATTATTGTATAAGATGCTTATTTCTTGTTTCCGATAGTTCCTAATTAAGATAAGTTGTACACATCTTTCGATAGCGCAGATTTTTGCCTGAAGGATGCTAGGGTACTGCATCAATACTTCTAACTCTGTTCCTGCTTTGGTTTTGGAAACATCAGTATCCTATGTTATGGCATAGTCTTTTACCTCCTGAGCAAACGTTTTCCTTTTCCTATTATTTTTATTATTCAATACTACAATGAGGTGTTCTTCAAAGTTGTACATTCCTGGTACATATAAGGCGTCAAGTTGCAAAACCCGCCTTATCCCACAAACGTTGTTCTGAGATAATAAGCAAAAACTGTTTTAGCAAATGTTTGAAGTGTTAATTTACAAAAAAAAACGGGTCTATTAAGAAGAATCATTGTTTTGTATCTCGTTTTACTAGAAATAAAAATTAATATTTAATTTTTAGACAGAAAAAATCACAAAAATAATTCGCATAAGGCGGGTTTTGTTTTTTGCGGGAAATGAAGAACGCCGTCATTTTATATCTAAATTTATATGGCAAATGTCATTGATCGTCATTTCCTAACTGGACGCCGTTTTTTTTCCGTCATACGGTATTTGCATCCTAACTTGAATTATTAAATATACTATTTTATTAAAATTAAGTAAGGATTTGAAAAGACGTCAGTAGTAATATTATACTTGTTTAAAAAAAAGCTTATGAAAAAATGCCGGATTTGTAACAATAATGACAATAAAAAGCAAATATAAGTGGATAAAACGGATTTTGCAGTACCGTAATTTGTAGTGAATTTTTATACAGGGGGGTGTCTCAGAAATAAGTGCAAGTATTTTAACTGGTAGTATATTTCGGCCTCAGAAACACGCCTGGTATTTTTTGCGAAAAAAAATTGAAAATTTGGATTTTTTTTAGTTTTAAGTTAAAAAACATAATTTCTTGATAATAAGGCAACATAGGTAGTAGCTTAAATTTACATGAAAGAAAATCTAGAAAAAATCCAGTGGTTTTCAAAATTTTAGCAAAAAATAATTTTTTTTTGGAAAGTAAAATCACTCGGTTATTTTGGACTTATTTGAAAAACGGTAAAGAGAAAAAATGTTTCTTTTGACCAGATCTACCATCCCTTAAAATACTTGCACTTATTTCTGGGACACCCTGTATAGTAGTTGGAGGAGTGGATTTTTTCTTTTCAGAGTGTTGCAGGCTCCTGAGCGGTATGAACTTAGTCTTCTTCTTAGTCTGTATAAAAACAGTTATTTTAATTATTCTGTAGTGTGTTTTTGGATATAGTACTTTACCCATTTCCAGGAATATAAAGTTCTCGATTGTACTTTCACAGCATAACGAATATAAAATTTGTGTTTTATTCAATCAAGATTTATAGCTCTCGATGTTATTTTACAATACAAATCCTCTCCAATCATTTCATACGATTTACTTTAGTCCTCGACCTATCTATGCTTTGTTTTCCCGCCCCCGTGTTATGATAAAACGTTTTTTCGTAAATTATGTTTGCGGCAAAATGAAAAATTAACCTTATATATTTTACCCCCGAAAAATACGGCAACACATTAATTCCGAAATTCACCCACTTCTCGCCAAAAAGACCTTTTGCCAAAATTTATCTTTTTTCCTCCGGATTTAAGGGGATTCCGTGCCCGCCCCTGCATTTCGAAATAATTACATTATTTAAGCCCTTATTCTTGCCAAGGGTAATTTGCTTCCCGGGTCAGGTAAGATAGAGTTAAGCCCTTATAGCGGAGGCTCCGGTTAACCCCTGACAGTAACTCATTTGGACTTGGACTGTCCGGCAAGATTTGCATTCTAACAAATTGTCTATCTTCGTCTTCTAGATTCTAGATTGTATATGAGAGAGGAAGTTAATCACCGTTTTTGACCTTATAGATTACGGTGTCCGTTATTTACAAAGTTGATCATTTCTCTCACAACGCCCTCTAAATTTTTACTTTATTGTCTAAAAAAAATAACAGACCATTGTAAACCCTTAATATTCACAATAAACTTTGCTCCATAGACGATTCATTTCCCATTTTAATTACATGGCAATTTGCCACTTTTTGCAAATAATTTTTTCCCTTGATCTTGTTCCCCCATACCTTGCACGTATTCTTGTACAGAATTGAAAGCTCTACAAAAAATTCTCTTACAATTTTTCGATAAATCTACTCCTTCAAGAGTTATTCACGATTAAAATTAACCACTCGGTAAATTCCTAAATTTTTCAACTTTTTTAACAAAATTATTATTTTTTTTTGATACCATGATAAACAATTTTGAATCATGGAAAACAACTGAATGCATGACAGGTAGTTGATTCTAATACTTATTATTTTTGAACTTGTATTCTTTTGCAGACTATAGTCGAGATACTAAATGCGTTGAAGTGCGCCTGCGTAGAAAAAATCCGTATGTTGGCAAAAATGTTTGTAAAAATAAATTAAAATCGTCAACTCCGTAGAAAAAAATGTTAGACAAATAACAGAAATTTACTGAACTTACATAAAATTAGTTAATTAAGTACTGCAAAAGAATACAAGCTCAAAAATAATAAGTATTAGAATTAACTACCTGTCATTCATTCAATTGTTTTCCATGATTCAATTTTTTTTTTCAAATAATAAATTAAATTTTTCAAAATGAATCATACTTTTGTCAAAAAAGTTGAAAAATTTAGGAATTTACCGAGTGGTTAATTTTAATCGTGAAGGATCGAAAAATTATAAGAGACATTTTTTGTAGAGCGTTCAGTTCTGTACAAGAATATGTGATGTCTGTCTTGAGGTTCTTGACTTCCGCTTTAAGTTGGTTTCCTCGAAATAACATATAATTTTGTCTTTACTAAAAATTATTAAGAAAAAAATAACAGTTAAGCTACTTTTTTAATGAACTGTTTTCGTCCAATTCACACAATCCAATTAGATAAAGGGCACTATAAATAGCTCGTGCAGGCTCTTTCTACAAAGAGCCCTTTATACGCCAGCTACATTCCCTCACATTCGTCTCTTCCCCCTTTGTCCCCTTCGTCCGGGTAAATATAGCCTTATCTGACAACGCCGCTTTAGAGAGAGCGCCGGACGACATAAAACAATATCGCTCGGAAAGCCTGATTAGTAGCTGTGTACCCGCCATTAAACGTTTGATGTGCTTCTATTAGTGCAGCGTTTGTATCTATCGCGACTATCGCCGCACGTATATCAGTTTAAAACGTTAAGGTTACAAATTGTGCAGGGCCGGCTTTAATCTTTAGAGCTGCTACGTCAAAAGAAGAGCTTAAATTAAATTCTTTGCTGTTCCGCAGCAGCGTCTAGCGGTTTAATTAAAATAATTTTAGGTCAGAGTAGTGCACCGTCGTTGTGAGATGGACTAGGAACATCTAGCAAATATTGGAAGAAAAAACTACCTAGTTTTATTTTAATTTTAACTTTTTTTGAATTTTTTTCCGTACATATAGTCATGAAAATTGGCGGTTTTATTTTGGTTAATTTCTTTATTTATTAACTGAGAGGTGTAGAACACGAAAATATGGTCCATTGTAGTTTGGTTACGAGTATGGTTTTAGATGTAGATAAAGTTTTAACCATTATGAAAAATGGTCCAAAAATATAAGAGTTCAAAAAAACAATTTTCATACAAAACCAAAAGAATTAAATCTTTACAAGCTTATATATTCTAAAAGTACATAAAATTGTCTACAAATTTTGAAATTTTCTTAATTTTACCACTATTTTTACTACTTCTCTAAGCACCTTGAAAACGTGTCAAAAAAGGCCAAAAATCGACAATTTTGGACCTTTTTCCATGCATATACCTAGTCATGAAAATTGGCGATTTTGATAAGTCAGCGATTCTATTGTTACTACTTTTCTAAGCATCTTGAAAACATGTCAAAAAAGACCAAAAATTGACAAATTTGGGACTTTTTCCATGCGGAGAGTGTAGAGTCATGAAAATTAGCGCTTTTTATCAAATCAGCGACTCTTATGAAACTACTGTTATTTATTTATTAAAAGGCGTAGAATACAAAAATATGGTCCATTGTAGTTTAAAGAGTACGGTTTTAGAAGTACGATAAATAAAGTTTTAACCATCACGAAAAATTGTCCAAAAATAAGGGTTGAATAGATAACATTTTCATAGAAACCCCAAAAAATTAACCCTTTAAAACTTATTTATTATATTCTAAAAGTGCATAAAATTTCCTACAAATCCTGAATTTTTCAAAATTTTATCACTATTTTTACTGCTTCTCTAAGCACCTTGAAAAACACGCCAAAAAAGGTGACTGAAGCAGTAACTAGTTTATTTCTATTTATATAAAGAAAATCTATAAATATGAAACTGCCTTGCTCAAATCAACTTTATGGTAATCTTTTCGCCTAACGGTAAACAACGTCGACTGTGTGTGTTTATTTTATTACACTAACATCTCCCAAAACAAACACATCTTCACCGCACTAACTTGTCGGTTTCGATATTTTACCCTCGGGTGCTTCCCCGAGCCGTAGCAATTTGTCAAAACAAACGTAATTTTATTAGGAGATGCCGGCACAGCCGTCGATTCCTAATATCGCTGATATTCCAGCTCCATCTGTTTTGGCCTTAATCGTATTGGCTGCCGCCAGAACTGGAATTGGGTCCGTAACGAATGGGAACGGGGTAATACTCGGCTCACCTAACCCTATTACTATTTCATTAAGCCAACTACGACGGTGCGATTCCCATTCTCCAGTTTTGAAACTATATATTTCAGCCGTTTTCACGAATTAGATTACATTTGTATACCGGGGTATTCGAAAATACTCAATAAAAACCACTTTTAGCAAAAAACGACGTGTTTCTTGATAATTAACAGCAGATAAACATTTTAGAATAAAAATTCCTCGAAGAAAAGGAGTAGAAACAATTTTACAAGATCTGGTGCATCAGCTTCTTATACTATAAATAAAATTAGAGATAAAGCTCAATAAAAACCACTTTTACACACAGGTTGAGGTTAACAGACAAAGTTAGTTGACGAATATTTAAAATAAAAATATGTTTCAAAATGATGACGTTCAGATCCGTAATCCCGTCTCCTCTATCAATTCAGCGGATTAACACGTTTATGCTGGATAAATCCTGGGAAAATTCGGATTTTCTCGCCGATTTGCAAATCCACCTTAATATATTGCGGCAAGTCTTATCGGTAAGACTCGGGCAAAAGCGCGAATTGGCACGGCGCGGCGGATGCCGTCTTTGGTTGGCAGGCAAAGCCAGATTACGAATAACGTCTTTGGAATTGCACAGTCAGCAGTTTTTGGTACAAAAAGGTTCGGAATTTTAAATCTGTGTTTATAAAAACAGCATGTTTTACGTAATTCTTTGTTTAATACTATAGTCTGTCCAACTAGAGGAACACTGACAGTGACAGTTGTGTCTGTCATTTTAATTTATAGGCAAATTGGGTTTTCTGTTATTTTTAGGGTTCCGTACCCAAAGGGTAAAAACGGGATCCCTATTACTAAGACTTTGCTGTCCGTCCGTCCGTCCGTCCGTCCGTCTGTCATAAAGGTCTATCTTATGAACCGTTATAGCTAGACAGTTGAAATTTTTACAGATAATGTATCTATGTTGCCGCTATAAGAACAAGTACTAAAAACAGAATTAAATAAATGTTTATAAATAAAAAAGTACTTTCACTAAACATTATCTTTTAAGTAAGAATTTTACATAGATAGTAGTAATCATTTAATATAAATAAACTGTTTTGCAAAATTACGTTTTTTTGTGAAATTAAGCAAAATATCTTATTTTTACAAGTTTCTTGTTAAAAATAATACTCTAATGTATCAATATTTTTTTGTAAAATTACTTATATTTTTTCAGTGTACTTAGTTGAAGACGTTTTAATCAATCTATACTAATATACATATAAAATCCTTAAGTGACTGACACACTGATTAATCACGATCCTGCTCAAACCACTCAACGTTAGAAGCTCAATTTTGGCATACAGGTTGATTCTAGGGTGTAGAGGTTCTATAAGAAGGGATTTTTCGAAATTCCAGTTCCAAGAGGGTGAAACCACCCCTCAATTATTACAATATTTTTTATTTAAAAAACGGTCAAGTTTCCGAAAAAAACGCTTAAACACGTATATTTTATTTTGTTTTTTTTTACATATTTTAAGATTTTTTAAAAATGTATAGAGGGTGTTTTGAAAAATCTGGTCATTGATTAATCACGATCCTGCTTAAAGCGCTTGACGTAAAAAGCTGATTTTTGGAAAACAGATTGACTTTAGGGTGTAGAGGTTCGATAAGAAGGGATTTTTCGAAACTCGAATTCTAAGGGGGTGAAACTATCTCTTAAATATTAAAATATTTTTTATTTAAAAACCCGTGAGTTTTTTGGAAAAACTCTTAAACATGTATATTTTATTTTGTTGTTTTACATATTTTAAGATTTTTTATAAATTTATACAGGGTGTTTCATAAAATATGACCATTAAACAACTTAAACTGCTTGACGTTTAAAGCTGATTTTTGGCAAAACAGATTGACTGTGGGGTGTAGAGGTTCGATAAGGAGGGGTTTCTCGAATCTCAAATTCCAAGAGGGTGAAATCGCCCCTCAAGTATTACAATATTTGTTATTTAAAAAACGGTTAGTCTTTCGGGAAAACGCTTGGACAAGCATAATTTATTTTGTTTTTTTACATATTTTGAAATTTTGAAAAAATCATACACGGTGTTCCAAAAAGTTGGGTAATTTCTTAACCACGATTCTGCTTAAACTCCTTGATGTAAAAAGCTTATTTTTGGCAAACGGACTTTTCGAAAGTCAAATTCCAACGAGATGAAACTACCCCTCAAATATTACCAAGTTATATAATAATATCGCCATATTGTTTTTTTCACATGCTGACATAAATGTGAGAAAATTTTATCCAGTTTGTATGTTAATGAAAATTCTTGCTTTGCTTTATCATCACCATTACAAATGATTAATTCGACGCGAACGAAGTCGCTGGTACACGCTAGTTTCTCAATAAATTTATAACAATCAACAGACAACAATGACTGTGTTGTGTGTGTGTTTAACAATATTATTCAATAAATTTGTTAAAAAATCAGAATTTTCTCATTAATTTTATATTTAACGAAACTCGGGCGAAGCTTGGGGTAACATTTATTTTTTTTATTTTTTTTTCACGAGCTTTCTCCACGTGTAATTTTAAATGGAAACTCCGCAGGGCAAACCAATATTTCCAGGGCTAGTACAAATAAGGGATGGAAGTCAAAGAGGGGTCGACTAATTAATTTCAGCGTTTTATTATTTGAATAAGAGCGTGATTTCCGGCTATAATTGCCTCTGACAACGGGGCCAGAATAAATTCTAACGGTCTTTTTTGCCATGGCTGACAGAGGAAACTTCAGCTTTATAGTTCATTACGTTTAATTATTTCGGTTCGTATTTTTGAGTAATTATGCAGTTTGTCGGAAATGCTCTTTAATTTGAAATTAATTCCACAGGTAATTAAGGTATTTCTGAAATATGCAACGTAGTTAGATATCTTGGATGAAGAAAGAAAAAACCGGATAAGTGTGAGAAGAAGAAACAAAAATATTTTTTTTTATTACCGTGAAAATATCGTTTAGAATGATCCAGAAAAAATCCTGGTAAAGTTTGAACTTTTAATATTGAGATGAAACGCCTATAAAAATATTTAATTTCGGAAAGGGCTAATATCGACTCTGAAATTCAGCACAGGATTAGCAGCGCCTCGAAAGCATTCTGGAAATTAAAAGACAGGGTTTTCTGACTTCAATCATGACTTGAGCACAAAAAAGAAACTTGCAGTGTACCGAGCAATAATAATTCCCACCATGTTATATGGAAGCGAAACCTGGGTGCCGTACCGCCGATACATGAACGCGTTAAACAAGTTGCAACAGAGGCATCTTAGACAGCTCTTAAGAATCAAATGGTTCCATCATGTCTCAAATGTATCAGTTCTTGAAAAAGTTAACTGCGAGAGAACGCCTTGCGTGACCATCTTGTGATGCGTGTCAAATACTCGTTAGCGAGTAATGGCAGTATGTATGTATGTATGAAACGCCTATTTAAAAATAAAGCATATTTTTTAAATTCAAAACATTAATTTTTAAGACAGCCTGTATATATATATAAACGGGATTTGGTTTAAGTATTTAATACTCATTTCCAACTACAGCCTATTGCTGCCTTCCCGTTACCTTACGCCACACATCTTGAGTTAGAGCGTCATCAGCTTCTAGGTTACGAGCTTCCATTGCTTCCGTAACCGTTCCGTTCCAGGATTTTCTAGGTCTACCTCTCTTTCTTCTGCCCTGGGGAGCCCATTGAAAAACTCTTTTTGGCCACCTGTTCTCCGGCATACGCAGAACATGTCCAAACCATTTTAAGCTGGATTTTTCGATTCGATCCAGTACTGTCTCCTCCGATGCATTCATGATACGCCTGACCTCGATGTTTGTCTTTTTTCCATCCTAGATATACCTGCACTTCTTTCTAAGGTAGTCCATTTCAACAACTTGGATTTTGCGCTTCGCGTCTGCACTCAGAGTCCACAGCTCTGAACCATAGCAAAGAACTGACTCCACCAATGTTCTTCCAAGTCTCTTTTTAGTTGTTGCAGATTAGTTTCGGTCCCACCAGAGGCTGTTAAGACATCCAATAACTTGTTTGCTCTTCTGAATTCGGGTTTGTATTTCTTCTTTGCCCAAACCCTCGTTGTTGATAGTAGCACCCAGGTATTTAAATTTGCCTACTTGTTGAATCTGGACGTTATCATTAATGAAGACTTCAAAACAAGACTAACTTCTTTAGACTAACCTGAAGTCCCCATTTGTTGTATTCTTGATAAAGCCTCTTAGTCATGAACTCTAGATCGTATGAGTCCTGCGCAATCACGACCTGATCGTCTGCAAAGTTCAGGGTAAATAGTGTTTTGTCCCCAATGGGTATTCCCATACCTTGACATTTCGTCTTCCATTCCCTAAGGGCTACTTCGACGTAAGCGTTGAAGATCAGAGGAGATAAGCTGCATCCTTGTCGCAACCCTTTTGTGGTGTTAATTGGATTAGATAGCCTGTGTCCTATCTTAACGTACGATTCATTTTCTTTATATAGCTCTTTTATTATCTTAAGCAAAGGTCTATCTACTTCTAAGATATTCAATACTTCCCATATCTTGCTGCGGGGAATAGAGTCGTACGCTTTCTCCAAATCAATAAATGCTAGATGGACTTCTTGATCTACTGCTATCTTTTTTCCATCACCTGCTGCAGGACAAAAAGGTTATCTGTGCAAGATTTCCCCGGTGTGAATCCGCTTTGGTCTTCCGAGATTTTGTCACCAATACTGTCCCTGAGCCTACCCTGTAGCACCTTTCCAAAAGTCTGCTGACCGAACTGTTAATGCTTAGGCCTCTATAACAAGTGAGGTCGTTACGATTCCCTTTTTAAAGATGGACACTATGTGAGCCACTCGCCATTCTCGGGGTAGTTTACTTTGCAGGCAGCACTGGTTAAATAGCTCTGCCAGACGCCAGCGCAGTCTTTGGGTTCCACACTTTAACAATTCGGCTACAATATTACCAGGACCTGGTGACCGTCCATTTTTCATTCTTTTGAGACTTTGATGTACTTCTCTTTCGCTTATCATTAAAGTGCCTGCAAGGTTGTTCTCATCTTCTACTGCTTGGAATTCTGGTCGGTTTTCTGTCAGTAATTCTGCATAGTAGTTGCGCCATTTTTCTATATCCATTCTATTCAAAGACAGCCTGTATACATAAATAAAATTATTGATTTTTAAAATATTATTCGTAAACTAGAGATAGGGAGGGGGAAATCAGACAACGAATAGAGATGATAGGTGTTATGTAATAGCTTTTAAACTACCATTCGAGACGCGTTGATGTAATTTTTAGTTCGTAAAATTTGGTTATTGTGACAAAGAAGGCTATTAAAGGTAAAGTAAATGTTTCCTCATTATTTAACTAATGTTAACTAAAGCAAATATTTTGGTTTTTCGGTTGTAATATTCTGTGCTCAAGCTTTTCCTTATTTATTTGATTTGACAAAGGTATTATCCAGTTTAAAATTAAATCTATATGCAATCGTTTACTATACATTCGTGCCGATGTTTTTGGTTCAGTATGACTTTTTGAGACACAACTTATGACAACAGTATGACTTTTTGACAGTATAATCTCACAATGTACCGTTTGTGTCGGGGAAGGGTTCATAGTTTCATAGTTGTCGATTTTCGAAAGAAATCAGTACATGTATATTATTTCGTATATTTTTAATTTTATTGATTTTATGGAAAGCACTGTTAATTAAAATGTCGTATCCTATGTTATAGGGCTTGTTTCTCTCTACAATTTCCTGTCTCACAATGTACCGTTTGTGTCGGGGAAGGGATCATAGTTTCGTAGTTGTCGATTTTCGAAAGAAATCAGTACATGTATATTATTTCGTATATTTTTTATTTTATTGATTTTATGGAAAGCACTGTTCATTAAAATGTTGTATCCTATTTTATAGGGCTTGCTTCTTTCTACAATTTCCTGTCTCACAATATAATAGTGTGACAATAAGGGTCTAAAGTAAAATTTCCCACCGTGCCTGGGCAAATATCTTCGCAAAAAATCAGTCAGAACCAATAAATCGTATAGAACCAATAACTCATAGTGTAAAGATATTGACACCGACCATATCAACTCTAGCTGAGTAGCCTCCCGAATTCAGGGACCTCAGTACCCCTTGTTGTCCCAAAATATTGCTTCTGTCGGGGCGCATCCGAGGTAATTACAATAAAAAATATTTTTAACGCAATTCCTTTAATTCATTTAAATTGTTTTTTATAGCGTTGGCCAAAATCTTACCTCTTAAACTTTGTTGGACGACCCTAGATATGAGTTAAAAATATTATAACTCATATGTTAATTTTTAACATACTTGTTGAAGAAATCTTGTATGCTGGGTCTTGCATAAATCTTGCAATATTCGATCTTCGTCTTACAGATCTAATGCTAGCTTTGCTCTTTGTGCAAGACCGAGAATACGGATTGAAACACTAAAGATATCAAAAATGCTTTGTTTATATTTCTTAATTTTACTTTTATTGACAAATTCTTTATGTTTTAATTGTTTTCTTTTTCTATTGTTTCAGACATTTCGCCATGGATTTCCTTACCAGCCCACAGCCATGGCCTTCGATCCAGTGCAAAAACTGCTGGCCATCGGATCAAAGTGCGGTTCCCTCAGGATGTATCCTTTTTTTATTTTTAAGTAAATTTTCGTAAAGTTTGGCAGGGATCAGGGGTATGGGGATGAATTATTTACAACTCCGCTGTAGAGAGTACGTCATTGGAGATTCCTTTTTTATGAGGTGAGTTTGGAAAGTTTTAAATTTGGAATATTGAGAACAAGAGAGGAAATACTTTCGCATATGGTTTACTTGAAATTGTAACATGTGGTTAGTATAAATACCAATTGTGTGTTACCAAATTATTCGTAAAAAATGCTTTTTCTAAATACGCCAATGAGCCACCCTCGTTCAATTCTAAAAAAATTGAGATATGATTAAAAATACTATTTGTGGATCTTTTAACCAGCCAGGGCAAGACACGAAAAATATTAGTCGATTAAATTTATTTTTCCAATGCTTCTTTATTAAAAATTAGTGTTTTTAACAAAGACGTGGCACTATACATTGAAATTTAAAATGCGGTTTTTTTAAGCGAGTATGTCAAAAGTTGACATATGATATGTCATTCTATTCAGAGTGTCGTTTTCTATCGAATTTAAAAATACTCAGGGTATCATTTAAAAATCAAAAGTTGTGGTAATTTTCGGTGAAACAGGAAGTGGCCAAAAACAATTGAATACGTCAAACAATCCTAATCAATAATCAAGCCGAACCATGCCGAATTTAAGTCATATACAGAAAAAGTAAAAAAGTTCATACGCAGTACATACACGGTACATCCTCATATATGGTTGAAAAATTCAATTATTTTTTGAATTTTAAACTTTAAAACATCAGTCGGTTAAAAATGCAATTTTAGAAGATTGCAATCTACCAGAAAAAGCTATCTTTTATGAATAGTCCCGTTAAAATTTTGCATCTCATACCGCTATAGCCTGGCCTGCACATTAAAACGTACGGTTGGGGATAATTTTCACCTTACAACATTAAAAGATAGCTTAAAACGACCACGGAATAAAGTAGCGCCGGTCATTAATATTCATTGCCCGGGGATTCACAGGGTTCTCGCCTTATTTATCTAGATAATTAAGAATTATTGCCTGTGTAAACACGAGTTCCTGGCAGATAAACTATACCTACGTGTTGAAATTAATGGGGAAAAATCCGTATTAGATTTTTTTGTACTTACGGCCTTCAAACATTTTTTGGTAAAAGCTATATTAGTATACATCAGGGTCCGATATTTTACAGGGTGGTTTTTCAAATATTTTTAAGGTAAAATGTTCATATTAGCAAATATTCTAAATTGCTTCGTTTTCGAGATACAGGGTGTTAAAAATTTCACAAAAAAAAAATCGTTTTTTCGTAATACCCCGGTATGCTCACCCCTATAACTTTTTTATTTTTTCAGATAAAACAACGAGATTTGATATATTTGTATATGCCATAAATTAGGATTGATTGACGTATTCAATTGTTTTCGGTTACTTCCTGTTTCGCCAGAAATTACTATAACTTTTGATTTTTATATGGCACTCTCTGTATTTTTTTACTTTATTCGATAGAAAATGACACTCTGAATAGAATGACATAATATCATGTCAACTTTTGACATTTTTGCTTAAAAAAAATCGCATTCTTCAAAACTGATCTATCTAACTTGAAGTGAAGATCTAAAAAAAAAGAAACTTGATTGAAATATTTTTGACCCTGTACATTCATTTAAGTAACTCAGAAAATTCATGGCCCAAATTAAAAACCAAACAGTGCAAATCAAAATTTCTATTTCTGTTTGCCCAACGACAAAGAAACAAAAAATTCTTTGGCCGAACCCCAGCCGCCGTTACAATAACGACGCGGCTGATCGAAAACAAACACCAAAAGAAAAACAAAAGAGAGACGAGAAACAAAAGCTTGTCGGAGCCGCCACCGCGACGAGCTTCGAGAGCTTTTGTTTTCTCGTGGCCTGTTGAATGCCAACGTTGGGGGCGCATCTAAATTGAAATCTACGCGCCCTGGCGACACAGTTGCCAACTAATTCTCATTACGCCTCTAACGCTACCTATTCTCCATTGTACCAATCGATTCCCAGATGAGGGGGGATGATAGAGGAAGAGGATGCGGAAGAAAACTGAGGTTATCGGTCTTTGTGTTGATTTATGCGACAGTTGTGGTTGTCTAATTTTGTAATGTATTTGATAATAAAGTTCTCCTACTCTGAGTGCTTTGAGAAGGCAATGAAAAAGCAAACGATCTAGCTAGAAAAGGAGCGAACACTCCACTAACTGGTTCAGCATTGTTCTGCTTTCCAAGTGAAAACCAATTTAAAGCGGTAATCATTTTCAGCTTATTCAACCATTTCCAATTATGGTGTAGCGTCCCTCACATACTCTCTTTGTAGTTGGACCCATTGTTGTCTATTGTTGGCTATGCGGGTCGAAGTTTTTTTTCTGGAGGTGTAAAATACCTTTACGTACGGAGTGTGGGACTCAATCTCTCCTTAAGCTGCCTGGAGGACACTACCCACTAAACATCACCCCCTCGCTCCTGCCACGTCTACCTGGACCCGCTGGACGCATCTCCTCAAGTAGACGCCGGACTGTTCTTTTTGTTTCAGACTCTTCGCTGTATTTTGCCTCTAGTATATTTTGGGCCAGTTTTGAGATGGCTTCAAAGTTTTCTCTTCTTTCTGTTACCGATTTTAAGAAGGTGTCTGCGGAGATGTTGCCACCAATCGTCATGCGTGCCTCACATCTTTCCTGTTCCCATCTTGGACAAGCAAACATTGTGTGTTCTGGAGTATCATTGGGTTCAGCACAGTATCGGCATTCCGCGACTTCCCTCTTTCCAATTTTACACAGGTAACTCCCAAAATTTCCGTGACCACTCAATATCTGAGTAAGATAGAAGTGTACCTCTCCATGCTTTCTTTTAATCCACATATTTATATTTGGGATGAGCTTATATGTCCATCTTCCTTTTTGCGATACTTCCCATACTGCCTGCTACTGCTGCACTGAGCGGTTTCTCTCCATCTCTCTGCTTGCCCTGGTTTGTACTTTACCCTTGAGAAAGAGTCGTTCTCTTTCTCTTGAGAGAAGATGCAAGGGCACCTGACCCTGTTATACCAAGTTATACCTGCTAATTTCCTAATATCATGGTCCCATCTCAGATTTGGTCTTCTCAGTCTCTTAATTTCTCGTGTGTATCATGCTGTAATTTTTGTGGCCCACCTGTCGTCTGTTCTTCTTTCCAGGTGTCCTGTCCATTGGCATTTAAGGGATTTGACTCTGGGGTGGATGCTCTGTGCATGCTAACTTAATTCTTCTGTTGATTTCTGGTAGCAGAGATCCCGAGCTGTGTATTGGTAATACTGTTATTTCTTTTATATCTGTTTTATTTGCCAAAAAAAATATTTACGTTTTGTCACGAAATAAACCATATAACAAAAAGAACGCTACTGTATTTATATACTTATCCTTTCATAATAAACTGAAAACAAAAAGGGATTATCGATTTCTCTTTTTGCAAACCTTGCCAAAAACAGACATCCCCTACGTCAACCGAAATTTTATCCTCAACCTCCCAAAATCGACATAGTTAGCGTCCTGCATATTATATAGTTTGCTGTCCCAATCCCTATAGGGTCTATTGGGACTCTAAAGTCAAGTTAACAATTTGACAGTAAAAGGGTCTTCCAAATCCTACCTACTCTTGGTCCCTAGCCCTTCGATAAAACCCTAAAAACCGAAAAAGGGACTCGCGACTAGGACAAATAAAAGCGTCTGCAATCACCCAAGGGACTTATAAAGTTTTTAACTGTTTTTGGTTCGTTATGGTTGACTCTTTTCTGTAGCTCAAGTAAAATTTAATTTTTTGTTTATTAATTTTATTTATATATTTTTATTTCTATTTTTTTGTTTTATATTATTTTTATTTTTTATTTTATACTCTTATTTTGTGTTTTTTTTATCTTGTTTTTTGGAATTTATTATATAAGTAACATTTTTTTATTATTTTGATACAGTTTAGGGTTAGAAATTACTTTCTATCTTAGCCATAATATATTTTTATTTTCCGTACATTCTTCATAATATTTTTGAGTATGATTGCTGCTTTATTTTGTCCCAGTTTTGGAGTGCATTTTCTATAAAAAAAATATTTGAATACTATGTATATGTTACGGTTAAAGTCCGATGTCCGGTTAATGTCGACATTAACATGTTAATGTTTGGGTTGGTCTCAACTGTAATATACATATTAGTCAGGCCATACTAGTAAAAAAAAATTGCAAAGTTCCTAATAACGAGAGAATTTTTTAGTATGTTCTAGGCCAAACTAAAACTGTCTCTAAATCTTTGAATAAGAAGACTAAGGAAGGAGCATAATGCTATCCATGTATTCGTGCATGGTGGGCGGAAAAAGAACTTTAGGGTGGGGATCCTTGACAGTTCTGTTTGACGATTCATTTGACACATTTGAATTTGATTTTAAATTTTGTGGATTTGTCAGTCTTTACGGAGCTTATTTTATGTTATTTATTCTACTACTGATAGTTGTATAAAGGTAGTAAATCTAGATGGAAATTGTGGCAGAACTTAAATTAGCAGTGACACTATCGCGATCTTTCGAAAAAGACTCTAAAATAATTGGATGTGTAGCGTGCGGTAGATCTCGGTAAAAATCGAGTGAAATAATGGAACAACTTTTCGCTAGTAAGTGACTATATAATAACATACGTGTAGTAAACCGATCATTTATGAAATTCACTTAAATTAACTAATTATATATTTTTTCTTGCATTTTTGCTTTTATTTACTACTTGTCAAAGACTAGATGTCAAACAATTTAGATACGTCAATTTGACTTACCTGCTTTAGTAGCGTGTCGGATGTTTGTGTTAATAAATAATTATTAAAATTTATCTATTTTTAATATAATAATATGTTTTTATAACAATTTTAATAACTACCAACATTTATTCACAACGTAAAATAAAAAAAAATATTGAGTCTACCCCACGTCTACCCTACATCATAGTGTTACATTTTTTAAATAAAATTAGAACGGCACTGATAAACCGGAATTTAAGTCGGCCATATTTGAGTCCCATCGCGGTGGACCTAAGATGTTTGATATGCTCCTTCCTTAGTCTTCTTATTCAAAGCTCTAAATAAATATATTTTCTGGAATATATTGATATCCATATTATCTTCGAAGACATTAGTAGGGTGAATTTGTTAGAAAAAAAATAGAGAAAAACAAAAGTTTTTTTTCTAATAAAATCCTATGTTTTGTTCATTCAGGAAACGTTTCTGCTTGTCGTATTTTCTTGTCTGCTGTCGCACGAAAATTTTTCGAATGGAAACACAAAAAGTCCCTTACGCATTATAAAAATTCAGTGGCTCGTCGCCCGCAAAAAAATGGAAAAAGTGAATGCCTTAAGGGAAATTTAGGTTTTCCCTTTCTTGTCTTTCTCTTTAAAACGATTTTGTTTCTACTTTTAAAAGCGAATTTCGAACGTGACGATTTTTTTATTCGGTGTCGTGTTTTCTATTTTAGTTTCCTAAAAATAAAACACTGTACCGGGTGGCGAATTAAGAGTGGATGCCGGCTGTATCTCAGAAACTACTTATTGTATAACTTTGAGAAAAAAATTCGAAGTAAATCGACCAAGAGAAATCGCTGGAAATTATTTTCAAGTTCGAAAAATGTCCGCCAGAGGGCGTTTCTCTGATAGCCAATCAGAAAACAAGGTTTTTCTCAAAAATATGCAGGTGAACAGGTATTTTAAATATTACTATTGTAATCGTCGAGAAATTTGTAATTTTTTTGATATAGAGTATTTTGCTCTATCTCATAAAATAAAGTAGTGGGGGAAGGTTAAACTTGCTTTTATTAAAATAAGGATAACTTTGGTTTAGGTTAGCCGATTTAAACAAACTAGAGCTCGTTTAAAAGGGCTTTTTTTCCTTAATGATCTCCAGTATAAATTTTATTTCCATAATTTTTTTCGTGGTAGCTAGAGGGCGCTGTTTGACATCATAACAGATATTGCGCTTTTGCATAAAAGAATAAATAGGAGGCTATATTTATCTTTTCACAGTTAAATAGAGCACAAACTTTCGAAAATATTAGCGCAAACCGCAACTTTCTATCTTCTCTCCAACCGGAGATATTTAGAAAATTAATCTTTTTTAAGGAAGGAAATTAATTTTAGGCTGTCGCCTAGGATTATAAGGTCTAAAAATTATAGTAATAGGCTAGGAAACAAAAAGAGGTACATTGGTTACGTCAAAATATCAAAATGTTTAAGGTCAGTTTTAATGCATCCGAATTTCGGGCGTTTTCTTAAAAAAATGACGCCATAAATTTTTAAACATGTTTATGTAATATTATCGTTCATTCATATAATTTTTACGAATTTCTTTTTTAATTATACGTAGGTAGCTCTGAGATTAAAATGTCCGAAAGTCGGACAATTTTATTAAAATTTCTAGGAATTTTATGCCCCCATATTACTTTTAACAAAAAACAGCCGAATTTCGTATGACCGAAATGTAGCGGTTTATTTCATGTTACGTCATTTAGTTATTAATCCAAGTTTGTCCTTGATTTCACTTGTTTTCTTATTTTATCTGTTGTTTGTATTATTTATTATTATATTATAAAGTTTATGTCTGGGTCATTTTTCATATAGCACCGAAAGTGCGAATCTTAGCGATATGCAATATTCACTATTGGTCCAAATCTACCCTTGATGCAAGTAGTTCAGCACCAAGACCGTTGGTCCGTAAATGTTTAGACAGGAATTCTAGGATGGCGAATGATTGGACTTTTTTAATTATCTGAATGAAATCTAAGAGATAAATTCCCAATTTTGTTAGGGGATCCATCATGATGAAATTGCATTTGTTGCAATGGTGTAGTGGATGCAGTTGGTGCAGTTGTGCCGCTTATTTTACTATGAATATGTGGGGCTTCTTGGATACCACTTACTTTACTAGATAGAGACGCTGGAACGATATATTTCCATGGCCAGCTAGCTCATCGGATTCAATATGCCTGGGTTTTAATTTATGTGGTCAAATGAAGAACGAAAATGGATAAATAACAATTAAATGGTATTAAAATAAAATTAAAATATATGTTTTGATATTTTGACGTAACCAATTTACCTCTTGTTGTTTTCTAGCCTACTACTATAATTTTTAGACTTTATAATCCTAGGCGACAGCCTAGTATGATTTATTTTCTAAACATCTCCCTTTAGAGAGAAGATAGAAAGTTGCAGTTTGCACTAATATTTCGGAAATGTTGTGCTCTATTTAACTGTGAAAAGAGAAATATAACCTCCTATTTCATTTTTTTAAACCATATATGCACGACATTTTTTTAGCATTAAAATATGTTATTACAGTTGAGGGTTGGAACCTTTGGTGTTACACAGCAAAATAAAAACACTAAATCACCACAATACACCAAAACACTTTTACTTTTACACTGGACGCGCGTTTCGCTAACCATGTTAGCATCATCAGCAGATGATTATAAACTAAAGTACAATCTACAAGTTGAGCGTTTATATACTCGCTCAGTGGGCACCGAGTGGGCGTGGCAAAATCTAGCCAACCGAGTCAGAGCCAACTGAGCGTAACAGTTAGATTTCCGCCACTAGAGTAGTAGGAACAAAGAACTTGAAGGAATTGGACCGTTGACTCTGTTCATACTATCTTTACATTTATTAATTCTGATGCTTTCATATGCATCTAATTGCCTGTAATTTGAGACTTGTTTAATTAATTTTAAATTATTAAGATCTATACAATGTTCATTATCAACAATATGTTCGGCAACGCAAGATTTATCCGGTCTACCATATCTTATCTGAGCTAAATGTTCTTTAAATCTAGTTAATATTGATCTTCTAGTTTGCCCAAGATATTTCTGATTACAATCTTTACAAGAAATTTCATAAATACCCGACCTTTCCATTGGAGGTGTTTTATCTTTTGGATTACCTAATAATTGTTGTAATTTATTATTAGCACTATACACAAGTTTATAACTGACATTCTTAAAAATTCCTTTTAGACCACGGGCTAACTCTCTATCAAACGGTATCGAAAAATATTTAGACGTATCTTTCTCCACTTGAAAAGTCGAATTTTCAGAAATCATTAATGATGGTCGGGTATTTATGAAATTTCTTGTAAAGATTGTAATCAGAAATATGTTGGGCAAACTAGAAGATCAATATTAACTAGATTTAAAGAACATTTAGCTCAGATAAGGATATGGTAGACCGGATAAATCTTGCGTTGCCGAACATATTGTTGATAATGAACATTGTATAGATCTTAATAATTTAAAATTAATTAAACAAGTCTCAAATTACAGGCAATTAGATGCATATGAAAGCATCAGAATTAATAAATGTAAAGATAGTATGAACAGAGTCAACGGTCCAATTCCTTCAAGTTCTTTGTTCCTACTACTCTAGTGGCGGAAATCTAACTGTTACGCTCAGTTGGCTCTGACTCGGTTGGCTAGATTTTGCCACGCCCACTCGGTGCCCACTGAGCGAGTATATAAACGCTCAACTTGTAGATTGTACTTTAGTTTATAATCATCTGCTGATGATGCTAACATGGTTAGCGAAACGCGCGTCCAGTGTAAAAGTAAAAGTGTTTTGGTGTATTGTGGTGATTTAGTGTTTTTATTTTGCCGATTAAAATATGTAGCACTTATAGTAACTTTTAACCTCAAAATTTCATTCGAATCACTAAAAGTACTTGGAAGAACATTATAATAAATTGAAAGATTATTAAGATTTTAACCCCTTGTAGCTACGAAACAAAGCAGAATCGGACCTATGTTGATATGAAAAATAAATATCATTTTTACGTGAGGAATCTCCCTGTATACAGGAATTAATAAAATCTTGTAAAAATATTGATAAATCTACGCATTGAATTTATCTCCTCTGGGCGCACTAATAGGGTGAATATTTATAGAGAAATTATCGATATCTGAAAAGCAATTTAAGCGTCCGTCTCTACGTATCGGGCTTTGGCACACAAATGGGAATGTAATTAAATTCAATACACACACGCGGCTCCGTAATCAAAACACACATTTATCTGTTTCTAACGGGGCGAAAGGCATTTTCAATTTCAATTCCCTGTGATTTATCGACGAGCGCTGGAGAGATTAGTCCAGAAAAAGTCGATCGCGAATATCCTACCCAGAGACGTGTCTTTTGTGATTATTCATATATCTGTATATCTGCTAATTTGGGCTGGCGTCTGTAAAATTGTACAGACATAAGGCCCTCTCAGACGCTCAGTTTTTTCGCATAGACCGAGGAGACTATTATTAGATATCATTGACTTAAAAATGTATTTTTTTTCCATAGCAACTCTTAAAATTGCCTTATATACAGGGTGTCCCAGGCTGAGCGTGCATAGAAGTTTCTAGAGAACCACAATATCTAGATCGGGGATTTTTTGCACATCATTGTTTTACAACAAGATCTATCGATTAAAAATATTTTCAATATGGCAGCACTTCCGGAAATACTGGAAGTTGACGACAACTTTCTTATTTTAAATAGGTTTCCCCCCGTTTTTTATTACATACTTAAATTTTCTGTAAAATTTTATGAATTTTGGTATCAAACACTCTATACCTAACATTAACCGTTTTTGAGAAAAAAAAATATTTAAAATTTTTGGACGAAAAAAACTGCCTGTCAAAAATATGTGTATAGTCTAAACGTCAAATTTAGTGTGTGATTACCACAACCACTGTGCCTAAAGCTAATTATTTGCCTGCATAGTTTGCCTGTGCTACAGAACTGAGTATCTGTGTAGGCTTTTAGAGTTGAGAACATCAGTAAAAGATTAGCAAATGTGTTTCTCTAAGAATCCCTTTAGAACTAGAGCCCTCTAAGTGAGACTAATCAACAATACGCTCAAAGTTTCGGAATAACAGCTCCCAATTATGGCTGTTAAAAAGCAACTTTCTAGCTCGTTTGGTATATCCCGTGATTATACAACGATATCTACGGTCATATAATGACGCCGAAAATTCTCGTTTAATATCAGAAACGACGACATATTAACTTGTTACTCGTCCTCATTAATTTTATAAGCTTGTCGCTTCAAAGCGCTGTTTGCAGCCTCTATGTAGTCGCTCTGACTAAACCAAATAAAGTTATAATTTCAATTACGCGAGCAAACAGCAGCTCGTAGCATCACAGGTTCGAACTAGAAAACCTCGTCGTTAAAATTTTCGATAAGCGATTTTGGATAGCGTTCAAATCTTTATTAAATTCTACCGGGTGCGTCTCAAAATTGGCTCACCCCTATAACTTTTTTATTTTTTCAGATAAAATAACGAGGTTTGGTATGTTAGTATATGACACAAATTAGGATTGATTGACGTGTTCAATTGTTTTTAGTCACTTCCTATTTCGCCGGTAATGATGATAACTTGTGATTTTTAAATGGCACCCTCGGTATTTTTTTACTTTATTCAATAGAAAATGGCACTCTAAATAGAATGACATATTATATGTAAACTTTTGACGTTTTTGTTTAAAACAAATCGTAGTTTAAATTTCAATCTAGAGTGTGTTAAAAACACTAATTTTTAATCAAGGAGCCTTGGAAACAGTGATTGAAGTGCTTTCCATAAAAAGATGAACAGTGCTTTCCATAAAATCAATAAAATGAAAAATATACGAAATAATATACATGTACTGATTTCTTTCGAAAATCGACAACTATGAAACTAGGAACCCTTCCCGGACACAAACGGTACATTGTGAAACAGGAAATTGTAGAGAGAAACAAGCCCTATAACATAGGATACAACATTTTAACGAACAGTGCTTCCCATAAAATCAATAAAATGAAAAATATACGAAATAATATACATGTACTGATTTCTTTCGAAAATCAACAACTATGAAACTATGAACTCTTCCCGGACACAAACGGTACATTGCGAAACGGGAAATTGTCGAGAGAAACAAGCCCTATAACATAGGATACAACATTTTAATGAACAGTGCTTTCCATAAAATCAATAAAATGAAAAGTATACGAAATAATATACATGTACTGATTTCTTTCGAAAATCGACAACTATGAAACTATGAACCCTTCCCGGACACAAACGGTACATTGTGAGACAGGAAATTGTAGAGAGAAACAAACCCTATAACATAGGATACAACATTTTAACGAACAGTGCTTCCCATAAAATCAATAAAATGAAAAATATACGAAATAATATACATGTACTGATTTCTTTCGAAAATCGACAACTATGAAACTATGAACTCTTCCCGGACACAAACGGTACATTGCGAAACGGGAAATTGTCGAGAGAAACAAGCCCTATAACATAGGATACAACATTTTAATGAACAGTGCTTTCCATAAAATCAATAAAATGAAAAGTATACGAAATAATATACATGTACTGATTTCTTTCGAAAATCGACAACTATGAAACTATGAACCCTTCCGGACACAAACGGTACATTAGTTAAAAAATGCCCAAATCGTATTTTTAATCATATCTCAATTTTTTTTCAAATGGAACGATGGATGTAACTAGGGGGTGGACAGGGGGGTTTAGCCCCCCCAGATGACCAGTGCGTATCATATAAAATTGGTTTTAACCTCACATGAATCTTATCTTATAGTGACCTAAGCCCCCCCAAAAGACTTGAGCCCCCCTAAAAGTATATGTCTAGTTGCGCCCCTGCATAGGATACAACATTTTAATGAACAGTGCTTTGCATAAAATCAATAAAATGAAAATATATAAAACAATATATATTGTACAGAGATAAAGATAATGTCTTAAAATGCATCATGGCTTATGACATTTGGTATTCCAACAACAATACTAAAATAATACAGAAAAAAAATTATTACAATTTAATTATTTTTAATAAAATTCAAACTGGTATTTTTTTAAAGAATGAAAACAGGTAAAACATAATTTCTTCATTTTTTCCCATTTATCATTCCCTTTAGTTTTCAGTGAATACTTGTGTAACACTCGCTAATGAATAAAACATAATAATTCTTCACATTCTCCGATGCCCTAATTCATAATTTATAGGGATTTGACGTCCGTCTGATAGATTATACGCGCGTTGAATTATTACAGCCTTTGCCTCTGGTTAGATGTCCGCATAGCCGTCCCAATTTTATTTAATATTCTGTTTTTGGCGCGCCCAAATTGAAAACTAATTGCTACCCCTCGTGTCCGAGCCTAATCGAATTTTATCTGTTTTTTTTCTGACAGCTTCGGACTGTAGCCCGTTTTAATCAAATTATTTGTTGTCGGCCATTTTTTTGTCGGAATGAATTTGAAATATTTAGTTTCATATACATTGTAGGGCTTGTTTCTCTCTACAATTTCCTGTCTCACAATGTACCGTTTGTGTCGGGGAAGGGATCATAGTTTCATAGTTGTCGATTTTCGAAAGAAATCAGTACATGTATATTATTTCGTATATTTTTCATTTTATTGATTTTTTGGAAAGCACTGTTCGTTAAAATGTTGTATCCTATGTTATAGGGCTTGTTTCTCTCTACAATTTCCTGTCTCACAATGTACCTTTGTGTCGGGGAAGGGATCATAGTTACATTGTTTTTCTTGTACAGGTAGATATGTCAATTATTTTTGAGCAACTGCATAGAAAGCACTGGATAGAAAGGAAGGAGATATTTATATTCAAGCAAAAACAAAATGATTTAGAAGCTCTGCTTGCGATAATAAATTGTTCTAGTTTCTTGCTCGGGAAATTTATAACTTCCTTGGCGAATATTTCTAAAGTTTGCCTTAGAAAATTCTTTGGGAAAAGTATGTATATTAAAGTAAGGAGAACGAAAACTGTAGAATTCTTGGTACTATTAAATAAATCCTTTTTTAATGAAACGGAAAATATTTCTGTTATATTTTATTTTATTTTATTTGAGTCTCTTTATAGCAAACTTACGGCGTATGATTTATACTAGCACTAACGAATGTTTTTAGAGTTGTAAAAATATCGAATAATAAACTCTCTAAAATCGATTGTAAGAAAATCATATTATTAAAGAGAATGCATGATATTTATTATTTTTTAGTAGTATTTGAACTCTTGTTATACGCTGTGGACAACAGAGAGTCTTGGGTCAGTATTTACATAAGTTTAGGAGTGAATCGCTGTGGGAATTTTGTAAATCTGAGAGAGAAAGATGCGAAATGTTTATTACATAACTACGACAATATACAGAACATATTAATATTTTTCGGCTAAAAAAGAAAATCATTTCTATGGTAATTGATATTTTAATTTTGAATGTGGTGCTGCACGTATGGAATGTCTAGAATTTAGAATATTTTTTATGCTTATTTCTAGATTTTTATATACCGAAATTTTGCCTTTAACTAAATATTTCTTTAAAAATGTTTCTCAAAATATTTCAGCATAGTTTTTTTTTGTGGAAGATGCACTCGAGAACTGAATCAAAATAAAAGAGTTATCGTATTCAAAAATATTATGGACGGAAAATAAAAATATTTTATGGCTACGAAGGAAAGTAATTTCTAATCCTAAAGCTGTATCAAAATAAAAAAATGTTGTATTTAGAAGAGAAAAATCCAAATAAAAAATAAAAATAATTCTGTCATTTTTTCAACTTATTCCTGACATAAGCAATCCGTCTCCGTGCAGCTTTTCATTTTCCCACCTTTACGCGATCCGTCAACCGTGAAACTCGGTCTCAGGCACTCTCAGTTTTTTCTTCTTCCATCTTCTTGAAGCAGAGCAGCACTTTCGACAACTTGTTGAGGTCTTGTTTCAGCTACGTTCGTTCTCCCTTTAAATATTCATGGGTTAGGCCTTGTTATATTTCAAGTTCGGTTAGTGGCGCCCTGGAAGGGTGAGGAATGATGCGGAGGAGGAAGGACGTCCCTGGAGGGAGGGAGCTCTGAAGGTTGGAGGAAAATAAGGAGGGACGTGGAGAAGAAAAGGCCGTATTAAAAGTTAGAAGTTTGCGCCGCGCTTTTTTTTCTTCTGGCGGGACGTGGATATGGAAATTGGTATTTTAATTTTGCATGTGGTGCACGTGTGGAATGTCTAGGAATTTACAATATTTGTTATATTTATTTCGACATTTTTATACGGTATGATCGAAAAAAAAACGGCGTCCAGTTGGCTTGGAAATGAACATATATACAGGGTTGTTCACCACATACGACACGGAGTATTGTAGTTAAACGATTAGATTTTTGCAAATTGCAAGTTTTGGGTTCGTTGAAGGACTATTAGAGCTACAATTTAAAAATATTTTTACAAGATACAGAGTGTCCCAAATAAGTAAAAAATATCAAAGTTGTATTTTTTTAAACGTAACACCCTGTACATTATTACATTTTTAGTTTCTACGATTAAAATAAAGGTAAATTTGATTAAGGTTTACCGCATTTTAATGTTATAGTTTTTGAAATATTTAGGTTTTTGTCAAAATACAGTAATAATTTTAATGCTTTATTTCTCTAGGCGTATTTAAGTTTTTAAAACCAAATATTGTACTGAAGTATTTCTATTTACTAAATTTTGTGTTGCAATAATAAAAATTATATTACCTTATACAGAGTGTCTAAAAATTTATTTTAAATAATAACTAGCTTTAAACGGCAATAACTTCTTTAATTTAAATGGAACACCCTGTATATTTTATGAGAATCGGATGCACAATTTAATTGTCTATCAAATAGCATTATATCATTTTTTACCTATGTCTTCAGGTTTTCGTAGAAAATGCATTTTCTTATAATTTAGACCTCAATTATCAATATAGCCATGGAATATTGACATTTTAGATTTTTTTTTAAAGATGTAACAAATTTTTAAAGGGTACAGATACTAATATTGTCGATATAGTTCGTTTATGTCATTAAAAATAAAAAAAATTGTTTAAATATTTGTAAAAGAGGACCAATTAATATGATTCGAGTATATTCAAACTACATTAATTGACTGTTTGCGTGGATTAATAATAATTGCTCCAAATACTAAAAAACTGAATTTTGTATGTGCATTAGATAGTGCGGTAAAAAGTAACACCTTAAAAATGTTATTTCATTTTTTGACGAATGCTTATTTATAACAACAGAAACGTTCATTTTCATAACTTATTATTATATTGATTTCTGATTCCAAATCCACATTTATTTAGAATAATTTATTAACTAACACAATTGTAATTAATTAATATTTGGGCGGAAATAATGGTGTTATATTTAATTAATGGTATACTTTTTTATAAAGATTTAAATAGTTTTGTTTTTGTATACAAATAGGCTGGTAATATTATCGCTTTTAGCATCTGCACATTTTGTACATTTGTTGCTTTAAAAACAATCTAAAATGTCAATATTCCATGGGTATATTGATAAATGAGGTCTAAATTACAAGAAAATGCATTTTCTACGGAAACTTCAAGAGGTAGGTAAAAAACGGTATAATACAATTTGATGGACAATTAAATTGTGCATCTGATTCTCCTAAAATATACAGGGTGTTCCATTTAAATTAAACAAGTTATTGCCGTTTAAAGCTAGATATTATTTAAAATAAATTTATAGACACTCAGTATGAGGTAGTATTATTTCTATTATTGCAACACAATAACTGATCAATAGTTAAACTTCAGTAAATATTTAGTATTAAAAACTTTGATACCCTTGGAGAAATGAAGCCTTAAAATTTTTACTGCAATTTCACAAAATTGAAAATATTTCAAAAACGGTAAGGTTTAAGTGTGATAAACCTTAATCAAATTTACCTTTATTTTAATCGCAGAAACTAAAAATGTAATAATATACAGGTGTGTTCCATTTAAAAAAATACAACTTTGATATTTTTTACTTATTTGGGACACTCTGTATTTTGTAAAAATATTTTTAAATTGTAGCTCTAATAGTCCTTCAACGAACCCAAAACTTACAATTTGTAAAAATCTAATCGTTTAGCTATAATACTCCATGTCGTATGTGGTGAACAACCCTGTATATTCCCGATATAACTTTACATATAAAATTGCCAGAGCTACTTATTAATCCGTAGTTTTACGGATTTTGGGTACAGTACGTTAATAATACGGATTTTCTATCATTAAACAATTTAATATAATTTTATACGATTAAACAAAGAACGGCACCAGAGTGGGCTTGGAAATGAAGATCGCTGTTATTTCATATGTAAAATATTATGGTAGATGTCAATAATCGTCATTTCCAAGCCAACTAAACGACTTTTTTTCGATCATACGACATATTCAGTACCTGTAAAAGAATTTTTATTTTTGTTGTTTATTCTATGTTTAACACGAATAAATTTTCAATACATAAACGCGGATTTTTCATCCAAAGATATTTTCGTCAAACGTATTACAGATATTAGACATTTTAATATGGCAACACTGTCGCTTTCAGATCCACACCGTCTCCGATATGACTTCGCTGGCCGAATTAGAGAAAAGAAATGTTTTATGCGTTGACCGCAGAACGATTGGTGTCTCCACCGTACAGCACTTGAGACGTGAGGGGAAATTAAATCAGCCTTGTCACGAATTCGCCCATTAGGTTGCGTACCTTCTTAATTCTTTCAATCAACGATTATATGTAAAGCTTATATTTCTTTGGTACTATAATTTTGCTTCAGGTTATTGTTAATTTTTATTTTACTTTGTCCCAATTTTCCTTAACAAGATGATTTAGTTTGGGCCAACCTGGCGTGGACGTCCACGTGAGGCACGACATGGAGGGCCCCCCAGGATCTGCCGCGGTACTACACCTGCAGTTCCTGGTCAACGAGGGGGCCCTGATAACTGCCACTGCGGACGACACCCTACATCTGTGGAACTTTCGGCAAAAAGTACCCCAAATAGTACAGAGTTTAAAGTTTCAAAAAGAAAAGTGAGTTTTAGACATTATTTAGACTGATATAATTACTGATATTTATGTTTTTTTTTCTTCAGGATAACCTGTATGCACCTTCCTTTACAGTCAAAATGGCTGTACATTGGTACAGAGAAAGGGAACGTTCACATAGTACAAATAGAAAATTTCTCGCTGTCTGGCTACGTGATTAATTGGAACAAAGCAATAGAATTAACTAGAAAAACTCATCCCGGATGTATAGTACATCTTAGTGACAATCCTTTAGACGCCAGCAAAGTAAGTAATATACAGGGTGGTCCGAATTGTAACTGGGAAAATTTGATGTTAGAAAAAATGAGAAATTGGATGTCGGTATGACATCTACTTTTTTATATTTTTACTGTTTTGAAGAGTAATAATGTTTTTCTCGCAAAGGTTTTCATAAATTTTCCGTCTAGTGAACATGTTTAATTTTTATCAATAATTACATGTATTCGTGTTCATACAGTAATGAAATACCGTATGATCGAGAAAAAACGGCGTTAACGATGGCTATGAAATGAAGATCGCTGTCATTTTATATGTAAATTTATATGGGAAATGTCATTGATCGTCATTTCCCAGCCAACTGGACGCCGTTTTTTTTCGATCATACGGTACAAGTATACAGGAGAAAAGTTGTAACTCTTCACAACAGTTAAAACTATGTAGGTGGCGTCCTCTACAATTAGGAGTCATACTGATATCGAATTTTCACTGAAATATCGACGCGAAAATTATTTGTCTACTCTCCAAAAAAAATCCTTTATGGGTATTTCGCCACTGCACTACAAGAAAAATCTACAAAATAAAATAGTTTTTTTTTGTAAACACTTCTGCGTTAAACCTAAACGGACACTGCTTGTCAGAAGTTATGTTTACAGTAATACAAATTTGTCTAACAAAGAAAAAAATGCTTAACGTTTCGGAAAGTTATCTCTTTCCGTCGTCGGAAGCAAAAAAATACAAAGAATAAAGAAGAAAAATATTTAAAATATTTAAATTCAACTATTCGAGAACACTTTACTTTTTTAAACCAGATAGGCCTACAAGAAACCGTTGACTTTCTTGAAAAAAAGAGAACGTTCCGAAAAACTTTCCGTAAACTTTCCGAAACGTTAAGCATTTTTTTCTTTGTTCGGCAAATTTGTATTACTGTAAACATAACTTTTGACAAGCAGTGTCCGTTTAGGTTTAACGCAGAAGTATTTACAAAAAATAACTATTTTATTTTGTAGATTTTTCTTGCAGTGCAGTGCCGAAATGCCCATAAAGGATTTTTTTGGAGAGATGAATCCGCCATATAGGTATAGACATTATTTGACTACTGTTGTATCACTCTTTTATGTTAATCTAAGTATATTGACATTTTTTACAGCTGTTAATAGGTTACGAATCAGGCCAAGTAGTACTATGGGATCTCAGAAGCAAAATGTCCGACATGCGATGGCAGACTGCCGAACTGAGGTCGATCGCGTGGCACTACGAGGGTAAACAGTTCATGTGTTCCCACACAGATGGCACCCTGACCACGTGGAACATTCGAAATAATCAAAAATCTGTGCACGTTTCGCAACCACACGGTAAGTGTGTCTCTTATTTGTTCTAGACTTTCCTAAAAAAGTCTCTAAAAATGTCATGTCCTGTTCACAGCTAAATTAAATAAAGATGGTAAACCGGAACAATGTAAAACAATCAATAAAGTCGAGTGGAAGAGTAGCAAGACAGGGTAAGTAAGTTCAGTTATATTATTTTACCTATATGTAATATTAACCTTTTGTTGTAACCACAGCATATTCACTAGACAGCCAGTCGGCTTTATAACTCAGGTTGTAGAGCACCAGACTCAATATTTTTTTTATAAACGGAGCTTCAATGGAGCTCATAAAATGACTGTTACATAACATAAGATAAGCGAATATTTAGGTAAGTATGCAAAGACCAAGTTGAGAGTTTTAGGACAAGTAATACACCTCTCAGGATCTCTGCTACCAAAAATCAACAGAAGAACTAAGTTAGCATGGAGTACATATAAAAGAAACACAATCATATTTAAATCACACTTTACCTAAAGAAGAAAACATTCGATCAATGTGTATTACCTGTCATAACCTGACCCGTGACATTATAAGGAAACTGTAGGTCGCACAACGCTCAATGAAACGTGATATACTGCGAATAATAAAAAAAGACCATAAAAAGATAGAGTGGATACTACAAAAGACTCAGGTAATAGATGTCATCCACAGAATCAAATCCCTCAAGTAGTAATGGGCAGGATATCTGGCAAGAAGGACTGACAACAGATGAACCACCAAAATTACAGCTTGGTACTCACGAGGAAATAAGAGACCTAGAAGAAGAGCAAAGCTGAGATGGGACCATGATGTTAGGCAATTATCAGGGATAACTTCTCCCCGAATAGACAACAATGGGCCTAACTACGAAGAGAGTTTCTAAATATGTGAGGGAAACGCTATACCATAATTGGAAATAATTCAATAAGCTGGAAATTACAATGATGCAGAGTTTCAAGTAAATGATCGCATATCGACTGGCTGTCTAATGAATTGGATATGATTTTACAATACCACTTTTAAAAATTTTTAAATTAGTTTGTCTAAAGTTATTCGAAAGTTGTTGGTGTTTTAAAATCCTTAAAAATATGATTCAATATAGAAAGCTATAAAGATGAATAGATAAATCAATTTTTAATAAAGTTTTGAAAATGCAAAATACTTTGATTTAAAGTGTTTTAAACTTTTTTGTTTCTATTCGTTTTAGTGAATCATTTGTGATATTTTCTGGAGGCATGCCCTACGACCAAGCTCGAACGCCCAGTATTACAGTTGTACATAACAAAACTACCACAGTACTCGAAATGGAGCACAACGTCATCGATTTCGTCACTGTGTGCGAATCACCCTACATTAGTGGTAATTTTTTTAAATTATATCTAATGTCTATAAGGATACAGTTACGTTGTAGATGTTGAGATTTAGAGCTCGTTCACAGGAAGCCACTTGTGTCCAATACCGGTCTTCAGATTTAGCAAAGCGTTGTTTAAACTTTACGTATACAGACGAACCACTCTGGGGACTACACTGCTTTTAGTAGCGTAGCAGTCACTGTATAGTGTCTCGTTCTTGCCACAGGCCCGGACGCAGTTGTAGTTTTAGCTGTACAGGGTGGGTCAAATTCGACGCTTTTAAATGGAAACACCCTTTTCTATAGGAGATAGACAAAAACTAATATCTGTTACCGTTTCGGAGTTACGGGGTGTTTTTCAAAAAATATGTATTTTTAACAAATCGCTGTAACTTTTTTGCTGTGGAAAATTTTGTATTTTTATGGAAACATTTCCAAAGCACCTTTTTACGTAGAATTTAATGGTTTAAGATTAATTTTTTTAAAACTAATAATTTAAGAATTATCAACAGAAAATTTGATTTTTTATATGGGACACCCTGTATATTTTTAATTTATTGAAAAGAATTTAAAATTACCTTTCCAAAAATATAACACACTTGATATTTTGCTCGATTCCTCTTCGAGATATAGAGTATATAAAAGTTCGCCCACTTTAAATAAGTAGGCTTTGAACGGCACCGGCTGTAATGCAAAAAAATTCTAGCTGTGAGCATCAATTAAAACGAAAATAATATTTGCTATGAGAGATGCAGAATTTTATAACAATTTAAAATATATTTAACCAACATCATCACATTTAAACTATATCTAATAAATAAGGAACCTTTATTCTTCGGCAAATATATCCATAGGATTAGATCCATGGGCACTAAGTCAGGCGGCCTCGACGGCCAACGGCTGGGATCTTGGTTAGCTATTCAATTATTCTTGAAATTGGCTGCAAAAATTTGCTGATAACTTCAGTGTTCAGAGGCGGTGCCTCGTCGTGCTGGAAAAATATGTTTTCGAGTTCCATTAAGGGCATATCATCAATAAGGGGTCCAAAGCCTACTAGTTAAAAGTGGCGAACTTTTAAAAATTCTGTATTTCGAAAGGGATTATAACAAAATATCAAGTGTGCTATATTTTTGGGAAGGTAATTTTAAATTCTTTTCAGTTAATTAAAAATATAGAGGGTGTCCCAAATAAAAAATCATTTTTTCTGTCAATAACTCTTAAATTATTAATTTTAAAAAAATTATACTTAAACCATTAAATTCTACGTAAAAAGGTGCTTTGGAAATGTTTTCATAGAAATACAAAATTTTCCACAGCAAAAAAGTTACAGCGATTTGTTAAAAATGCACATTTTTGAAAAACACCCCGTAACTCCGAAACGGTAACAGATATTGATGTGCGGTTTTCACCATCATGTTTTTGATGAAAATTGAGCTCCAGACACCGATGTTAGTTTTCGTCTATATCCTATAGAAAAGGGTGTTTCCATTTAAAAGCGTCGAATTTGATCCACCCTGTACATTGTTTTCATTTATGTCGTGTTTTCGGTTTGGTATTATTATTTTCGTGGGGAGTTTCTTTATTATTTAAATATTAATTATGGAAAGAAATCTTGGTTGTAGTATCAAAGATTTTATAACTTCCATGAAAGGAGAACGAATTATTTGGGACAGTAAATTACAAGATTATTAGTAACAAAATTATAAAATACACTTTTTTGATATCTCTCAGATAATAATGGGTGTATCCGTAATTTTTTCTTTAGTCTCCTTATTCTTCGTCACTGTTGAATTATTAACAACACAGTCAGTAACGGTGTCGGACACAAGTGACTCTTATTCATTTATTAGAAAAAAACTAAAATAATAATTTCAGATATTCAAGAACCCACCGCTATCATTGCCCTACTCCAGAACGACCTGGTCGTTATGGACCTCCAAACTCCGGGATTCCCCTGTTTAGAAAACCCTTATCCCATGGACATTCACGAGTCACCAGTGACGTGCGTCAGTTACCTGGCGGACTGCCCTGCCGACTTGATCCCTGCGTTCTACTCAGTGGGTAGGGCGGGAGCTCTTAAAAGACAGGGATTTAGTGATATGGACTGGCCGATCAACGGAGGCAGCTGGTCTGCGCAGGCGTGTAGCTACGCCGAAGTGATACTTACGGGGTAAGAAGGAAATTATGCCCTTGTTTAGAGAATGGTTTCTAAAGCTTGTTTCACAGATTATACAGATTATAATCTTTGTTTTTTCTTTATTGTTTTTCGTGGTTCCAATTTTCGGAATCGGGCACTAGTTAGGTTACTAGTTTGCGCACATAGCACGCCCCCTTATGGCCTGTAAAATTGTGCACAGCGCCTGACCGGCACAGTTATTAGAGAGATATCGGAAAACCGAATAGCGTCATCCAGTATTTACGCGTATCTCATCATGGTTACGATATGCGCGAGTCAATTTTTAACGCAACACCCGCTAATAACGTTACCGCCTGACGTAATTTGCGGATCAATTACACCAAGCGCTCTTTCTAAATAACCTCTGATAACGTTTAAAAATTGCTTAAATGGGCATGTGCGGGTATTTGACAACCGTCGCCGGCCGGCGAGATCTTTTATTTTAGGTTATGTTTGAATTGTTTTGAATTATTGCTTTAGTTTTATTAGGTAATTTGATATTTAAGTAGCTGGGATTAGTTTTAATTAAATAAATATGGCCCAAAATATGGATTCCACCTCTTCCAATACTAAAGAACCTATAAAGAGTCTTAGGTTTACAGTAGATGACGACTTAGCCCTTCTAAGAGAATTTGTTGCTTGTTGCCCTAAACTTACTGGCAGACGTTGAACAATAAAGCACTGGAAATAAACACTTTAGCCCTTTAGTTTTAAAATACCTAGTAAACAAAACAATTTCAAAGTTTTAAATTCAAAGTTAGGTTAAGTTTAAATAGCGGACGCGACGCGATCAGAATTCTTTCCGATCGGTAACTATAAATGAAGAGAGTTAATACCACCTCACGTAAAGGAAATAACACCTGGCCTTATTAACGTCCATGCACGCTATTCGGTTTAGCGATATCTCTCTATTACGCTGTTTATTGTTATTTTACGCGAGTTTATTTTTGCGCACAGGAAATTTGACTCGTTTGCACATCGTCATAAAAAACAACTTTCGTACCACGAATTAGGGACAAGATTTTTATCTGTATACTTATAGGATACCTAATCTGTGCTTGTTTCATGTACACGCGAATCGCGAATTGTGGAAAGCGATTCGCCAAAAAATATTCGTAAAATTTGGACCTATTTCATACAGTCGCGAATTTTTAGGGACATTTAATTTTTACTCCACTGAAACTTACCAAAAAAATCATAACCTGAGATAACTTAATTTGTTTTTTATTCGTGTTTACAATATTTATTTTATATTTTATAGTATACAATATGAGTTTAAATTTGTTTAATGATTATGAATATCGATTTCGACTGTGGGATTGGAACAGAAGGCGCAAAATTGCCATTTACTTATTATTGAAACGTAGAAGAAAGAAACGGGTTTATAGATCATTTGGGACATTTGAAATATTTAAATTTCGTAAGCAACAAGGTGCTTATCGCAATTTAATTTAAGAAATCAAAATAATCTATTTTTCCAGGCACGCAGATGGTAGTATTAAGTTTTGGGAAGCCAGCGCTGGCACGCTGCAAGTTTTGTACAAGTTAAAAACGGCCAAGGTTTTCGAAAAACCGAAAACGCGCTCTGTGGACGCCGAGGATGATCCTTTCGCGATATATCTAATATCCCTCTGCCCCGAATCCAGGAAACTATGTGTAGCTGGAGCTTCTAGTCATGTTATTCTTTTCACGTACAAGAAAACAGAAAGTAACGACGAAGTAAGGAGGGTTTTTTTGTATGAAAAATATGTTTTTAAGTTTATTACTCTTTTATAGGTTATGGTACTAGAGATTCCGATAGTTTACGAGGTTATTGAGGACGAGATATCGCCGGACTGTCAGTTTTCTGGACCAGGAAGTGCGGGCTCAGGAAACAGGCTAGATTTGTTGGACTTAGACAATAAAAAAGTGAGTTATGAATTAAATATCTCTTAACTATCTTATATTAATCTTGCATAAGTTTATCCTTTTGGTTCAACAGGTTTTGACATGATCTGTCTACTTCATCGCTGCACGCTGTCACCTGCCCGCGCACTATTTTAAAATTTAAATATTAATAACGTATAATATGTTGTTTTTTTTATGGGTAATGGCATTATTTCAACCTGTTATTTTAGATATTCATCATATCTATCCGTTTCTTGTTTTTGTTTAAATATGCCAGAGATTAAATTTAAATTTATAAGTAAAGGCGCGAATAGTCAAACGCTAAATTGATCTACTTGGTAGAGAGAAACTTAGAAAACTACTTCTATTGGTTAGTATGAAATAAATCAACTAATCGCGAAGCATTTCTCACGCTTGGGTAGTTCAAAGCTGTTGTACGAAAAGGACCGACTTATGTGGATTTTGTATAACATCATCTGAAAAATTTGGCTTCAATTTATGTTCCTTACTAGCAATATATTCTTATAATATATTTGGGTGATACATATTATTTGAGACCTGCTTTACAGATTAAAAAGTCGCAAAACAAAAAGTGACCGTATTATTTTATAATATTTTCGAGCCAGACTGTGATTTGTCGGTCATTTGCGGCTTTATTTTCGAGAAAAAAGGCTACTTCTTTTTTTTCCATAGCAACTGTTAAAATTGCCTTATATCTATCAAAAATAGATAAAATATTACCACGGCACATAAAACAATCGGCACGCCAACTCTGCTCAGATTCCTTTGTTTAAAATTTCTATAAAATTTGACCTTGACGGAGCCATTATGGTTTCCTAGTCAGGGCCGGATTAAAACGTATCAAAAAATTTCTCAGAAAATACGACAGGGTCTTACGCATACTTCTCGACAAGTAAAAATGAAAAAATCAATTAAATATTTCACTGTAGAGAATAGACAATTAAAATTAAAAAACATGCAACTAACAAAAACATGCCAGGAGTTACAAACAAGAATTAAAGAAATACCAATAAAATATTTATTGAATATAAAGAGGCTACGTACAAATTATGCCCATCAATGGGCGTAGCAAATTTTATTAATATTCAAATTTCACAAATTAATAAATCCACAATTTTTTTGAGAAACTTCTATTTTTTTCATGGCAGGAAACAAAGTAGGTACCGCATTGTATTTTATACGGTTACAAAGTGAATTGGTAAACATTTTAAATTCAAAATGAACAGAACGCAACTTGTACCTTTTGTGGGCCTTATTTATATCTTCAAAATGTATTGTTAACTTATTTTAGATATACTCATTTTATTTACTTTTATAATTATATTTAAATTAATAGTATGATGATTTTTAAATTTAATTTTTAATGTCTAGATACAACATTAAATTTTACTAAATATTTAACATTAAATCTTACTAATATTAAAGTTTGTTAAGATTTTTAATTAGATCTTCCTATTCAGCTGAATGTCCTAATATGTATACTACTGTTTTTTTTTTACAACTAAAATATGTTAAAATAATTAATCACATATATACATACCTAATAGGATCTCTAGGAAACAGAAAGAAACTTTTATTGAACAACAAAAATAAAACTACTAAAACAAATTATATTACATTATAATAATAATAGCTCCCGTATATAGCGTTTAACGCCTTGGAAGTAGCAAGGTACAGCTTGCCATGCTAGAGCCGTTCGGTATACAAGAAAGGTAATGTGGCTAGCACTACGCTTCAACCGCCTATTATTTCTCGAAATTTCGCGTTACCTCAGGATTGTGAATCCCAAGTACTCATTTAAGGCTGAGTCGACCTAGGTACCCAAACTATTTTTATTTTAATAAAAATTGTCGGTTCATGAAATGCCGGGTGTGGGATTCGAACCCACTACCTTGAGATTGGTAGACGAGAGCCTGTACCTCTACACCACCGGGCACCTTTTAGCAATTGTAATACATAAGAAACGAAAATAAAACTAGAAAACCCAAATATATCACATAATAAACAAAAATAAAACAACAAAAACAAAATATATCACTCAAGAAAAAATCAAAATAAATTAAGTCGCACGCTACTGACCCGAATCTGCCATAACTGTGTGTTGCCGCTGAAAAAACTACGACACTGGTTACTTTCTGTTGATGGAAACACAAATGACGGCGTGCGCGAGGATATGCGCGTAGCGTTCCCGCCAAAGCGAGTCGGCCTGCCGTGTGATTTATATGCCGTGATCTTACTTTAACCGCAAGGGTAGATTAAATGATACTTTAGCAGCGAGGATAGGTTAAAAACTTTATTTCTTCTCGCACGTTTTTTAATTGCTTCCATTTTTGAAAATTTTTGTATTCCTTTTCATAAGTTATCCTCATACGCTCCAATTCAATCAGCAATCGACACGAAAGAGAATTAAAAAATATTGACTCAAAACTGACAACTAAAGAGACAGCTTTATTTATTTGTTAAATTACATAGAAACCAACGCCAACCCAGCACAATATTTTTTCTACTCGTAATAAATTCTTTGAAATAATAATTTCTGAATATTTTTTAAAACGTAACTCGCTATGGAAAAAGATATTGTTTTATACACGACGATAAAATCGCATAATCGTCTTGTATAAAAAATAACTATTAATATTAAATACTTAACTTTTTAAAGGCAGTAGGTATTAAAAATATACTTAAAACTATACTTATTTACTATCAAACACCATCTTAAAGATTATTTAAAAATTGTAAAGTTTATTAATTTTGAGTCGAGCCGCTTTTGTCGGAAAGCAGCGATATATGATCCAGGTTTACTATTTTCTTTGTTGTTCGATTGACAGGAGGGACCTACGCTTAAAGTGCGAGCAGGCAATCAGAAAAAACCTCCCGGATTCCAGGCGCAACTGGTGTGCCTCACTCCCTGGAGTAACGGGGAACCCCCCAGTCACATCTCGTCACTAACAATCAACAGTTCTTACGGACTGTAAGCGCACTCCATCCATATTCCTGTTTCCACTGTCTTTCATCAGTTTTTATTTCATTTAAGAATGGCATATGGAAACGAATCAGGCCTGGTCATCATCGACATAGAACAGAGGGTTTGCCTCCTGAACGTTGGCAGTCCCGACCTGTACGGCGCGCAAGACCCTTATTCTAGGGTCCCTAGGAGCCCTAAGAAGAACCAGTTAGTTCCGGACAGTCTGGCACAGGAGTTGGAAAGGCAACCTCGAAGTCCTAGCATAGACCAGGTCAGTATCTAGTACTTGACAATGTAGAAAGATATATTTTTATAAGGGTTGATCAGAATTAATTATATTATATTGACGATAACAATAATGTAATGTTTTGGTTTTCTAGGCTAAGTGTTAGTACCCGCACAGATATACACCTTTATATAAATCTAGACAGGGTGTTTGGAATTTGGAGGCTATTTAATATATAAGAATATTCGCTGTACGCGATTTAATTAATTATTTCTGTACGGCATTTGTTCAAAATTATGGTCAGTTGTTAATTAATTTAAAATTACTTTACTTAAACTTAAAACTTGTGAAATTAACACCAAACTTTGGAAATTATTCCCAAAAAAAATTTTCTCGAATTTTAAGTACACCATTTAAAAATAATTTTTACTCAATATAATAATAAATCGCAACCTATATATATAACAAAAAATAAAGAAGAATAAGAGCCAACTAAATGAAGTCTAGGGCTTTACCTTGCCAAAATTATTATCGATTGTCATCCACCAGCCGTGTTTGACGCTGTTTTTTTTCGATCGTATGGTATAAAGGCAATAGTTTTTTTAAGCACATTTTAACAATATTTTGATAGATATAAAGGATGATTCAAGTATTTTTTTTTTCACTAAAGTTGTATTTTTTCAATGAGTTATTTTTTTTCATAGAATTTTCATTAAAAATACCCATAATAATGTCATAATCTATACCGAGGGGTTTTTGAAGTAACTATAGTTTATTAAAAGTATTTAAAGTTCTCCAAAATTAGTAGATAAATTGAAAATTTCTCTATCTTTTGAATTAGATGTATTTTAAGAGGCGTTGGTAGTAGTTTACAGATACTAAAATACACCAATGAATCAAAACTTTTTTTGTATCAATGTAACAAGTCTTGTATTTTTATCGGCTATTTCAAATGAACCTCTATGTTTTTTTTAACATCAATAAACGTTTTTAAAAAGTTTATGATGTGAAAAATAAATCATATTTATTCACAATTTTTTTTTGTTTATATTGATCGTTTTAAATGTCAAATGCCTAGTAGAAATATTATTGATTAAAACCAGACAGATACTTATATTCTTCGATATTGCCAACCTTTCTCAAACACCCCGTGTACAATTTTTATTATTATTATTTTGCAAATTAACCTAATCGGTTGCAATCTCCAACCCAGCAACTCTATTTTTAATTTAACCTTATCTTTTCTGTTTTTTGAGCTAGTACAGCACTAAATTTTAAAACTTGAACCCCTTTTTAAAATCGATTATTTGCTCCACTACGACTCTGTCATTATATCACCGATAGATGGGACGTTCTCCAGAGTCCCCGTTCAATTTTGGCACCGTTCCCTGTCCCACTCCGGTGGAGCAGGCCCAGGAGGCGCTGGAAGACGAGAAGGACGCCATTCCCATACCGATGCTGGCCGTGAGGAGGAAATCGTCCACGTGGAAGGGCCTGAAACGTCAGCTGAGCAAGGTCGATATGAAACTGAAGAACTCGCTGAAGGAGAAACGGCACAGTATATTCTATTCGGGCGTTTTGCCAGGGAGCGAATTGATCGATAACTTGGAGGAGCAGGAGAATGGCAGTTCGCCAGACTCGGCTGAGGAGAACACCGTGGTTAGTAGATTGGGTTGGTGTGTGAGGGTTACCAATTGTATATTTCGTTTATTTTTTATACGGAGAATATTATAATTATTACTATCTTTATAGTTATAAAAGTTAAAGCTTCATTAGAACCTGGCAATTAGTGGTTTCAATTAGCGTAGAAGTTTGTTCCTCTAATTTGAATGTAAAGCGGTCCATACATTATCATCAAATTGCGCATCGCAGGCTGTTGCGCAACGAGTTGCCAATGTATAGTAGTGTTTGATGCGTTGCGCAATTGTTTGATGAGTGTCAAGAATGTTTGAATTCTTTCGTGCAACAGGACAGTTTGCGCAACGCGTTGTGTAGTGTATGTGTGTGGCGCTTTGTTGTGCAATATCTTTCATCCATATTCTTTGTTTTCTTTTTCGTTTTTTGGTATCATCGACATCATCTAGGGTATATACGATAATAATTGACACAATGGCAATTGAAGACATGATTGTTTCTCAAACAATGCACAACTTTTAATAAAAAGTTTAATCAACATTTTACTAAGTACATGCAGTTTGTGGTGCGCAACTTGTTTGATAGTGTATGGACGGCTGAATCAGTTGTGCAAAGCAGCGTTGCGCATCGCTTTGTTGCGCAATTTGTTTGATAATGTATGGGCCGCTTAAGCATTCAGAACGTCAAAATTAGTGGTAGACGTTTTCAATTAGTAGAAAAAGTTATCAAACTTTTAACTTTTTCACTAATTATACTTCAAAATTTGAGAAGAATGTAATTTTGGCCTTTGATTATCATCCGTCAAGAGGAAATGTGGTTAGAAATCTAAAAGTTTATTGTTTTATAAGCTAAATATTAGGCTTTCTTTATGGATACAACTGATTACTGTAAGCTGTTGCTAGGATATTATATTAATTTTAATTGTGTTTTTAACCATTGTGAATGATTGTAAACTAAAAAGTATAAAGTGTAATTGAAACCACTAATTTGTTCCACTAATTGCGAGGTTCTGAATAAAGCTTAAGTGGAAAGAAACAAATTAATAATAAACAAAAACGTTATTAAGCAAAATTCTCGAATATTAGAGCCCCACGTTTGGCGCCAAAAATAAGTGTGTAATGTTTTTTTCTGTTACACCCTTTTAACGGCTATTTTTCGTCAATAGTGCAGTCGTGAATTTGCCAATATTTCCAAAAAAACCTACATATACTTAAAAGGCATCTGTCATACAAGAGAAAAAAAGCAAAACACAGCTGTATTTGGTAAATAAAATTGCTATATTTGGTTAGAAATAAATAAATGAAGACTACACGAGAAAACCCAGCTTTTTGTTACATTTTCATTGAAATTAAGATAGTAACACAACTTTATAGTCAAATGCTACCGTTATTTGAGGCACCATCAAAGAAAGCAATAATACACTTAGCCCTAGAGACATTACAGCTTGGTTATTTTGCCGTATAAGGGAAAAAACCACCGTATTCCACGCATAAATGGCAAAAACCAGAGATTCCTTACGCATGGGCGACAAGCATATGTATCTTGCAGTTAGTTGACATGTAGTAAATTTATGTATTCTAATAAAAACCTACTTAAATATTAATTTTCATCCTACAACAAAAAATAATAGTTTAGATTTAAATACGTTATACAACGTTTAATTAAAAATTTTTATTTCGGTATTTCAGAATATTGCGTTAATTAACAATATTCATAAAAAAAATGTCTATACCTATGTGGCGGATTCATCTCTCCAAAAAAAATCTTTTATGGGTATTTCGCCACTGCACTGCTATAAATTCTACAAAATAAAATAGTTATTTTCTGTAAACACTTCTGCGTTAAACCTAAACGGACACTGCTTGTCAGAAGTTATTTTACAGTTATACAAATTTGCCTAACAAAGAAAAAAATGCTTAACGTTTCGGAAAGTTTATCTCTTTCCGTCGCCGGAAGCAAAAAAAATACAAAGAATAAGAAAAAAACTATTTAAAATATTTAAATTCAACTATTCGGGAACACTTTACTTTTTTAAAACAGATACGTCTACAAGAAACCGTTGACGTTCTGTTAAAATGATATTATTATTAAAATGTTTACAAAAAATAACTATTTCATTTTGTAGATTTTCTTGCAGTGCAGTGGCGAAATACCCATAAAGGTTTTTTTTGGAGAAACAATATTAATAAAATAGGTAGTAATAATATAATAAATGGTAGTAATATATATTTTTCTAATTATTCAGCCGAAAATAATATATTTCTTTAAAAATTAACCAATGGGGATCAGATTCTAACACTAAATTGAATTTTTCTCGGTTGCATTTAAAATGGACAAAGCTGGGTTTTCCCTGTAATCTTCAAATGTTTAAATAATTAAAAAAAGCTAGAATTATTTGCAATGCGACTAAAAACCAAACCAAAACAGAAAAACGTAACACATTTATTTTTGGCGCCCAACGTGGGGAGTAAACATTTTTTATTTAAATATTTTATAGACTCATTTTTTAAATGGTATTACACACTTTAATTGTTATATTTAGTATCCTATCTAAATTTATGTCATTGAAACATTAAGTGAAACATCGTCCCTCGTAATAATCTTCCGAAATATACAGTTAGTAACCCTTCGACTCGCTAGGTGGATCCCTACGGCCGTGTTAAATCTCCCACCCCACTCCACGAACCTGCTCACAGCGAGCTCTCCTCCGGACAGATGTCGCCCGAAGTGGACGAACCCTTCGACACAGTTCTCTTAGCGCCTGACCCTCCAGGCAGCCGCAAGATGAGCCTGGCCATCCGACCTGATAACCTAGACCTGGAAGACGACAACGGAGTTCCCATTCGACCACCCAGAGGCTATAAAAAGAAGGGTTCCCAGCAGAAACGCGACGGCGAGCGGTTCCTGCCTGTGCCTAACGTCAAAGTATCCAGAGGGGATGGCAATATGGTGGTTAGAGACTTGAGGGATAAGGACGATTGTGTGGTCAGTCCGCCGGCTTCGTTCACCGGGAGTTTTATGAGACGTTTCAGTAAGTCTTGACGCTGGGTGGTGGTGTTTTGGGGGTTGTTCGCTTTTGGGGTGTTTTAGTAGGAGTTTGGGAGTCGGTTGGGATTTAGGGTTGATGTGTGTTGGTTAGATTTTATCAAATTCAAAAAAGTGTATTTTTGTAGGAGTATAATGGATCTGTTTAATAGAAATTAATGGTTTTTTTCAAGAGATTTAATAGAAATTAATGGTTTTTTTCAAGAGATATGTCGCGAAAATAATAAAAAAGCAGCTGAATAGTCAGCGAATATGTCGAACAAATTGTTGAGCCTCCTATCTACTACAGTTCATACCAAATAAACTTTTAGTCACGTGATTAAGCTTGACCGGCACAGCGTTGTCCATTTTTATATATTTTCTTTTAATCAAAATATTTTATGAGACAAAAATGAATTAGTTATAAATATATAAACAGTTATTACTTACATCAACAAAACTCACCTCCTTAACAGCACCTAAGGGACATAAAAGGCCATTATTACCGCTTTCCCGTTCAAAATATTCTAATAAGATTGCGATGAGTTTTTGGCAACAAGCTTGTACACTTCGCACTAAAGGAGTAAAAAACTAAAAAGTGTCAAAACGAATGACAATGTCGGGAAATAAATAAATAAATGCGGCACCTTGATATTTTTTACAGCAGAGCTACCACCTGGATCCCTAGCGCGAAAGTTAAATTCCACTTAGTCAGCACGGCGCACAGTAGAACGATCGTATGTTTAATGCTGGACATAACACTTAAAATCGTATTTAAACTTTTAATACAAATTTCTTCAAATACATATTTCTGCCATACAGCCATCATTTAATCAACTAAAATCGAATTTTATTGAAAAATTCACCCAAAGCTATATATTATGGTATACAATATATGCGTTTCTTGTTAAAGATATCTAATATGTGGGAAATTTATAGAGCAAATTATGGATTAAATAAATGACTTAATTCATGTGCCCCATACAAAAGTTTTAGCCCATATTTTAACGAATAATTTAAAAGAAATTTTGAAACACTTGGGTATTTATTTAACTCTATTCTCCGTGAAAATGTACATTTTTCAGCGAAATTTATTATAGTTTGCGTCTTTTTTTCGTAATTATCAAAAAGTCCCACCGAGTCCCGATTATTTGTTGGTGCATATGACTTCTCTATTTTATGCTAAACTTATGAATACAAAGTTTTACTACAGCCGCTTAAAATTTAATTTTTTGTGATACACTATACAATAATTAGGACTTTGAAAATTATTGTTATTGAATACATGTTGGTATTAAAGATAGGCGGTTGAAGCCTTTGAATAAGAAGACTAAGGAAGGAGCATATCAAAAATCTTAGGTACACCGCGATGGGCCTCAAATATGGCCGACTTAAATTCCCGTTTATCAGTACCGTTCTAATTTTATTTAAAAAATGTAAAACTATGATGTAGGGTAGACGTGGGGTAGACTCAATAATTTGTTATTTTATTTTACGTTGTGAATAAATGTTGGTAGTTATTAAAATAGTTATAAAAATATATAATTCTAATAAAAAGAGATAAGTTATAATAAGTATTTATTAACACAAACATCTTATACGCTACTGAAGCAGGTAAGTCAAATTAACGTATCAAAATTCTTTGACATCTGATCTTTGACAAGTAGTAAATAAAAGCTAAAATGCAAGAAAATATATAATTTAGTTAATTTAAGTGAATTTCGTAAATGATCGGTTTACTACACGTATGTATATTATATAGTCACTTACTAGCGAAAAGTTGTTCCATTATTTCACTCAATTTTTGCCGAGATCTACCGCACGCTACACAACCAACTATTTTAGAGTCTTTTTCGATAAATCGCGCTAATGTCACTGTTAATTTAAGTTCTGCCACAATTCCCATCTAGATTTACTACCTTTATACAACTATCAGTAGTAGAATAAATAATAAATAACATAAAATAAGCTCCGTAAAGACTGACAAATCCACAAAATTTCAAATCAAATTCCAATGTGTCAAATGAATCGTCAAACAGAACTGTCAAGGATCCCCACCCTAGAGTGCTTTTTCCGCCCACCATGCATGAATACATGGATAGCATTATGCTCCTTCCTTAGTCTTCTTATTCACAGGTTGAAGCGTAGTGCTAGCCACATTACCTTCCTTGTATACCGAACGGCTCTAGTATAGCAAGCTGTACCTTGCTGCTCCCAAGGCGTTAAACGCTATATTCGGGAGCTATTATTATTATTATTAAAGAACTGGACTAATCGCAAGGTCATAATTCATATAGAATAAAAATATGATAAAAAGTTCATTAAGCTTTGGAATAAGTATGAAATTATGCAGTTTAATTTGTAATAGTCAATTTAATACGGAAATTCAAATAAAATATATATTCTGGAAAAACACTCCTGCGCTTTTCAGTAAGTTATCTATAATAAAGTTATGACTATTTTTAACAAATTTGAAGATTTTAGAGTACATTTATTCCAAAAAATGTCTTAAGTTAGAAATTTTGCATAATTGCTGAATGTTCAGCAAATTGCATTGGGTCGATCCACTGTGCGGCGCCGAATATGTCCATCAGTGGCGTGCAGTACCATTTACAGTAGGGTAGGCAACAGAATCAAAAATATGAAAAAAAAAACTAAAAAAACGTATGTATTACATAATATATATGTACAATGTACATATACAAAATTTACTGTCTAACGTATTTTAACTTTAAACTCAAACAAAATTAAATTCAAATAACAGCAAATAAATTTAATTATTTATAGATGCAAAACGAATAATCTGTCTATTATTCAATCATTATTTCTTCCCGATAGGCGACTCAACGACTGGCGAATTAGCTAAAACAATAACCGTACACAATATTGTCAGATTGCCAATTGCCACTGCCTAATAGGTTTTATGTACCAAAATGATTTTACAGTCAAATAAAATAATAAATGAAATCATTTGGAAACAAATACAGATGACAGACAAGCAAATTTCTAATTTGCTACATAATACAAATCTTTCTAAAACACAGTTATTTAAAATTGATCATATAAAATAACATGGACTGTTTCTTGCATAGTTCTGTAATAACATCGGAACTGGCAATACCGCATCGGCGGGATCGAGACATCGGGTGCATCCGTACTGCGGTAACGCACTGCTTTTGCTTGTCCATATCCATGTAATGTTAAGTTGCGGCCGTGCGTTCGATTTCGAATAATGGGATGCTTTTTTTTAGGTAATAATAAGACGTTGAACAGGTGGCGTTTGTTTTGTATGATGTTTCCGGTTTTGCAACCGTAATAAACACAATACTAACTTACTATTTAGAAAAATAAAACAATGTAGGTCGCATTGGTAAATATAGAGATAAATATATTTTTATTTTGCGTCTGTCTTGAATAAATCGAAGGGTAGGCAATGCTTTTTTGCCTATATGTAATGCACGCCACTGATGTCCATGGGTGGCAACAATTAATTTAAAAACCGCGCCCTCGATGACGTAACTAAAAGTTTATTTGATATTATTACTTTAAATATTATTAAACAAGCTCCATTATGCTATTTTTAACAACAAATAATCCGCAGTAGACCCAAGTGAATTGTAGAATTCTATTCTAGTTCTTGCTACCTAGCTCTAGAATTCTACAATTTATTTATTCTACCAAATTTTTTTTATTCTACTTTTTTTTTGATTTTTTCTCTATTTATATTTAACCAATACTCTTTAAGGTTTATATAGCAGAAAGTTACAGTAGATAGTAATAAATTTCAAAAAATATGAAAATAAAAAAAATACATTTATCTTAGTTAATATAAAACAATAGTAACATGCCTCTTATTTCGATGTATTAAAATACACGAAAAAAATATATGAAATATAAAAACGATAACTACGTTAAAAAATATTACCATTCTGTAACTATCTGCTTATATACCGGGTGCGTCTCAAAAGTGGCTCACCCCCTATAACTTTTTTATTTTTTCAGATAAAAAAACGAGATTTGGTATGTTAGTATATGACATAAATTAGGATTGATTGGTGTATTTAATTGTTTTTGGTCACTTCCTATTTCACAGAAAATGACTACAACTTTTTATTTTTAAATAGCACCCTCGGTATTTTTTTACTTTATTCGATAGAAAATGACATTCTGAATAGAATGACATATCATATGTCAACTTTTGACATTCTCGCTTAATCAAAAATTGTATCTTAAAATTCAATCTAGAGTGCCATGACTATGTTAAAGACACTAATTCTTCATCAAGGAGTCTTGGAAAAATAGATTTGATCGTCTAATATTTTTAGTGTCTTGTCCTGTCCAGCTTGAAAATGCTCAAATCGTATTTTTAATCATACCTCAATTTTTTCAAATGGAACGAGGGTGGCTCATTAGCATATTTGGAAAAAGCATTTCTTTACGAACAATTTGATACCACACACTTACGAATGGCAAGTTATAATTATATATAAATAAACCATATGCGAAAATGTCAAAAGTTGACATATGATATGTCATTCTATTCAGAGTGACATTTTCTATCGAATAAAGTAAATAAATACCGGGGTGTCATTTAAAAATCAAAACTTGTAGTCATTTCCGGTGAAACCGGAAGTGACCGAAAACAATTGAATACGTCAATCAATCCTAATTTATGTCATATACTGACATACCAAATCTCGTTTTTTTAACTGAAAAAATAAAAAAGTTATAGGGGTGAGCCACTTTTGAGACTCACCCGGTATTTTTAGTTTTGCTTGTTTATAATTATTATCATATCGAATTTTGATCTTCTGCTCTTTTGATATCGTTTTTAGATCGTTACATATAGCTCTTAGAGCTGGTAGATTTTACGAATACATTGGATTCGTATTAGGGAGTCCTCGAACACTTATTTTTTTGTTTATTTTTACAAAAAATACGTGTTTTTTGTGCCATACTTATTTTTTGTAATATTCGCTTACGTCCTAGCTTTCTTTTTTACGTTGGCTTTTGTTGTTTACTTTGTTGTTAATTTTCTTATTTTTATTTTAAACAGGGTAGTGATAGAACCATATTATAACAAATCACAATTTAATGTTATTAATTTATTAAGTTTATTTCACGAAGATTTTAGCTTAACCCTTTTAGGACGTCTTTTAAATTGTAATCGGCTTTGGTTAAATCGAAATAATGCAGACATAACAGCTTAAATGAAAATCCTCAAACTATTCCAGAATTGCTTAACTTTCCGAGTACCTTAATTGAAACAATCTCTTTCAAGACTAAGATCTCCGTGAAAATACTCTCTAAATAAATTGAATTATTATGCGTAACAACTTTAGACAGCGGCCTTGTTAGTAAGAAATCTTCTGTCTTTTAGTTTATTTTGAATATACTGCAAAATAAACACGATGGAAGTTTGGAAACATTGATTTATATATCAGTCGCATTGTTAACAATATTGCTGTTTTTGTGGTTGCCGCACAGAACCGGACTCAGTGTGCTTTTTGACTTTGCCAGGGGTTGTTTTGGCCCTCGTCCCCGGATGGTACAGCTACCACGGGATGTCTGGCTATCGCGGGTCTAGTCTTTTGGGGTAAATTGGCACTAAACAATAGAGAAAGTAGATCCAAGTGCCGTTTTGTAGACAAAAAAAAAAATTGTCTGTATTATGTATATTTTTTGTATAATTATGTGGAAATGTTTATTCTTAACTGTTTACATGATAATAAATGTCTATACCAATGTGGCGGATTCATGTATCCAAAAAGTTCTATGAGTATTTCGCCATTGGAAAAAAAAATCTACAAAATAAAATAGTTATTTTTTTTAAACACTGCTGGCATTAATCCAACGGAGACTAATTGTCAGCAATAAACAAATTTGCCTAACGGACAAAAAATTCTTAACGTTTCGGAAAGTTTATCTCTTTTCGTTGTCGGAAGCAAAAAAATACAAAGAATAAAAAAAGAATAAAGAAAAAAACTATTTAAAATATTTAAATTCAACTATTCGAGAACACTTTAGTTTTTTTTTTAAATAGATACGTCTACAAAAACCGTTGACGTTCTGCTAAAATGACATTATATGAAGTTAAACTTCAAAATTAACAATTACTACCTGATAACAATTACTTAACAAGAAAAAACCAAAAAGCTTTAATACTTTCTGTGTCATTTTATGTTTATTTATATTATGTTCCTTAAAATCAAAGAAGCGTTTGCCATACATTACTAACATCTACAGATGCATGAGCAATACATTTATTTTTATTAGATTGTATTAAAAAAGCCTCTTTTATTTTTCTTTTAGAGGCTATCGCTTCTTTCATTATAATTACAAAATTGATTTTAAGAATGCAAAAATCCCCATCTGTTTTAAAAAAACTAAAGTATTCTCGAAAAAAATATCTATAACCTATTAATTTCATATTTATGTAATGTTCTATAATTTCAGAAAATTGATATATAAAGAAAGGTGACTCATAGTCAATTAGGTTATGAAAAAAATCCTATAATCTTTGCTATGACTTATTTTTAAACTATTTTATCGTAACCAAAATTTTTATCGAGCAGTTAAGAATGAACATTAACTAAAGATTCGATAAGAGTTTATGTTCGCTTTATCGAGTGTTTGGTTGTAAAACTCGATTGTATTTATTGTACACGATAGCGTGCTCCGAACATAGTGAACCACAGCAGCAGTAATTGTCGCACACGGTAAAATGACTCGGCACAAAATTTAAACAGCAGTTTTATACAGGCATGGCATTTTTCGGTCTTTTTAGTAGCTTTTTCTAAAACACTCGTTAGTTAACTACAAAGGCCGCTGCCTACCAAGGTTTTTATTTCGTGTCCAATGACACGGTGAAAGATGACTCTTACAAACGGGTTAAAAATTGTCAGGGTTGTATTTTATTTACGCTGTTATAGGAGAAAATAGTTCCTAGTCATTAGATATTGTGTCAAAAAAATTATACCGTTAAAATGCTGTATAATACAAAAGACCCTGCTGATTATTTTTTGCCGTGGTTATAATCTAGATGAATAGCTTTTATCCCTAAATTCCCTTTATAAAATGTATATAACATTATTATTTTCTGTACTTTCTCGATAAGGTATTTTTTTGGTTTTACTGTGATTTCTTGAAAAAAAAAACAGTTACATGTTTCCGAGTGATACTAAAATGTCTGTAAAGATCAAATCAAATTTATAGTTGACAATTCAAGATACGGTTAGACAAAAATACAATTATATAAATTCATAATAAGTAGTTTTAAAGTGATTTTATTTATAAGTTGTCTTATGACTTTGTCACATATTTAATAAACAATGAAATATGATGTAAAACGGATTATCAAAAACTTAGTGAAGACTACTTAATGAATATCTAGTTGTATTCTGTCTGCTTTTGAGTTATAGGATATTAAGAGTATTAAGGACATTGACACATACCCAGGTAGCATTTTTGGACACGTTTTAGGTAAAGTTTCTAATAATCGTGTCTGTTTCTTGACACAAAATGGAAAGGGTATGCCACAAATCGGAAACATTTCCGATATCTACAAATTTTATATGGCTTTATTACATATGTTTCCAATGTGGTGACACTAGTCGTTGCGGAATCAAAACTTTTAGAGGAAATGTTTCGAAACATTTTCTGCAGTTTGTGTCTAAGATGTACACGTTTTCAGCAGCAACTGTTTCTAAATGAGAAGAAACAAAATACCAAACTGAAATAGTCTATGTCTGTCTGTGGATTTCAAAATGAAATCAACCATCAACAATGTCGACCTCCGCCATAATTTTTTTGTCTTAAAATCTTTGTTTTTAAGTTTTCTCATACAAAAAATGTCTGGCAAAAGCAAATTTATCGTTTAATTTAATAATGTACTTTCATATTTTTAATGCCCCTTCTATATATCATTATTTGTTGCTACAAAATATTTTTGTTTGAAATATAGATTTTTATTTTTATTTCTATATCATGGTTCTGAAAATAAAAATATATAAATTAATGTAAGTAGAACGCGTTCCCATGAGTTTAAAAGCTCAACAGCCGATAAAAACATATATTTTTAGTTAAAAACGCTACCACTAGCCAATATGGTGGAATTTTAATTCATTATTTTATAATATTTTATTGACATGGAGTCGGACACAAATTATCTACATTATATCATATTTGCTAAAAAAATGAATGAAATAAACATAATACAGAATATCAAATAAATTATGAAAACTTTTGAGGCACAAAACGGGTACGAAAACTGTAAATATGAGCCACATCTCTTTCTTAATAGTTTCGAAAAATTTGTGACACTAAGATCTTTATTGTTATAGCTTATGTAGCGAAACCATATTTTGGTAAAATGTTTCGAAACAAAAAGCGATTTATGTTACGAAACATAAATATAAAAAATGTGACGAAACTGAGAGACTTTGTTTCGATTTTGTGTCTAAAAATGCTACTTGGTTAGTACTCTAATATTTAACCCAACAACATTGTCCCAACATCCCCACCCCCAGTCTGTGTGTCTGTCCAACTGTCGTGGTTGTCTCTTGTGTCCGCCAGATGAACGGCGTGTGTCTCAGCTCGTCCTCGACCAGCGGCGTCGGCTCTGCCGCCCCCAGCAGCGCCGCCACCGCACTACCCGCCGCGTTCCCCAACACCAGCGGCGGTTCGTCTTCTTCCCGCCCCCGACCTGAGGCTCCCAGACGCAGCCGCAGCCAAGGTACCCGCAAACTGCACAAATGCCTCTCCACGGCGTCTTATTCCGAGGACCAGTCGCTGTACGTGGGGGCGGCGCCGCCCTTCTGCGCCGCCACGGTCGCCCCCGGCGGCCAACAACAGCCGCCGCTTCTCGATCGGCACGCCAGGCAGCAGCTGATGGTGGCCAGGCAGTATTGCAGTTTTGGTAGTACACTCTCAGTCACCAATCGAGATTATTGCATTGATGAGGGTTCGGTCATTGTCATTGTTGTGTTCTCCTCTTCTTTTTTATCTCTTTTTTTACGAATTTCACTCACTTCTTTACGATCCACTACCACGTTTTTATTTTTAGTTTTTGAGGCACTAGTTTTTTTTTCGTTGTTTTAATGAGATGGTTCGGTTAGAGAAGTACAATAAGTTCCTTTATTATTATATTCTACTAAACACATCTAAATATACAGGGTGAGTCTTAAATAAGTGCAAATATTTTTGGAGGTTGTATATTTTGACTCCAGAAATACGATTTTTTTTCGAAAAAAAGTATGAAATTTTTTGAATTTTTTTTTGGTTATTTTTTTAGATTTTAGTTAAAAAATACAATTTCTTGATAATATGGCAACATAGGTAGTAGATTAAATTTACAAGAAACAAAATTCAGAAAAGATCCAGTGGTTCTCAAAATTTAAGTAAATTTATTTTTTTCAATCGTCACAAAAGTATTAATTTTTTCGATTTGATTGACAATATAAAAAAGTTATTTTAACGCCTAGGCATAAAAGTAAAGCACTTTTACGTCTAATTATAAAAGTACGAAAATATATTATTAAACTGACATAAAGTGTCAAATTTAACGAGTGTAACCATAGTTTCTCGATATATAATTACATACAAGGTATGACTTTTAAATATTTTTATATTATTTGAAACCTTTGAAATTGTTTAAAAACTTATTTGTGACGTTTGAAAAAAATAGCATGTTTTATTCGGAGCGAAAATGACTTTTTGTGCTTAGTCAAACGTACAGTATCGCCACAAAAAGTCATTTTTACTCCTCCTAAACAATATACTATTTTTTGGAAATTTTCAAAGTAAAATAACTTAGTTATTTTGGAGTTATCTAAAAAATGGTAAAGAGAAAATGTTTGCACTTATCACTCACCCTGTATAAGTGCAAATATTTTCAGGGCTGATAAGTATGAATAAAAGAAACTTTTTTTTTCTCTTTATCGTTTTTCAAATAACTCCAAAATAACCGAGATATTCAAGTTTGAAAATTAAAAAAAATAGATTTATTTTTAAAAACTTTTGAGAGCCACCGGATTTTTTCTGTATTTGCTTCCATTTTAGTACTGTAACCCAGAGAATAGGTACATTAAAGAAATGCTAACTTCATGTTAAAAAATGGAAACAGACGCCACCTGGTGTCGCCTGGCAGTACTAGCTAAATTGAGGGGAATTGGAGGGGCGGGGCTTAAAAGAGGGGAAATTTAAAAAAAAAATATTTTTATAAGTCTCACTGACTTACTGTTTAAAGTTAATAAACATATTTTTTATTACTTTAATATAATTTAATGTATTAAAAATATGTCTATTAACTTTACACAGCAAATCAATGATATTATTAAAGACTTATTATTTTCAGAGAAAATTCATAGTAAATAAATTACACATTAGTAAACAATATCATTTATTTTTTAGAGTTGCGATTTATATTACAATAATATTGAAATATATATATTTTTTTAACAATGAAAAGAATATCCGGAACCTGAAAAGAAAGATGATCAATTAATGACTTAAATTAGTTCAAAATACATTTTGCAAATAACTAGTGAATTGGAAAGATAAACATACTATTAAAAAGACATTTTAGTACTATGTTATCATCTATTTACTGATAATACATAAGTATATAATAGGTAAATAACATGCATAAGGCACTATGATACAACTACCTGTATCATGATAACACATAATCACAAAAAATATATGCTAATTTAAATTCCTTTAATGATCTAATGAAACACTATCTAGCCTCAATGCATGCCATTCCAAAGGCAAAAAAAAAACTGTTATACCAAATAAATATAAGCTGAATAAAACATAAACCAAGCCAACGTGCATAAACAACCAAAAAATGCATCAAAAAATACTTTTATCAGATCATACCCTTGGATATATTATGTATTTTATATATCGCACATCCCGTTCAAAAGTTTACTAACTCAAAATAGAGAATATAGAGAACATTGTCAAGAGAAGTAAAAGAAAATTTAAGTTAAGGCAATATGCTCCTTTTTGGATATTAATGGCCAAATAATATAATGTTGATTTAATAAAATTTTACTGGCATCCTTCTGAGGTATAAATCAGATTAAAAGGACATTGTTTTTGTAATAATTGTTTGTTTTGTAAACATTTTTTGAAGACAATACAGTTTTGAACGGGCTGTGCGATATAAACAAGGATCTTACTATTATTTGAGGTTAGAAAGTATTTAAATAACATAAAACATAATCAAAATCATTTGTCATCATAAATTATAGAGGTACTTACGTGTTTTGATATTATTATCAGGAAATAATACGTTTAGTTAAACAGGTACGCTGCCAGGCAAGTTCTATCGGCGGGTCTTTGCAAAAGTTGAAATCTAAAAATACAAAACTACGTTTACATCTTAGTTGTATTTACGAATAAAGTATTTGTGTGTAATTTCTGACTTACCAGTTAATTGAATAATCGCATTAAATACATCCAAATGGTAATTTAATATTGTAAAAGCAAAATTGTTTTAAATCACTTGCCAGGACAGCCCGGTCAGCTTCTTTGTTGGCAAAATGGCCGCGGTATCATGATTTAAGCAATGTGAGTGACAAAGAAAGCCAATGCCTGGCAGATGTTGCTTTCTTTGTCGTTGGTCCTGGCACGTTTAAATTTGACTGTTGCCTGTTTTCCCATACAAGTGACACCCCCGTGCTGTAACCATAGTAATGTCAGAGATTAAAAATTATGAGGTGGAAAAATTTGCGGTGAACAGGCAGTTCTAAAAAGTTTTATAAAATATAGAGGAAAATTTAAAGGAATATGCACGATTTTCAACATCTTTTTTTTGCGACAAAAAACGCTTATTTAAGACTCGCCCAGTATAATAAATAACTGATTAAACATTTTACCGAAAATCTAATATTTTTATTATTAAAAATGTTTATTTCAATGTATCAAAAGGTATTCTTTACACAAAATTGTAGTCTCTCTGATCTCAAAATTTCATTCATAAACCATAAATCCTTTATAGAGCTTTCACAAAGTATTAACTCACCCTTTGTCCAGCTATATATACCTACGATTTTAAATTATGGACATGAGAAGCTCTCTGCATTATATTATTCTCATCATCCAACTGCGAATGCGGCTTAGAAACTAATCTAATCCAATATGTCCGAACAAAGAGGGAATGGTAAATAAATCTCTATCAAACGTGCTCTATGCGAGGCGCTCAAACGAGCAACAAAACTTGTGGCAGGAGTAGTAGAGCAACAAGTTTAGAGAAACAATTATCGGGATCGTGCTGTGTCTGTGTCAGCGGTTTGCGCTGTTCGGATACAGTTGATGTTTCAGCATTAAACTTGACTGTTACACGTGCAAACTGAGGGCAGGAAAAATTGGGCGCATGTAAACATCTAGAAAGTGAAGAATAATTAATAATAATAATTTTGTATAGTTAAATTTAGACAGTACTATACAGGGTGTTTCTTAATCACATGTTAATATTTAAAGGAGATATTTTTGGAAAGAGAAATACAGTAGTATATACAGGGTGAATCTTAAATAAGTGCAATTATTTTCAGAGCTGGTAGATCTCGATAAAAGAAACATATTTTTTCTTTACCGTTTTTCAAATAAGTCTAAAATAACCGAGTTATTTTAATCTGAAAAACAAAAAAAATTGTTTTTTGCTTAAATTTTAAGAACCACTGAACATTTTCTTTGTTTTCTTTCTTGTAAATTGTTGACATATTATCAAGAAATTATGTTTTTTTACCTAAAAACTAAAAAAAAATACAAAAATTTTTTCATAAAATTTCAAATTCGCGAAAAAAAACGCATAGATGTTTTTCTAGGGTCGAAATATACTACCCTTAAAATATTTGTACTTATTTAAGACTCATCCTGTATAGTACAAAGTTTTTTACAGTATTTTGAGATGTTGTAATAATTGTATTTCATCGTTTTATCAGGTACTTTTTAATTAATAATAATAAGGATCTATTGTACTTTGGAACCACCACAACAATAATTACTAAAGTACACAATGATAGAAGATTTTTAAATATTTATCTATGAAAGTTTTTAATTATTTTATATAAAACCGCCTTATGACAAACTAGTCTTCCTTACTGAACGAATTTTTATAGATTCTATAATATTTTACTTAATATTTATGTCCAAATCATAATAATTAGTGTACTTTTCTGATTATTCAATATTATTTAACAAAATTTTAGCCTTCACAAAAAACAATATACTCAGAAAATCTTACCGTAATCTGAGCGCATTGTTTTTATTCACTTTTGTTCACTATTATTTTCTTTCCTTCACCGAAAATCACATCTTTCACTATATTTCGATCACCTAGCCTCACCATCTTCATTAGATATTATTAAAAAATACTGATTAATAAATAATTTGATTAATATAGCTTGTTGCAGAGCCCAAATATTTCATCGAGACTGTAGTATGATTGCTATTTTTTTTTGTATGAATTTAGTTTTTTATTGGTATTCTTCATAATAGTAATACTTCTGTAAGGCTAGTAAAGACTTTGCGCAAGTTCAAAGAGGGTACGAACGCAACAACGGGGTCACGTGGTATTTTTTTATACAGGGTGTCAAAAAGTGTGTTTTTAATTAACATATATTTACATATTAAGCATTAAAAATTATATTACATAGTTACGTACATATTACATATTAAAAGGTGCAATATCTGTAATACGTTTGACGAAAATATCTGGATGAAAAATCCGCCTTATTGTATTCAAAATATATTCGTGTTAAACATAGAATAAACAACAAAAATAAAAATTCTTTTATAGGTATTGAATATGTCGTATGATCAAAAAAAGTCGTTTAATTTTTCTTGGAAATAATGATTATTGACATTACCGTAATATTTTACATATGAAATAACAGCGATCTTCATTTCCAAGCCAACTCTGACTCCGTTCTTTATTTAATCAAATAATATTATATTAAATTGTTTAACGATAGAAAATCCGTATTATTAACGCACTGTACCCAAAATCCGTAAATCTACGGATGAATTAGTAGTTCTGGCAACACTGTCTTCGGCAACCACTCACTCTGTCGACTGTAAGCAGAACTTCGGTACAGTATCCTTTAACCACTGCGCTGTAAATGACTTCAGAGCGCAGCGGCGCAGAGCTAAACTAAATCTCGGAATTCTCGGACAGGCGTACGGTAACGCCAGCTACATCTTTAATTGAAGACAGGTTTTGTGCCACGAAATTAGCCAACGATACTAGCCTTATAGGAGTATTACTTATATGGTATTCTTTGTTTAATTATTTTTGTTTCTTTAGAGTGCTTTTTAGTCTTTTAAAACATATTGTTTTTATAGGAAAATAAATAATTTCCTTTCTGTTACTCTTCTGTTTCTTTCTGGGCTAAATCATAAAAAACAACTAAATCAATAGTGAGATAAAAAAAACAAATAACTAAAATAGAGTAGAATTATTCGTAGTATATTCTTCCATTTTATTAGTGGTAGATTTTTGAGAGCGACCCAGGCAATAGCAGTATTTGTTTTAAAACGAATTGATAGTGTGCATTTATTTTCTCATTGGGACTTTTTTGAAGTAGTTTTTTGTCTAAACTCTCACCGAAGTAGTCATGTACACAGATTTTTTTACTCACGTATATAGGTATTTATATTAGGCATTTGTTTCTTATAAATGTTTCTTTCTATAATTTCTTTTCGGGAAAACTTTACAGAAAAAAGGAAATTTTAGTGTAAAGTTTTCCTTCTCTGTCACGATGAAAGAGATGCGACTCAGCATGCTGCGCAGCACAACTTATTCATTAGGCATTTGACTCTGCGTACCTACCTATCTTAGGTTATGTAACAAGTCGGTTTATAAAAAAAAACTCGACTGGTTGCCTAATGAAAAGGCTGTGCTGCGTATCACATACGTCATTTACCTATGGTGACTAGATGTACTTCCAAATCTGTATACACTCTCTCTCTCTCTTCCTTTTTGCAAGAAACAAATCGGAATGAAAAATTGCTTTTTGACAAACACCAAAATTTTCTAATACTGTCTGTAAATGAACAAACGCGTGAAGTTTGCTTCTGTCTATCTATTCCTACTACTTTTTCTCGATCTGTCTGTTTTAATCTCTACGTGTTCGTGAAATTCGATGTTGTGCACCGTTGTATGTTTTCTGACAAAAAGAAGAACAGCTTTGTATTGACATAATATGTGTTTCCCTGATATTGACTGTCGAAAAATATTATTAATTACCTTAAAAACTTTCACGTACTTTAAAAAGTTAATATATATATATTTTGTTCTAGTGGGCCGATTTTGATGGGTTTTTTAAGTAGTTTGTAGCTAAATTATTTGACTTTTTAGTATACCTTTCTAAATTAAAAACGAAAGTTTCCATCTGTTAATTATACGAGGGAAAACAAAATGCTGATATTTTGGTGAAAGTTTGGAACACCCTGTGGAATATGTTAACAAGGCTAAGAATTTAAAAATAATTTTATTATCTAGGTGTATCTTTTCTTGATGGTTTGTTTTTTGGTTCATCTCAATAGCTTAATTTTTGTTGGAGATATTCGCATTTGAAGAAGGCTCTAACATTTTTTGCTAGCACTAACTGTCTCTGCTAGAATAACAGCCCAACGGCCAATAGACAATAATAATATGATTTTTCAATAACATAAATCATAAATACTATTTCATAAGTTTGTTGAGTGGGACCAAAAGCAAAGGCATGGTTTTAATGTAAAAATTACGAAAAAATGTTCGTGTCTTCTTTAAAAGCGAATAACTCCCACAAAAAGAAAGCTATTGAGATGAACCAAAAAACAAACTACCAAGAAAGGATGTACCTAGATGAAAAAATTCTTTTCAAATTTCTTGCTGTCTTAATATATTCCACAGGGTGTTTCAAACTTTCACTAAAATATCAACATTTTGTTTTCCCTCGTATAATTGACACACACTTTCATTTTTAAATTAGAAAGAGATGATAAAAAGTTCAATAATTTAGCTACAAATTCCTTTAAAAGTCATCAAAATCGGTACACTAGAACACAATATATAAAAAAGTCGTTGTAATGTCGACACAACATGGTCTGTACGTTATTTCAGAAACGTTAAATGAATATTTTTCGATAGTTATTAATAGTTAAAACCCTATAATTATATCGAAATAAAAGTACCGCTTTGCATTCAGTGTACCCTGTCGATTAAATGGACCCCTAATTGATTATTTAAGTTCCTTTTTTGTGTATTTATTTATCTTATTTTATGTTGACCACAAGATCTCTATTGTCTCCAACCTATCGATAAAATTTTTTTGCATGTGAACCTATTCAAGCATGATACCAATCACAGCCTATTAATTTGACAGCCGGTTGATAATTTGCAGACCTACTTAGATATTCACTTATCTAACAAGTCCAATTCTGAGCTTCTTTGAAGCTACGTTTATAAAAACTATCAAGACTGATGTTCTGACTACCTGAAGATGACTAGCTGTTAGTAAATAAGCTGTGGCACTAATACACTAAATATTTTTGTAAATATTTAAAAAAATGTGGTATATTTTTATACGAAATAATTGATTTTAGAGCCAAGTTGAATATATGTACTGCTATTGCAAAAATAGGGATAACTGCATGATGCAAGACCCCTTCGTTGTGCTGTTTTGTTTTTGTTTTTAATCCTTGTACGATGTTTTATCAGGTTGTTTGTTGTAAATAATCAAAATATTTTCTTTTTAGAAATGAAGAAACAATTTGATAAACATGTTGTACTCTTTTATTTTAATACCGCACATTTTTAATATGATTTAAGCTTATTTAGATGTATTGCATGTCTGTAACGTTGAATCAATTTATATTTCAATCGTGATTTATTCCATTTCACTAGTCTGAAAAAGTAGCAAAATAAGCATTTGGCATTTAACGTTTTTTGTAAAACTGGCTAGGTATTTTTACACAAATCAAGAAGGAAATTAAAGATAAAGGATTATACTATGTCCGTATTGAAGCACATTTTTAGACAACTTATTTATTTTTAAGATTTTGATAGTCTTCAACAAAATATTCCTTATGTTTGGACTAAATTTTCTCGAAAATAAAGACATAATTTAACATTCCGTTGCAATACGGAAATAGATTGAAGTTTTGTGGTTACAGTGATATATAATTTATATGGTTTTGTAACAAATTGTTCGCTATTTTATGGCAAATGCTAAAGCTCTGCAAACCTTAATCAAGCCTTAATAAAAGCACGTGTGTTTGGAATTTTGGGTGTGGCTTAACACGACAAGATCAGGCTAAGCCTTAGGCAGATTTTTGGAATATAATATATATTTCTTTCGGCTACACACCCGGTTTACCCGACCCCTGAGAGCGACCCGAACAGTACAGCGTAAAAGATTCTTAAGTCAACAAGTTTCTTAAAATGAATGATTCTATTATAGGATATAAATTGATTCAATATGCACGAGATTGTATAGATATAGATATTTCTTTTAAAATTCGCAAACCGTTTCAACTAACCGGTATTTCCTTTCTTCCTATGGGTCGGGTAGACAAAATGGACAGCAGCTTCTCCAGATCTAGGTCGAGTTCCATGAGCAGCCTGGAAAACATTACCTCTGAGTCGATACAGTGTTTGGTTTTCGCAGATTCGTACACCAAAAAGTCAGGTAATATTCTTAAAATATCTATTTTTAAAATTAATTTTATCTACGTCAGTGAGTTAAGAAGCTCTTAACTCACGTATTTTGAGTGAGTTAAGAGCTTCTTAACTCATGCATTTTCATTACCGTACTCCTCGTTTAGATGACTACCAAAGAGAAAAAAATATTTTGTTAAAAAAACATTTATTTTGCACTAAATACCTACTAAATACAAATAAACTGTTCTATTGATAATAATTATAAAAACATGAAAACTTTGTTATTATAAATGTTAATGATACACATGCTTGCTTCATCCACGTTACCGTAGATGGAGCTGAAAGTTTTGGTAGGGTATATATAAACAAACACAATACAAGAAGCGGTAAAAGGGGCCAAAAAAACCCTACAAATATGCTTATTCTCTGCATTAAGTTCATCAGACTGAAGGGAACAGCCATTCGACGACCGGTTTCGGAGACTTATCTCCATCTTCAGGCCGACTTTGCTGTAACCCTCAATCTGACAAAACGAAAAGCAGAGAATAGCATTTTGCCATGCATGGTGTTATTTGAACAAAGGTATTAAGGTAATTGATTTTTAGGATAGGTATATAGTTAAGTACAATAATTTTTAAAATTCATTGTCTGTTTTTATAGTTAGACGTAGATAAAATATTGTACAATACACGCGAGTTAACTCCATTGAGATACTTGTGTGGTTAACTCCATTAACCCACTTGTATCGTAAATATCTATTAATGTGTTATAACTAAACAATTTTTTTGCAGAACCTACAGTTTTAACGCCAACCCTTTGGGTCGGTACCAGCCTGGGCTCGGTACTAACAATCTTGGTTACGCCTCCCGATTCAGATAGTCGGTCGTCCCAACCTGTGGTGGTTTCGATGGTAGGCATGACCATTTTCAGGCTGAAAGGTAGCATTTTGACGTTGTCATTTCTGGACTGCAACGGCGCACTCATACCGTATTCATATGAGTCTTGGCGAGACGACAACAGAGACAGGAAGGAGCGAGATAGTAAGTATAAACCATATGAACTACCGATCAGATAAATGATTGTGACATTGGAACTACTTGATTTTTAATATCATTTTTTATTTAGTATTATGGAATTTTCTGTAATATTACAGAATTTTATTTGTAATACCATACGATCGAAAAAAAAATCGGCGTCAAAGACGGCTGTGAAATGACAATCGACGATAATTTTTTTATATTTTTAATGGCTTTGTCAATTTTTAGTAAACGATGTCTAGAGATTGACCTTGCCAAAATTATCATCGATTGTCATTCTCCTCCTCTTTGACGCCGTTTTTTTTTTCGATTGTACGGTAGTATTGTAGCGTAATTATTAGACTAGTTATAGTATGTTTCGAAAGTGTGAGTGCGAGCGGTTCAATCGGATTGCAACTAGCCGATATACACGTATTCATTAGTTTATATAAAACCTACGTTATTTATCCAGGAACGCCTACCAGGAACCAAAACAGGATGAGTCCGACAATGGGAGAGAACACCACGAGGAGCGACAATTACAACGATAGGCAGTTCGTCGTGATAGCCAGCGAAAAACAGGCTAGAGTCGTAGCTCTGCCCTCGCAAACGTGTATTTACAGACAGCAATTGGCCGACAGCGACTTCGTGGTCAAGGCAGAAGTTATTTCGTTTAAAGGTACAATATCCTATTTTAAGTTAAACTGAGTATATTTTGTATTGCCAGAAGTGGCTGAAACTGTTCTTTGTCAATGACAGTTGGAACTTCTACCAATAACTATGAAAAACAGCTTAAATTAGCAGGTTTATGTAATTTTGTTGTCGATATTAGGGAACTGTTATTTTCACTGCTAAACACAACTGTTAATTTTTGGAAGTAACAACTGTTGCTTGGCAATTTTTTTATCGCACTGTTATTTTCATACCTGTTATTTTTGGAAGGTAAAACTGTTATTTCTAAATAACAGTTAATTAAATAACAACGCATCTTTGTTATATAGTTTGAGGAATACAGTGGACATATTTTCACATAGCGAGTCATTAGTTTCGGAGCACTGTTATTATAGCATGTCTGTTTTTTAAGTAACAAGTGTTATACATGCCTAGTACACCTTTTTAGCCGACCATACCAATAGGTATGGTAGGCTATTAAGATCGGCAAAATGAGTTTTTTAATTTCACTCAAAATGAGTTATTTGGATCATAGGTTAAAAATTTTAAAAAATCGTAACTCCAAAATTACAGTAGCTAGCGAAACGCGGTTTTCAATTTAAGATTAGGAATAATATTTGAACAATATTTGCAATTTTTTTGGCGTGATTCCGATTTTATTTCACGAGCCGTCGATATTAGGAAACTGATATTTTCACAACTGTTAATTTTCAGTAGTACTAATCTTTGGTTGGACGCTTGTCAAAAATTCGAAGCGTGCTGATCCTGACCTCATATCAAGGATTTTTTGCACTGTTATTTTCATACCTATTATTTACACTGTTATTTTTTGAAAGGCAAAACTGTTATTTCTAAATAATAGTGCTAAAATAATTTATTTATGTTATTCTTATATCTAAAAGTAAGACCTGTGGCAAGCTTGGTAAAAATTCGTAGTGTGGTGATCGCAACTGAGTAGATATCGTTTTAATCACAATCTTGTTTTCATACCTGTTATTTTTTGAATATAAAACTATTATTTTTAAATAACAACTCATTAAATAGCATCTATATTTTTGAATATTTTGTGTTATAAAGAGGACATTAAAAGCGTTTGTTGTATTTCAGACAGTGTATGTCTCGCATGTTACGTCTCCAACGGACACCTCATGGCCTACAGTCTGCCCAGTCTTCGACAACTCCTTGACATCGACTTTCTACCGTTATCCGAACTAAGGTAAGCTACAAAACCTAACCCATCGCCACACTATTAGCTGTAAATAAGTGTATAGCGATATCTTTTCCTCTGGCACCAAATTTGAATGTTTTTTCTATTTACATTTTTTCAATGTGTGCACATATATTGGTTTCTATAATACTTAGAGAGCACACCCGATATGCATGAAATTACACGAATTTTTTAATATACATTCACAAATCGGAACAAAATTGGAATTAAATCAATTTTACTAACAAAATAAAATTACTAATTTAATTGATTTTTTCAAAAACAAAATAAAATAATTTCACTACACGTAATTGAATAATGTGCAGTTGTTATTTGTTGGAATATATTGAGGCTAATGTCGCTTCTTGACCTCCCAATAGTTTTCAGACACCCAGTAATAAGGGAATTGTAGATCCCATGTTATCGATATGGGGACAGCAACTTATCGTAAACGAGGATACCGATCAGTAAGTCCATCTCCAAACACTATATATTTTATATTTTGTTTATAAAAAGTTAAATTGTTTTTATTTGTTTTATTGTAAAACGACATTATTAGTACACTTTTTTTGAATAGAAGGTTGTCAACATCTAATTGTTCATTAAATATTGTTAATAATTTTTGATTACACGAAATAAGACTTACGATAATTTACTTAAAAAAAGTTGACCGCCTTTGATTCTGTATTAAGTAAATATTTGCCACAACATTTGTAAATACTTTATTATTTAAAGAAAAACAGACAAAACAAACAAATTTTCTTTATATGACAGAGCGAGAATTATAGGCGTCGAAAATCAAATCGAATCACGCTATTTACTGAAACGCTTTCGACAAGCGCACACGCAGCTCATTTTCTTCTATTCTATATCGCATGATTTCTCAAAATTTTCCTGCATGTTAGAAAAACGAAACGGCGGAGAAGACGATAAAATTTTTCTATGACAAAAATCCCGCGCCAAACGATGGTAAGTTTGTTTGGTAGATGCGCGTGGATCGAAATTTATAACATCACTAACCAAATAATGATCATATTTTGAAGTACAATGTGATCGAAAAAAAATGGCGTCAGCGATGGCTATGAAATGAATATCGCTGTCATAGATGTTCATCTCCAAGCCAACTGGACGCCGTTTTTTTTTTTCGGTCATACGGTAGTATCTCTGTAAAACACTCTTGGGACACGAATGGATCAAATTGTTTATTTTTTGCTAACGAAACGGTCTGATATGTAAATATTGGAAAAAAAACTATGGACTGCCTTCTATTCTTAGATAAAAATGCCATACTAGAACATAAAAATATCTCTAACTGTAGGAATAAACGAGTTATTTTTAAGCTTAAATCCATTATCTAATATCAGAAAACATCATTAAACTGCTCCTTATCGTGATACTATGTTGTAGATATCTAGAAACAAATTTGTTTAAAATATATCTATCCTGTCGACTGCGCCAACAAGTTATTACATAAAAGTCAATGAAATATTTGACGAATGCACGTCAAATATACGTATACGCAGATTTAGTTTCAAATTTGTCAAATGTCAGATTATTAAAATAATAATAAAATCGGAAATATCAAATAACGGATTCGTAAAGAAAAATCTCGTGACAGCCGGCAAAAATTTGCCATGACTACCAACATAAAAGTTTTTTTTATCTGCCATTTCGTCAACTTGATGCCACAGCGTGCTGTCTTTTTTAACTATGATATGAGATTATTAGAGAAAAAGGAAAAAGTGCCCTCTACGTTTCAAACAAGCTTTTATTTATAAAATTTGTAAAAATTTACAATTTTCGTACAAAATTTTATCGGATTTACTAAACCAACTGATGTAAACTAAAAAGGGTTTTAACGAAATGAAATTGCTATCCCCAGTCAACCAGAAACTTTCTATTTACTTTAAAAGAAGAGAATTAGTAAAGTTAGTTTATTAGATAAACTTGGGCGGATTCAACTTGTTGCCGCCCTCCCAGAAGTGTTTTCGAAAGAGATACCTAAACATCTAAGAGAATCTAGAATAGCTGTAAATAATACTGTTGGGGGAATTTTGTAGGATCGCAAGAACATTCGGCTTTAGCAACAAAGGACACGGTCTGTATCTAGCGTCGCCATCGGAACTGCAGAAGTTTACTTTGTGCACGGACTTTTGGTAAGTTTAAAAGAGAAATTTTAAAAGACGTACATTATTTAGAGAAGCTAAATTCATTACATAAATAAATGAAACAAGTTTGGATGGGACAGTGGCCATAAGGACAATGTAAATACTATTTGGCGCTGTTCTTGCAGCGGATGCGGTACATAGCTTTTGATGATTTCTGGAGCTGTTTGGCATTCTCCGTAATTATATCGGAAAATTATTTTTTGTTCAAATTTATTCACACAGCAGTTTTTAGTTGTTTTTTTTAATGCAACTTTTCCACAATTATCAAGGGTTTTGCGTAAATGCAGTTAAAATTAAACGCTCAAGATCACAATAACCGTGAAAAAGAACGCATTTTTTCAACAAGAACGGTTTAAATTTTTTATTTCTTTCACTGATTATGGTTGTTCTTAGCAACTCCTATAGCAGCGCCCTACAGTGTATCCGATCCAAAATCAATGTGTGCAAACCAAACTGAATATACTAACAAAGAAATATTCCTCTTTTAAATTCTTTTATTTGAAGAAATGCTCATCTCTTTATTTATACCTTATTTTATTTATTTTTTGTAGCGCTGACTTAACAGAGATGCTGGGAGACCTTTTCTTAACCTGCGAGATGCCAGAACCACCAAAAGTTGGCTTCTTCAAAGGCCTGTTCGGAGGCGGAGTTAGCTCTTTGGATCGAGAGGAACTATGTAAGATCTCTGAAAAATCCGGAGGTATAGGGGTAGAGAGAATAGCATAACTGGCCGAAGAATATTCTCCTTACCCCTATATCTCTGGAATTTATTTTCTAACCTAACCTTATCTTTGTTTCCTTAAGTCGGAGAATCAAGCGGCAAGGCGAACAAATCCATCGCCAAACACATTCCGGGCAGCATGCAAGAGGTCGGCCAAAGGGCGAACACGGCCTGCAGCGAGGTCAGCCGCGCCCACAAGCTCATGCTCGAGAGGGGGGAAAAGCTGAGCCAATTAGAGGACAGAGCGGAGCGCATGCGCAACGAGGCGGAGAACTTCAGCTCGTCGGCGCACGAGCTGATGCTCAAGTACAAGGACAAGAAGTGGTACCAGTTATGAAGCGCCATCTGGGGGAAATTATTCATGGTTTAAGCCACGTAACGAACGTCTAAGTCGCATTGTTTGATCACCCGCTTGTACCGTATGATAAAAAAAAACGGTGTCAAAGACGGCTGGGAAGATAATTTTAGCGAGGTCAAGCCCTACACGTTATTAAGAAGGTTGTAATTTATTTTTATATTGAGTTAATTTTTGAGAAAAATGATTTTTAAATGGTGTGTCTGAAAAATTAGTGTTAATTTTTGACAAATTTTGTCGATTTTTAGTAAATGACATCTAGATGAGATTGACCTCGCTAAAATTATCATCATTATTGTCATATCAGCATTGTCTTGCCGTTTTTTTATATCATATCGTATCTAGGCCGGAGTAAATTATAAAAATAACATTGACGGAAGTACTGTGCGACTTAGATGTCTTTCTTGGGGAAGTTTATGATTAGGATAGATTGTTGCCAAGTTGTGAGATTTTTCTTTTCTACCTTGTATAAGAGATATACGTTTAAGTAGGTGTGACAGATTTCTACATTTGCTACTGATTAAATTAAACTAAACCTTACGGATCTAAGCTGGGCATTAGGCTGTTCTTAGTGATAAAAGTGAAGAAACAAGGTGTTTTATAGTTGCTAAAAATGTTCAGTTATTTTTCTGTTCATAATAAATATTTTAAGAGTTAGGCTACGTAAAAAATGCATGTTTAAGTAAAAGAAACGTTTGTTTTTCTGTGCCATGAGCAGGTTTAAAGTATTGATAAAGAATCAAAAACTGTTTTATTAAACTTTAATTTTTTAAATAATACTTTATACAACTTAAATATTGATGATAGGTTAGAATATAGTCTTCTAAAAGAACTCTTACAGTGTGAAAGCTCTTGTTTAGTGTAGAGACTTTCAGATAATTCTTTTGATTCTATTTTAGATAAAAATACTTCTTGTTTCTTACACATGTGATTTTCAAAAAGCCATCTCTTAAGACGGGTTCTCAGCTGTCAGTCTCACTGATTCAGTGGGATTGGAAGGAATAATGAACGTTAGAGCAAGTTTTCAGTGAACGGATAAATAACACACCACAAATAAAACAAAATATTTTATTAATAATAATTTCAATAATTACACCACTGAATTTTATACCTAAAGACTTGGTTACTTAACTTTAATCTTTATTTTTTTAAACTAGTACCTTTCAGTACCTAATACCATTTTACAACCTATTGTGTTATGTTTTTATTTTACAGCTACTCCAGTTTTTTTTCCAATACCATATACGAGATGGTATACAAACTTTATTGTTGTATAATATAACTACTACTGTGTCTACCCTATATCATATACCCTGCTGGTCATCCAATTTATGTGGTCTGGATTTTAATGAGACTGACAGAGAATAATATAAATGACCGGTTGACAGACAGAGAGACAAAATGAAAAGCGGCATCCGGTGTTGCCGGTTTTTTACGTTTGTAGGAAAATGTGTGTAGAAAAATACAAGCTATTTTAGAAACAGTGTATATCTTTCACTTTCACTGAAAGCACGTTATTAATGATAATTTTCACTGAAAATGTGTTCTCACGTTCATAACACTGAATCAGTCAAACTGCCTCTGCGAGACTGACAGGTAAGAGTCCGCCTGTAGTCTATAACGAGGATAAGAAATTGATGTCCGCCTTTCAAAGCCTCTTTTATAAACTCGCTTGTAATCCAACCGAGATGTCAATTTTCTTTGCCTGTTCGCGAGGTGATTTCGAAAAAATACCTAGCCAAAACATTGCGTATGTTAAGAGACCCTTTAAGGCACGATTTTTTCAAAATCATCTCGTTATCTTCCTAGTCATTCGGTTCTTGTTCGACGAGAATCTATCTCTAGACTTATACAAATCTGTACATAAAAAAAACTTTGGTAGAGAGTATATAGCTGGTAATATCTATGTAAATATGTTACTATATAGCTGAAATAACTTTATTAGTACCTACTGATTTTCGGGAGAAATAAGTTTCAGTATCGCCAATTGACAATAAGTAATTTTTTCGGCATTGATTCTTCATTGTTAGTTCGATTCGGTTCTTCGTTTGGCCAGCGCTGAGATGTTTCACTTGGGATAAGAATATACTGGGTTATACATCGGGTCAGGACAAATAGGAAATACCATATAAATTTTAAGGGTATTGTTTATTTGTTTCACTATTGATTTTAAAACAAACTTTTAATTGAACTTTTTAAAGTACTGAAATGACAAATATGTATGTATACTGTTTTACCGCTGTACAAGTTACTTTTTTTTAATTACTTAATTTAGGAAATAATTTTAATAACACCCTTAAAATTTACGTGGGCGTAAAATAATGTCCTGAGCCGATGTAACCCGGTATAACTAAACTACGGGTCGTCACATATCAAAACCCAACCTATCACTCTGGCCTTCCTCAGTAGCACAAGGCCCGTAGATTCGTAGAAAACACAAGGTTAATGATTTGTTGTCTTCCCAACCGGTCAAGGGCCATAAACAGTTCACCTCTCTGTAGTACAGGTCATTTGAACTACGCGTTTGAACTACAAAGAGTGTTGTAATCTTTGAATAAAAATATTAAGGGAAGAGTATAATGAATTATCCATGTAATCATGCATGGTAAACGGAAAGAGGACTCTAGGGTGGGGATCCTTGACAGTTCTGTTTGACGACTCATTTGACACATTTGAATTTGATTTGAAATTTTGTGGTTGTCAGTCTCTACTGAACTTATTCTATGTTATTTATTATTTATTCTACAACCTGGTAGCAGTTTATAATGGTAGTAAATCTAGAAGGAAATTGTGGCAGAACTTAAATTAACAGTGACACTATTGCGATTTATCGAAAAAGACTGTAAAATAGTTGGTTATGAAGCGTGCGGTAGATCTCGATCAAAAATCGAAGGAAATAATGGATTAACTTTTCACTAGTAAGTGACTATATAATATACATACGTGTAGTAAACCGATTATTTATGAAATTCACTTAAAATTAAATAATTATATATTTTTTCTTGTATTTTTGCTTTTATTTACTACTTGTCAAATATTAGATGTCTTTAGATACGTCAACTTGACTTACTTGCTTCAGTAGCGTATCGGATGTTTGTTTTAAAAAATAATTATTATATCTTATCTATTTTTATTAGAATTATATTTTTTATATCAATTTTTAAAAAACTGTCAACATTTATTGACAACGTAAAATAAAACCGAAAAGTCCAACAAATCCGCAAAATTTGACATCAAATTCAAAAGTCTCGTTGAAACGTCAAACAAAACTGTCAAAAATAGAGGTCCAGGATGTCGGAACCGTCTCTCATGCATGAATACATGGATAGCATTCTACTCCTTTTTTAATATTTTTATTCAAAGATATTATAGAAGTAATGTTACTATGTACTTCTATTCAAAGAATGTCGATGATGACAATGATTGATTGAACTAGATTTATTTCCAAATGTAATTCGGTGACCTGTAATTAGTGATTCTATTTAGATCGTTGAAAATGATAAATATTAATAAAGATATGGCCGAAATACGGGTGCGGACAGTAGATTTGGTCGGCCGCAGTACCAGTTTGGCTCGTGAGTAGTTCCAGTGACGTACCGCACCTTTTGTTATGTCGAGTTAACGTAGATTTTCTACTTCGACGCTATCTGTACATAAATGTAGGTTCGCTGGTTACAGTTTTTCTATTCGAACCCTTATATCTTCCAAGCCGGACTAGCCGAAAATTTATTCTATACCATCTGTAAAGTCTGTTTGTTTGTTTAAGAGACTACCAGTTCTCTTTATGACCCCTATAGACACGTACTTTTCTGGTAGTTTCAATTCACAGGTAAAACAGTTTTTTTTAATAAATCATACGCCGTAGTCGTGTTTTGATTGCGTTGATTAGTCTCTGCGATAAGTTTTTTTGTTTAGATTGCACGCGAAATATCCGACCGATTTATCGTTTATTTTCAGGGGGGACATAAAATTGGAGGTAGCACTGACCAACAGGAAATGCACATGGCTACCACGTGATAACGAAACGTGCAAAAATCTCCACCAATCACGTTAGTTTAATCCGGGATGATCATCATATATAACATATACATATGTTATCATATATAAATTATATATGATCATTATATATAAATTATATATGATCATTATATATAAATTATATATGATCATTATATATAAATTATATATGATCAGCTACATGTATAGCATATATAACATATATAGTTTACATATGATCATATATAATTAATGATATTTTTATATATGATCAAATATTTGTTATTTTTATATATATCATATATCATATAAACTGAAAGTGCGTAGCCACTTTACGCGTCCAGTAAAACCGCCAGAAAAGTACGTAAGTCAGTTAGGGCCATTGTAACTAAACTTACATTTGAGAAACAATACAAAGAATCATCAGTCACCTTCTTAGGCTGCTTCTCATAATGACATTCAGCAATTATATTAATGGTTGTAATAAATATATTTTAAGTATCAAAGCTTAGTTATGTAAGAGACTGGGATGAGATAGAGCTCTTTAAGTGGAAATACAATATTTTACTTTAGACAACTTATCTGAAACTACTGTATCTCGTGTATAGAAAAACTTTTGCATTTCCGCATAACAAAAAATCGACTAAATCTGTTATTTATTTCATAATGTCTATAACTTGTTGTGTTTTATGGTTTTTAGTTTATATGTATGTGTTGCGTTGTTGTTCAAAACGTCTCGAAGCAATCCTCGTTTGATTTGAGAGTCAGACTGTCAAATTTAGATCTTTAAATAGCAGTTTTGACGTTAATTTTTGATTAGGAGATAAAATTTCGATGGGAAACTATAGAATTGACATCTGATTCCAAAATCAAAAGGGGAGTCCTTCCTGACGATTGTATAGAGGTGGGAACAACTTGTACAGCGACAATGTTAGTAAAACTTTGTGCAAAATTATATTATTGTTCTCATGAAATAAAGCAAATTGTTTATAATTGTTGTTTTTATTCACCCTTTCAACGATTTTTTCAAAATGACCGTATATAAAAATATCATATAAATTTTATATAGCATATATAATTTATAGATGATCATATAGATTTTTTATATTATCATATATAATTGACAAATAATCATATATAATTTAGATCATATATAATTTAAATATGATCATATATTTTATAGACAATCATACATAATTTATCGACAATCATATGTAATTTATCGGCGATCATATATAATTCATTAATGATCATATATAATTTATCGTCGATCATATATAATTTATCGACGATCATATATAATTTATATGTGATCATATATAAATTATATATGCTCGTCTATAAATTATATATGATCATTTATAAATTATATATGATCGACGATAAATTATATATGATGTCCGATAAATTATATATGATCGACGATAAATTATATATGATCATATTTAAATTATATATGATCATCGATAAATTATATATGATAATATAATTTATATATGATCCTTAATAAAGTATATATGATCGTGTATATTTTATATATAACCGTACATAATTTATATATGATATTTTCATGATTATATATAATTGTAATATAATTTATATATGATCAGAATATAAAATATATATAGAACATGGGATATAAACATATCTTATATTTAAAAAACATAAATTATATATGATCGCCGTACATAAATTATATGACATCATATATAACATATATGATACATGATCATCCTACTATACCTTCAAAAACAAAAGAAAATTTTTCATTGAAAATCATTTATTTACTTGTACAATTCACGTAATCAGTACGAAATATAAATAACTGTAATTATAACGAGTTTATGCTACTAGTATAAATTCCCTAACTTATAGTATTAGTTCGAAATGGGTACGTTCCCATCACGTTTCTTTTTATTTGAGATTGCTATATTTTTGGTAAATTCAATTTGACTATTCGACCCCGTGTCGAGGTCTATTTTGGTACATTTTTCGAAGTTAATTTAATTTATAATTAGGTAAAGTCAGAAGGCGATTTGATTTTGAAATCCATATCGGGTTCCAACTCGTTTTCTGACAGTGACAGCGAACCTCCTGCCCTGCGCATGCCCTTATGGTTCGTTTCCTAAAAGAAAAAGATGTTTTAAAGTGTTTTTTTAAGATATGGGTTAAGAACAATCAACGGCAGGTGACAGAAAGCACAAACAGCGATTGAATGATTCTGAATTATAATGATGGGTGTTACAATTGCTGTCCTCCATTCGTGAACTTCGAGTTACGGGCTTTACGCCCTGGGGCTACTCGAGAACAGTTCTGAAAGGAGCGGTGCGCGATAGCCTGGTGCCTCCAGATGGCGCGGAACAGTTCTGGAACTTTATGACTCAATTGAATGGAGTGAGAGTATCGCGTTCTTGACCAGTTCAGAGCTGCTCAACTGCGTGAAAGGAGGACAGCAAATGACATGTAAATCCGACACACTAGATAAACCAAAACCCCTAAGCCAAAATATATACAACTAAATAGTTACCAACTAAAATCTACTAATATATATATTAGTCCCTATCACCCGAAAAATCGTCTATTGTGGATCCGTGCCAACTGAGCTGACGTAGGTTACGCTGTGGTTAAGGGAGTGTAAAATCAGTTTTAAGCGAAAAAAGGTGTTTTTTAGAGTAAAATTATTTATACTAAAAGCGTTCACTTACGTTTGAAAAACCTCCTGTAGGTTCGGACGCGTAACCTCCCCGACCTTCATCCTCGTCGTCTGATTCAGACGAACTACTCGACGCAGTCTCTTCTTCGTAAGGCCTAAAAATGTACGATAATTGAAGCAAATAATAAAAATTGTATAAAAAAATTGTAATAGCATACAAAAAACGATGTATCCGAAATTTAGTTAGGCCAAAAACAATGCTTGTCGAAAGACGGTATTCTTTCATATTATTTCTCTCTCTTACCTGCTAACTTTACAAACCATCTGAGCCAAATCAGTGAAGGTGTACTGAGACGACTGATTGTCCTCGCCCATCTGCGACTTGTGCATTTCCGAATTATTGAATCTCGGCAAGTTGCCGGCTCGACTCTGGCCCTCGAAGTAAGCTTTTCCGTGAAGGTAACCCACTTCTCTGATCTCGTCGAAACTGCCAAATTGAAGAGTTTTGTATTTGTCGATCGGGGGACGGATATATTCGCAATAATCACTATTCTTCACTTCCTAGAACGCAGTTATAAAGTAAAATCGTTAAAAGTTAAACAATATTAACAATACTATCATGCGATCGAAAAAAAACGACATCAAAGATGGCTGGGGAACGACAATCTATGGTAATTTTGGCGAGGTCAAGCCGTAGACGTCATTTACTTGGCTCCTACTCTTCTTTATTTTTTAATGGCGCTTACTGCCAGTTAAATTGTATTGTAAAACAGAATTATTATATAGCGCCCCACGTTGGGCGCCAACGTTGGGCGCCAATTTGTGACGGGATTCATAAACTTTGTGATAAAACTAGAAGAATTTTAACAACACTTTTATTAACAAATTTTACGTGACAATCATATATTTCTTTTCTACCTACTGTCCCTCGCTCTCTGGATAATGGACTCGTTAGAGAGGCGCTATATAATAATTCTGTGTTACAGTGTATATATAATTAACTTAAACTTCTAGTGGAAAATATCGCCAAAATTGTCGTCAATAATTGTCATTTCGTAGCAGTCAACGCCGTTTTTTATTCGATCATATGGTATATCGGGTTAGACCGTTATTACCTCTAATTGTCTGACGCAACTGACGTAGGCTAGTCTAGTCTGTATGTCCGGCAAGTTAGGCACTTTAATAGGTGAGGAGAAAGGGTTGAACCGTTTCCAAAGCAACCACCAGCCGGAGAGGTCATCTCCGTAATTGGTGAGGTCTTGATCGTCTACCGATCCCACATCGATGGCGAGGATATGGTCGGCTCCCATGCTCCTCATTACATCGGCTAAAACGCAGGTTTTGATTCAACTTAAACATGCGAGTCTCGGGTAAGTATATTAGTAAAAGAAAACATAAAGTTGCCATTTTTATATTCATAATTTTATATTGGTAAACAATTTTCAAAATTCTGATTGAGAATATACAAACAAATATCAAAGAAAAGTGCTTATAACAAGAAGGAAAAATACTCCGTGAATAAGTTTGCTAAAAAGTTAGATGAAATAAAAATTATTTCCCTAAAGTGATGGTGTTTCTAACATAATTTCTCTAATGAAAATGGTGAGGATTAAAGTTTGTCTAATTTATTGTACCAAATAACAGAGGTGGGATTCTGCAAGCTCGTAATATGAAATTTCTTGCTAGTGACTTAATATTCTTATGACATTTTTCGGATGTATAAATTGGCCGACTGATATTTTCATCTCAATCAATCAAAAAATTTCTCGAAATTTATTGATTGGTTATTCGTAAACTATCATGACCCGAACGCGGTGTTCGGCTAGACTCGGTAAGACAGATGTTCAAAGGTCTTGCTATAGTGATGGTAAAATTTAAAAATATATCGATACATTTACATATTATTTTTGAAGAGTGATCCATATATCGTCAAATTCTTTCATAGATTCATTGGCATTCCTTGAATCTGCCAATCGAAATAAAGAGAGCGCAAATTACTTTGGGAATGGTTCGATAACATTCGCAATATAATTTTACCTATAAAATATCATTCATCATTAATTTTAAAGTAACTTGACACTGTCTTTTCCCGATATTTATTTACCAAAAAGCATATTATACAATATGACCGAAAAAAACGGCGGCAGCGATAGCTTTGAAATGCAGATCGCTGTCATTTTATATGTAAAATTATATAAGAAATGTCATAAGACTTCGATTGAAATCTGATTTGATTGTGAAAATTACGCAGTTCTCTTAAATTTATTGCATTTTCTTGGCTGCGTTCATCGGATATACGATTTGCTTGTGATTGGTGTCATTTCATATTTTCATTTCCTTAACGACTTCGCTGTTTTACTTATAGTCTAAGAGCTAGCAACGTTTTCGAGAGAGAATCTTAAGAAAGCTGTTTTTTTAATATATCTTTTGCCATGCTCTCCTGAACAGAGTACGGACCGTTTGGCTGCCGGTAGACGTTGCGTTCACTACTGCGCATTCAACATCTGTGCATCACATATTCGCCTTGAATACAAGGCGAATTTGTAATGGTCTTTTGTGATGCGTGCTCTTGAAATATCAACAACTAAGGACGCTGGGTCAAACCTATGTGTAGCATATTAAGTTTCATAAAAAAGTAGCAAAGTAATGTGAAAATCGCATCATTGTATCTCTACTCATAAAGGAGAAATCCCATAAAACACAAGAAAACGGGATACCCTGTACAAATGTGATACGCAGTAGTTTACCAGCGGCCAGACGGCCCGCACATTCATGAGATCACAGGAGAGCAGAGGAAAAGATATATTAAAGAACCAGCTTTCTAAAAATTCTCGTTTTCCTAACATTCGCTCTTGTACTATTATATTTTTATTAAGGTTAGATTAAACTTGTCAAAAAAGTGTCAAAACGTCCGTTATCGTACGATCTTTCTCCGTTAACTGGCTGGAGTAAAAAAATTTCGGATGAAAAGTGGCGCGAAAACGCTATGACCAATCAGAGCGCCGCACGGTGGAAAGACCCAATATAAAATGCTGGACATTGACTTAAAAATAAAATTTTAAATTAAATAATTTTGGTAGAAGATTTGAATTACTTAAAGTCCAGACCGTTATATTTTATCCAACTCAAAAAAATATTTTTAATTATATGTCTGTTTGAAAAGTTTAAAATGAAGATATTACACTGACTTAATTATGGTATTCATTTCTTGTGAAACAACCTAGTTTTATAAAAACTGGCAAAGACATTAATAATTTTTTTTAACCATACATATTAGTGCAAACGATTGTTTTCACTTTAAAATAAAAGATATATATATAGTCACAAAAGTTTGGGAGAACAATTGTATATAAGAGACACATAAACATTTTTTGCTGCCAAATACTATATTTAGTAGCAAAAAAATGTGTATGTAGAAAAATAAAAAAATGGCCAAAGTTGGCCAAGACTTTATATATATCACAAGGTAGATTAAGCCTTTCTAATAACGAAACTAATTTAACATCTTGCCCCAGCTTGCCCCCCTCTAAAAATTTCCATTTAATATATTACTAATACATGCTATACTAAAATCAAAAACCTTTTCAATTCCAATAAATTAATTTAACATTTTTAGAGTCAAATTATCTTTATTTTTTATAAATTTATTAATATTTAATTATTAATTGAATAAATACAAAATGACGCTAAAATCAAAAACAGATACAGGGTGCTACAAATATATGGAAAACTTATAAACTATTGGAAAAAGAAAGAGGGTTAAGGTGCAGTGTTGAGGTTTTTTGTTTGTAATAAAAATATTCTAGTGCGTTGATTTACTGTTATATTCTTTGCTTATAATAAAGTTATTGTACAGGGTGTCCCACTAAGAATAGCTCTCGGCTATATCTCGGAAAGTATTAGCCGTGAGGCTTGCGGAAAAAATATTCATAACTAAAGAGACCATGAGAAAATGCTGGAAATTATTTTCAAATTTGTAGAATGGCCGCTAGAGGGCGCAACTGCTATAAAAATAAGAAAATGGAGTTTTACACAACTTTGCCTAGAGAAGGGGTACTATAAATAATAGCTTCATAATCTTCAGTAAATTCTGAATATTTTTGTTAGAACCATTTTCCCCTATCTGCCAAAATAAAGTGGTGGGGAAGGTTAGATTTGTTTTATTTAAGTATTAATAATTCCGGACTGGATGGACGGAATCCAACTAATGGGGGCTCGTTTAAAAGACCGTTTCTTACTCTATATTATACCATATAAACAATAATAGTAAGCTTTTGAACGTAGATGCTAGGGGGCGCTGTCTTACAAATTAACAAACATTGCGCGTTTTTTCAAAAAAAAAATAAATGCGATGGTATAAATATGCCATTTTAGCTGATAGTAAAGAGTAATGAAAGCTTAAAAAGTCAGTGAAAACCGCATCTTGATATCTTCTTTCAAATCGAAGATATTAGCAAAGTTATATTAAATAGGAAAATATATGTAAGCCCTTAATTACCATATTTTTATAACACGGTATCAGTAGTCTTAGATTTCAGTGGTAAAATCTAAAGCTATTTCTTTTTAAAAGGATCAAAACTAAAACATTCCACGACAGTTTGGCAAAGTTTATAAGCATTTAAAACATGTAAGATTTTTCCAAAACATACTATATTTTTAGGTCACCCTGTAGATGGTTTGTAACGAGCCAACCACTTTCTTTCATTAAAGTTTAAAATTGTTCTGTTTATACATTATTACGGTATATAAAAATCATTTTTTCGTCTTTTGGATTAAAAGTGTTGAGAAGAAAACCTCATGTCCAACAGCTCCCATAAGCTCGTTCCACTGTGCGCCGTCGGACCATCGTATCAACGGATAACGGACACATGAAAATTATGCTTTAGCAACAAAAAAGACACTTTAAAGACCACTTTGAATTTTGATTCTTTTTAATACGCTAATGGCAACTTTATATTTTAAACGTTTTCAGAGACTAAAAACACTAGCGTTCGACAGTGATTTGTTCGTTAGCTATATAGGGATACCAATAAGGGAGATTGTCTCATGCCTGAGGCTATTTACCTGGAACGTTGTTAATGTAACACCCGTCGACTAGCATGTGACCGTCCGATGGGTCACAAAGCGGCGGGAAAATCCCCACAACTGACATGGAAGCCCGTACGTATCGCCATAGCGAACCTGTCAACTTAATCATTTAGTACAAAATCACTTTAAATTTCGATTTTAAATAATTTTGACCGCGGTATTCTCTTCTTTTATTCTTTCCTTGTGATTGGTTCACCTTAAATTATAAACTCGTTCGTTTCCCGGAAAACAGAAGAAGCTCTCTACCATAAAGTTATTCTAAGCAATTCACAAGCTTTTGTTATGACCAGAGATGGGGTTAAACAGAAAAAATTATTTCACAAACATTGTGCCTTTTTACACAATCGCTGGCGGTATATTCTCTATACAGGGTGGTCCGAACTGTATTCCGGAAACTTCGGCAGCATATTCTGCACATTAAAATAAGCAAAAAAGTTCGTATAAATGAATGTTCCAAAATGCTTAGTTTCGGAGATACAGGGTGTAGAAGTTTAATTTTTATTTTGATTTTTTCCGAATAATTTCTGAAGGAACGTCAATATTTCGATGAAAATTGGTGTCTTGAGTTTTTTGACATGAGAAATTTGATTTTGGTATCAATATAGCTCCTACTTGTAGAGGACGCCACCTACATATTTTTTAACTGGTTTAAAGAGTAAAAACTTTTCGTCCGTACCTTTATAAAACTCCTAAAATATACATTTACGGCGTTTTTTACATAAAAAAGGTATCTTGGTAAAAATCTTTACTATTAGTAATGGTTCTCGAGATATTTGGAATCGAAATTATCAATACCTGTCATCATTAATATAAATTAAACATGTTGATTAAATAGTTATTAGACCGAAATCATAAATTTGAAATGTTATGTGTCAAAAGTTCAACAGAAACTGTTTTTTCATTATTTTTTCTCAGAAAAATTTATGATTAATTTAAAAAAATTAAAATTTCTCAAATTTATTTTTTCAGTCAAATAACTATCTACTGAGCGTGTTTATTTTTTGTCAATAATGACATGTATTGACTATTTCCATTCTAAATATCTTGAGAACGGTTGCTCGTAGCGATGTTTACCAAAAGACATTTTTTACGTAAAAATTCACGGAGATGTATATTTCTTCACTTACTAGTTTTATACAGGTACGGACGAAAAGTTATTTCCCTTCAAAATGTAATGTAATGTCAGTTTATTAGAACATCTACGGTTTAAATAGACATGGCTGCTAAAAACTGAAGTATTTTCATAGTAGTTACATTTAACTGTTGAAATTCAAAAAAAATGTATGGTTAAGTCCCTCCATCTCTGATCACAGCTTACCTGGTATCTGGTGAAGTTCTTGATCCCCTTTACCCCTCACAGTTAATACAACAGTGTAAGGACTAAATGAAACTGTATTAAAACCAACACCTCCCTTCAAGTGTGTTAGAAACAAATCTCTGTCAAACGCCAATAGATAATAGAGCCTCGGAATTGAAAGATCTGAAGTAACAATATTTTTCTACAACATACCACAACTGAACAGTGTATTGGAATATCATCAGCAAATTACAAAACAGTTTCAACTGATAACATGCTGATGATATGTCTAACAATATGAACGTTCAGAACGAGAAAGTTTCTTTGGATATTGCGAAAAATATTACGAATAGATAAGCAGAATAAAATTATATAGTACATAGCCAGCATGGAAACTAGCATATAACATACAAATGTGATGTTTTAGTACATAAATCACATGAGTATGCTTTTGCACTTTCCAGTAAGTAAAATGCTTTGAATAAGAAGACTAAGGAAGGAGCATAATGCTATCCATGTATTCATGCATGGTGGGCGGAAAAGCCACCATAAAAGCTCTCTAGGGTGGGGATCCTTGACAGTTCTGTTTGACGATTCATTTGACACATTTGAATTTGATTTGAAATTTTGTGGATTTGTCAGTCTTTACGGAGCTTATTTTATGTTATTTATTATTTATTCTACTACTGATAGTTGTATAAAGGTAGTAAATCTAGATGGAAATTGTGGCAGAACTTAAATTAACAGTGACACTATCGCGATTTATCGAAAAAGACTCTAAAATAGTTGGTTGTGTAGCGTGCGGTAGATCTCGGCAAAAATTGAGTGAAATAATGGAACAACTTTTCACTAGTAAGTGACTATATAATATACATACGTGTAGTAAACCGATCATTTATGAAATTCACTTAAATTAACTAAATTATATATTTTTCTTGCATTTTAGCTTTTATTTATTACTTGTCAAAGATTAGATGTCAAAGAATTTAGATACGTTAATTTGACTTACCTGCTTCAGTAGCGTATCGGATGTTTGTGGTAATAAATACTTATTATAACTTATCTATTTTTATTAGAATTATATATTTTTTATAACAATATTAATAACTACCAAGATTTATTCACAACGTAAAATAAAACAACAAATTATTGAGTCTACCCCACGTCTACCCTACATCATAGTTTTACATTTTTTAAATAAAATTAGAACGACACTGATAAACCGGAATTTAAGTCGGCCATATTTGAGGCCCATCGCGGTGTACCTAAGATTTTTGATATGCTCCTTCCTTAGTCTTCTTATTCAAAGGTAAAATGAATACATTATTTTCTCACAACCCAGAACATTGAAAATTTTGTTTGGAATTTTTATATTTATATTTTTTATATGTTTTTCTTCAACACGTTTACATTTTTTCTTGTAAAGAAAAATGTTGAATATGGATAACACTGTAGTTGCTTTGTCATAAAATACAAATTTTAAATTATTGTAAAAATCTGATCAAGTGCGTATTTTTAGCCTAGATCATATATACTTCCGTGGATAAATCAACGTCATAAGTTTAGCATTAAAAAATATGACTCCAACATCACGACATGCAATTTTCAAACTATCTTTATTGCACTTATGAAACGTTCAATACATTTGTCTTTTCCGAGGACCTTGCTTTGCGCATGCGCATTAAAAGTTGATAGGTCCTCGACAAGGATATATAATAGAGTAGAAGCACCGCGTGTGCAACAAAAAAAGAAAATAAATGGAAGTCGTTGATATGTTTGCGACAGTTTCCAGTGATTTAATTATCCATGTAAGTATATAATATGATCTAGGATTTTAGAGGGTTGTGGAAAAGTATATTCACATTTTTTAAACTATCAACAAGTTAACAACTATAAGTCTGTGGTCACATGGAAGCACATTCAGAACTTTTGAATTTGAATTAGTTCAATACAACTTAACTTTTTGAAACCTGATTCAATTTTTTGACTTGTTCTGCACTCATTCCTTGTGATTACAAAAACATATAGGAAAACTAATAAAAGTTGGCCTCCACGTCATCAATAGTTTCGACGTCTTTGATGACGTACATGCCAACTTGTATTAACTTCTCTATCAACAATATTTACAATATTGACATTCAACTGTCGACAGTTGAAAAAACCTAACAAAGTATGACATAACGTGACAGTTACCTGGCAGATTATTGATGTAGCCTCCGTCCAGTAGCAAGTGGCCATCGTGAGGATCGCACAGCGGCGGCATATAGCCGGACAACGACATGGAGGCCCGAACATAGCGCCACAGCGATCCTACGGCAAGTTGGCTTACTACTCACTAGCTCTGACGCACAATGTGTATGTATTCGACTTTTTTTTGCGTCTATTAAATGTTAGTAGAGTCCAAGAAACAATGCAGAAATTTATTCGACGTATTATTAATATAAAATCAAAAAGAAACATTTATTTAAAATAATGTCTACCGGGTGTTTTTAAACTTGGCTCAAATGTCATTTGTTATTTTTTCTATCAAATAAAATAAAAAATAGTCAGGGTACCATTTAAAAATATGTGGTAGTCATTTCCGGTGAAACAAATTTGTTATACCGGGTGCGTCTTAAAAGTGGCTCACCCCTATAAATTTTTTATTTATTCGGTTAAAAAATCAGATTTTGTATGTTAGTATATGACATAAATCAGGATTGATTGAAGTATTCAATTGTTTTCGGTCACTGATAAACACAAGTAAATCCGTAACTAATATTAATAATTTAATAAAATAATAACTTTTTTAAAAATTATTTTCCACAACATTTAGAAAACATTGTTGCAAAATCTACCATGACGCCTTTTCTTTTTGATTTTATAACTGAAAAGTCATTAAGGTTCTCTGTTTGAAGTAAGATCAGGGTGGCCCATTTTAAACAAAATTGATTTTAAAGGAAAAAAAATAAAAAAATTGGAATTCTCAATGTAAAATTTTACAATTCTATATGTTTTTTTATTTGTTTAATTATAATTACAGCCCTCAGTTTTAACTGAGAGACAAAAAAGAAGGTAAAACTTTACGTTTTTGCCTTCTTACTTTAATTTTCACAAATAAACAACTCAAAAGTAAACAACTTTTTTAACCCAGTATTACAGAAAGATGTATAACTTTTTTTTTCAAGTGTTCGATGCAATAATCTAAGAATAAAATATTTCGAGTTCCTTTTTATTGAAACGCTAATTTGGGACACCCTGTTTAAAAGTTAGTAATAATGAAAGTAAACGTTCGTAAAATTCTATACAAATGCAATGCAGGTTAAAACACAAGTACAGAAAATTAACATAACACATAGATACAGATATTGAGTTAAAAAAATGTCAGTCCATGCAAACACACAGTGTTACTAAAATCTTGTGCAACTAGGTACAGGGATATACAGGAACATGTTAAAGAAAAAAGGGATTATAAACGTGCTACTAACTATACCCACTGATTAAAAAATATTAAACACAAAAATTATGTACAATTTACAAAAAAAAACTAACCCCACAAAATGCAAATATCTATGCATCATTCCGTTAAAATGCTGAAATCAAAAAAAAAAATACTGGCAAACCAATCACATCGGGATATGTCACGTGACAAAAAGGGTCCTAAATATGGACAACTTTGTATTGTTATACTCCATAAAAAAACAGTGTATAATATATATTTAAATTAAACAAAAAACAACCATACCTAGTGACACAAAAGTAACAGTATTATTATAACTTTAGATTATATAAATACAGTTTTTTATATACACAAATAGTTAACTTACCGTGAGTATGGATTCTCATACAGGAGGCTGTTATGTCTGTGGTGATCGTGAAAAACGGAATCCACAGGTCTTCGATGTATGTCTCGCCTAATGTGCCTCTTATCGTCTTGTTGAAATCTTTACCGCTAAACATTGAGGTTACAGGGTAAGTCAGATCTAGGATTTGTCTCCACCATTGTGTCATTTTCTAAAAAGACACGTAAAAAATCAACAATGAAAACTTTGTAACGATTTTAACGAGGGGCAAACCGCTTCCAAAAATGGTGTACAGGGTGGTCGAAATTGGTCTGTTTTAACAAAGAATACCTATATCCTGACTAGATAGAGCAACACCGACATAGATGTCATGGGCTCGATTTCTGAGACACGTTCAATGGCGTAAACCGCCTGTTGATATTTTCACTGCCAACTGAGATACAAGATATTTTTAAATTTTTTACCACTTTGAAAATTGCGGAATAAAAAAATTCTGTAAAAACGTTCTTAAGGCACTTTTTTAAGCACAATCGAGTGGCGTAGTCATTTTTTTTCTATTCTTGCTCTTTTTGTCACAAATAATGAAAAACATATTATGTTTCCATGATGCGAGTTCTTTAATTTCTTGACATTTTTTCGTATGACGCTATGTACCGTTTTTGCGTAAAAACCATTTTTATGCATTGAAAAATTGCAAGCTTGGCAATTAATATCGGGTAAAAATAACCTACTTTTCAAATAGGCCAGCAACCTAACCTCGAAACACAAGTAATTATTCTTAAGTATGTATATTACGAGGTATATTTTATTGTTAAGTAGGTTTTATTGTTACCTTGGACACTAAATATAAAAACTTTAAAATACTTCATATAAAAGAGGTCAACACCAGAGATATAGAGATGTCTATATCTCTGTATCTATATGTCTATATCTCTGGTCAAACCAAAAATTTTTGATCGTGTAAAAAGCGCGAAGGCGGCTCATTTTCAATGCAAATGGGCTAGAAATGATGCAATCAGCTTCCCAGCCGTCGCCGCGTGCGTCTAATCCACATCCACCGTTGCCAGATGTCCAACAAAATACCTGTTTAATACCAGTTTAATACGAAATAATACCAAAAATACCAAATTAGTATCATAAGTACCAAAAGAATACCAGTATTACCAAGTGCTTGTACAATAAATACCACCAGCGGTTTGCCTCTCGGATTTTAAGTACCATACGATCGAAAATGAAAACGGCGTCAAACACGGCCCGGGAATGACAATCGATGATAATTTTAGCGAGGTCAAGCCCTAGAGGTCATTTACTTCGCCCGTAGTCTCATTTATTTTTGAAGTGAAATTTTTTTACGCGGGATAAGAGTAAAAATTCAAAGCCGCGAAACGACACGGTCTTGACGCACGAGCTAGCAGGAAAAAAATTGGTAAGGATAGCGCAAACACCAAAAATCATTTGATTTAAAGCTAAGAAAAGCATTATAATAAAGTTTATATTGTACCTGGGTACCAATATCCTCTGGTTATGTGCTAGGGAGTAAAGTTCCATGCATATTTTCATCGATAGGTTTGTAGCTTCTGAATAACGGTCTAGGTAAAGCATTTAGCTTATTTGCTAGCTCAGAAATAGAATTATTAGAGTTAAGCAACTCGGATTTTCATTGGAGGACATTGCCATATTTATTTCAAACCGATAATCAATGAGAATATTCGTATAATTTAACACAATCACTGTAAACCACTATAAATACGAATTGTTGGTTAGGTTCAATTTTTTTTCTCTTCTTAAATAAATGTAAGCGTTAACATGATTAGACATTTGCATAAAAGTGTGTGTTTTGGGTGGTATTCTGAAAAATTTGCAGGCTATTGAGGAAACAGAAAATGTACAGATTACAGAAATAAATTCAAAATTTATGTTGGTAGTAGCTTAGTGGGAAGTTTTACTTCAAATATTCGCACACAGTGCACACACAATTTTTTTAATGGATCTTACTGCCAGCTGACCTAAAAAAGATTGTAATTTATTTTTATATTGAGTAAACATAATTTTTAAATGATTGTAGTTTAAAATTCAAAATAGATTTGTGTCTCTGGAAACGTTCTATCCTTTTTTAATCTTCCTATAATCATCGATTGTCATTCTCCAGTCGTCTTTGACGCCGTTTTTTTTTCGGTCATGCGGTATTTTCGACTTTTATTGATTTCTCTATACTAAAACAACTAGTAAAAAATCTTAGATACGTACCTTGGACCATTCTCTGGCTTTCTGTATGACTATGGTTATGTTTCTTTCTTGACACCACAAAGATCCCATCAGAGCACCGATCGAAACGCCCCCTATCATATCTATGGGTATACCAGCCTCCTAAAATGATTCCGTACGATATAATTTATCCACTGAATAGAAAAAATAAGGAAGAAGCCGAATGCTATTGCTCTATTTTCTTGTCTGTTTTATAATTATTGGTTTTATGTAAAGTGCAAAAATATGGAAAGAAATTTTGTAAAAAAAGATAGAAAGAAAGCTTAGAAATTACTTAGCATACATACGTTTTTGTTTCGTCTACACACAGTGTTTTACTTGATACGTTTTGCCTGACAGGTAAAACATTATGTATAGACGGAGCTTTACCTATATAAAACTTTACCTATATAAAAAATATTGAATCAAGCTTTTAATTCAATATTTTTTATATAAAATCAAGTGACATTAAACAAGAAAAATTGACAAATGTGTTTCTTCTATGTATTTAAGTGTTTATTTGTCTGTTACCAACTAAGGCTGTATTCCGTTGCAAAACCAGGCGAACCAGACCGGTAAACTACAGTAACGGTTTGGTAAAATATTGGAAACGTCAAATGTTGACGTCTAAATTTCAATACCTCTATTATAAAATTTATCTTTTATTCATTTTTAATGTACCTATTCTCTGCTTTTACGTTTGCTTCTTCATTTCAATGGAGTTTAATATTGAAAAGTACTTTATTATAATAAACTGTTAAACTCGTTAGACAGCTCAAGTGAAGATTTGCAGGTCCAATATTAAAACAGATCAATAATAAATAAAAAAATCTAATCAATATTTATATTTTTATAGCTGACAAAACATTCACTTGTCTTGTTTTTCATGTTTTCTTTAAATGTTCCTGACTTGAAAGAAACAATGGCTGCACGATAAGAAGTTTAAATGGTCCTAAAAAGTCATTCTATTTAGTTAATGAAATTTATTTACCTTTACTGCCTACCTCCATTGCTTTTGGATGTAAATACAAAATATTATTACAAATTTTAAAAATTAAATGAGAATTTCACTTGAACTTCTAATATTTCCTTGATTTCTGTCACATAAATGACATTGATTGACAAACAAAACCATAAAAACCAGCCTTATTCTCGCGTTGGTTAGTTTGGTGACAGTTATAACCGAATTTTTCAGGAACCGTGTTCCGTAATAAGAAAACTTTCAGGAAACCGTTAGAAACGGAACATAAAACCATAACCAAGGTAAGCAACGGAATACACCCTAAGTAATAGTTAATAGACAACCTGTCTGTTTTGATGACACTTGATTAAAAATTAGTATGTAGTACCTGTATGGCTTTAATCATGCCTATGTGGGAGGATCCTCTAGCTCCGCCTCCTCCTAGGACCAAACCCACTGACTTACCAGTAAGCCATCTAGCCAGTCTTGAAAAATCTGAATGCACATTAGGATCCGTAGCGCATACTTTTGAATATAATTCATTCTATTAATAAAAAAAATTGCATTAAAAACATAATTTTTATAGTATTAAACAAACTTACAATTCTGTATTGGCTTTTTCGGGCGAACACCCTGTTGGGACATAAAATATGGTGATGAGATGAAACCCACGACCTTATGTTGAGCCAACCGATGGTATTCTGTGGCTTACCGCCTTCTTTGTGAAGTAATACCAGTTCTTTTTGTGTCCGTATAGCTAGTCTCTCCAATTCTTTTTCAACTTTACCTAAATGATATAATAAAAAAATAATAAAATGTAATTTCTACTTTACTATTAGGTAACTACATTATTTTACTCTCCAAAAAAAATCCTTTATGGGTATTTCGCCACTAATATTAGATGATATAATGTCATTTTAACAGAAGGTCAACGGTTTCTTGTAGACGTATCTGTTTTAAAAAAGTAAAGTGTTCTCGAATAGTTGAATTTAAATATTTTAAATAGTTTTTTTTCTTGTATTCTTCGTGTATTTCTTTGCTTCCAACGACGACGGAAAGAGATAAACCTTCCGAAACGTTAAGCATTTTTTCTTTGTTAAGCAAATTTGTATAACTGTAAACATAACTTCTGACAAGCAGTGTCCGTTTAGGTTTAACGCAGAAGTGTTTACAAAAAATAACTATTTTATTTTGTAGATTTTCTTGCAGTGCAGTGGCGAAATACCCATAAAGAATTTTTTTGGAAAGATGAATCCGCCACATAGATATGTACTCTGTTTTTTTTTTAAGGTAAGATTTCGACAGACGATGACAGAAGAAAAGCAGATGACGTCCCATACCAATCTATTTATTTTACTAAAAAAAGTTTCTAACAATTTTTAAGTTAACTATGGATGGGTTTAAATATAAATTCGTCATGCGTCGTCACTTGTTGTTTTTAACCAGTTTTATTGGTTTATTTCAAAAATGACAGATCGTATTTCAATTTTATTGGTTTGAAGGAACGATGAACGACAAACGGACGCCGATGCGTATGAACTCGCCATTAGATTTTCGACGTTTGTCAAAGTCTTGCCAAATTAGAGGTTATAATTTTGTGACAACTTTTGTCAAATACCCTGCGTTTTGGAAGATGATGCATTTTGATTCGTGTTATTACGTGTGTTTTGTGTCTTTTGAAGTCAAGTAGAGGAAAAATCGAGTGAAAGTAACTGTAGAACCCAGAGCACAGTTTATGGTTCATACCCGCTGCCCAGGCAGAAAGTCTTATACAGATACACCAATAAAGTTACTATCAATAAAGTTCGTATACCATCTCGTCGTAGATAAGTGTATCTCGAATATGGTAGAAGGACCATACTAAACCCATACTAAAAACTGGAGTAGCTGTAAAATATGGACATCACACGATAGGTAAATAATGGATTTTAGTAATGCAGAAAAATAATGTCAAAAGGTACTGGTTTAAAAAAAATAAGATTAAAGTTAATTAATCAACCTGTGAGGTATAAAATTTGGTAAGTGTTATTATTAATAAAATAGTTTGTTTTATTTATTCCTGCGGAATATAAATTTGTATGTGTACATAAGTTATATTGATAAATATAATCATAAATGCGGGTAGTTTCATAAAGCTTGAAAGTAAAAAATAGTTCTTTTTTATATTTTTTTGGTATGTAGTGTCTTGTTTTTGTTTGTTTTGTATTAACACATACCGTTTTTTATTAAATAAAATAACTCGATTACATTTTTTCAGTTTTATGCAGTTTTATTCACAATATTTTGAAGTTACTTGTCAGTCAAATTTTAAATACATATATTAATTTCCTGCTATGCGTTCCAGTTGTACCAACTTATTTCTTTGTAAAATAAAATAAACAACTTTGAAATTAAAATGACAGACACATCTATCACTGTCGAGGATCTTCTCGTTGAACAGACTATAGACATTTTTTACATTATTTTATTTAAAATAAACGTCGTTTTTTTAAAAATATCTTACCTAAAGATGGTGGATTATCGCCTAGTCCAACAATGAGGATACAATCGGCTTGTCTGATACATCGTTTAGTCCAGGCTGACACTGTCAAATCGCACTGGTACAACGATATTTTGTGCTGGTCTTCTTGCTGGGCCAGCCACGAAGACAGCCTGTACTCGTTATTGGGGTCCATGATGGTACCGCCAAGAGTCTTCTTTATTACATCCGAAGTCAGTCTTGTAGTCGAACCTAATGTGATTTAAGCGTTAAATCGCACCATTCATTCGTACTCAAAAAAAATTAATAACAATAATAACATATTTCGTTTTCAAACACAAGCCGAAGATCTAACGCAATCCGCAGAAATTTGTCATCATCGCTTCGTGTTGAAAACGATGTTTGATCGCGATAAAATGTAAATATACGGCAATCGCAAAACAATTTCCGATGCACGTGATCAACTTTGAATGACACGCGATGGCGACACCGCTGCCAGATTGTGATGGATTTATGAGATGAATTTGAATTTAAAATTGACAAACAATATATTTATTATATTAGTTTTTAAAGATTTTTACGTTTTATTTTTAATTTAATAACTAACATTTTAGTAATTAAATGATTTATTTGTTTTATAGCTTATTTTACTTATTACATATTGGCAAAAACTAGTCCATTATGTAGATTATTCTAAGCGTTATTATGGGTCATTTATTTATTTATTGACGTACATCTTACAACGCCATAAGTGGTTATAACAAGTAAGAGGGTGCTATTAATGCACAAACTAATAATCACAGAATTTAATTAGTTTTTGTTAAATTCAACAACGTAGAAACAACTTTTATTGTCACGTTCTCGTTCAAAATAGTTTATCAGGAAAGCTGCAAGATCTTTGCTTCGACTGTTTAAATCCTTCGCCATATTTTCAACACATAGTTTCAAGAAATGCAATACAAAAAATGTAAAATTTAGTTCTTGAAAGAACTGCCTGTGCTTAAAAGTACAATTTTTAAAAAAAGACTATGAAAATCGGCAAAAAAACGAGAATTACTCCCAAAGATTCAACAACAACACGATATTATACAAAGTACTGACTGACATTATGCTTTAATATAAATAAAATAACTGTTACAACCATTTGCTCTATAAAGTAAAATAAAGAGCTGCTGGGTATCTTAAATTATACAACAAATTTCATTTTGTCAGGTTTATAGGCTTTAGTGTGAATTTTTTCGATACGATTGATGACGTGCAACAGAAAATGTTTTGTGATCACCGTATGTCCATAGGTGGCAACAATGAATTTAATAATCGCGTCCGCGATGACGTAACTAAAAGTTTATTTGGCATCGATTATAGATTGTCTCCCTTTATTTAGATGTCTTTGGTTTAGACCTTTGAATAAGAAGACTAAGGAAGAAGCATAATGGTATCCATGTATTCATGCATGGTGGGCGGAAAAAGGACTCTAGGGTGGGGATCCTTGACAGTTCTGTTTGACGATTCATTTGACACATTTGAATTTGATTTAAAATTTTGTGGATTTGTCAGTCTTTACGGAGCTTATTATGTTATTTATTATTTATTCTACTACTGATAGTTGTATAAAGGTAGTAAATCTAGATGGAAATTGTGGCAGAACTTAAATTAACAGTGACACTATCGCGATTTATCGAAAAAGACTCTAAAATAGTTGGTTGTGTAGCGTGCGGTAGATCTTGGGAAAAATCGAGTGAAATAATGGAACAACTTTTCGCTAGTAAGGGACTATATAATATATAGTACATACGTGTTCTAAACCGATCATTTATGAAATTCACTTAAATTAACTAATTATATATTTTTTCTTGCATTTTTGCTGTTATTTACTACTTGTCAAAGAATTTAGATACGTCAATTTGACTTACCTGCTTCAGTAGCGTATCGGATGTTTATGATTATAAATAATTATTATAACTTATCTATTTTTATTAGAATTTTATATTTTTATAACAATTTTAATAACTACCAACATTTATTCACAACGTAAAATAAAAAAAAATTATTGAGTCTACCCCACGTCTACCCTACATCATAGTTTTACATTTTTTAAACAAAATTAGAACGGCACTGATAAACTGGAATTTAAGTAGGCCATATTTGAGGCCCATCGCGGTGGACCTAAGATTTTTCATATGCTCCTTCCTTAGTCTTCTTATTCAAAGGTTTAGACTTACCTATTGCCGTGAGACAGTGGTACAGCTCGTACGTGAACCCAGTCAAAGGCACATCATCCGAAACAGCAATTATGGCCACCGTAGAGAAATTTATCTGCGACGGCCTACTGTCCACGGCCGAACCTCTACTCCTACCCGTCGATTTCTGCCACGAACCCAGGATCCGGTGACCCAGTAAATTGATCAGTCTCGTTACCACGATGGGGAACTTCAATTTGATGACGTTGAAGAGGCCTTCGGGAAGTTTGGCCAGCTCGGAGTCGCGCACAGCGATCACGGTGGTGCTGCGTTTGGTTTGGGTGACCATCTCGACCACGCCTACAAGATCGCCCTTGCCGTACTCGCCAACGAGTTCTTTTTTGCCGTCCTTGTAGTTGATTACCGATCGCAGACGGCCGGATAGGACTATGTAGGTGCATTCGCTCTCGTCATCTTGTCTGTATACTGCTCGACCTAAATTTTGAAAAATCGTATCATACAGGGTGATTTTTAACCTATACGCATAAACTTGGGAAATTATTGCGGATGACAAATAATGAAAAAAAAAATGTTAGTAAAGTATTTTTAGATTCTGAAATAATTTGAGTTTTTTTTCACAAAAATTTATCAACTTTATCAGTAAATGCACATTCAATTTAATGGAATTTACGTTTTTTGTTTACTTGATCCGAATAGGTTAAAAATCACCCTGTATAAAAGAAGACAGCGGAACATGACTACAAAAATAGGCTATTTCTTGAAATGTACCATATAAGAAGGAAAAAACAACTTGCTATTAATTACAAAACAGATACTATAGTCTGTCCAACGAGAAGATCCTTGACAGTGATAGATGTGTCTGTCATTTTAATTTCAAAGTAGTTTATTTTATTTTTCAAAGAAATAAGTTGGTACAAGTGGAACGCATAGCAGGAAATTAATATATGTATTTAAAATTTGACTGACAAGTAACTTCAAAATATTGTGAAAAAAACTGTATAAAACTGAAAAAACGTAATCGAGTTATTTTATTTAATAAAAAACGGTATGTGTTAATACAAAACAAACAAAAACAAGACACCACATACCAAAACATATAAAAAAGAACTATTTCTTACTTTCAGGCTTTATGAAACTTCCCACATTTATGATTATATTTATCAATAATATAACTTATGTACAAATACAAATTTGTAATATTCCGCAGGAATAAATAAAACAACACAAATAAAACAAACTATTTTATTAATAATAACACTTACCAAATTTTATACCTCACAGGTTGATTAATTAACTTTAATCTTAATTTTTTTTTAAACCAGTACCTTTTGACATTATTTTTCTGCAGTACTCAAATCCATTATTTACCTATCGTGTGATGTCGATATTTTACAGCTACTCAGTTTTTAGTATGTGTTTAGTATGGTCCTTCTACCATATTCGAGATGCACTTATCTGCGACGAGATGGTATACGAACTTTATTGATAGTAACTTTATTGGTGTATATGTATAAGACTTTCTGCCTGGGCAGCGAGTATTAACCATAAACTGTGCTCTGGGTTCTACAGTTAATTTTCACTCAATTTTTCCTCCACTTGACTTCAAAAGACACAAAACACACGTAATAACACGAATCAAAATGCATCATTCCAAAACGCAGGGTATTTGACAAAAGTTGTCACAAAATTATAACCTATAATTTGGCAAGACTTTGACAAACGTCAAAAATCTAAAGGCGGGTTCATACGCATCGGCGTCCGTTTGTCGTTCATCGTTCCGTCAAACCAATAAAATTGAAATACGATCTGTCTTTTTTGAAATAAACCAATAAAACTGGTTAAAAACAACAAGTGACGACGCATGACTAATTTATATTTAAACTCATCCATAGTTAACTTAAAAATTATTAGAAACTTTTTTTAGTAAAATAAATAGATTGGTATGGGAGGTCATCTGCTTTTCTTCTGACATCGTCTGTCGAAATCTTACCTGAGAAAAAAAACAGAGTATAATCAACTCAGTAATATACAGGGTGGTCCGAACTGTATTCCGGAAACTTAAGTCAAAAACTTAAGTAAAAATAAAAATAAGTAAAAAAGTTCGTATGTCCTAAAATGCTGTTTCGGAGATACAGGGTGTAGAAGTTTCATTTTTATTTCGATTTTTTCCAAATAATTTATGAAGTAACGCCAATATTTGGATGAAAATTGGTGTCTGGGAGTTTTTTGACATGAGAAATCTGATTTTGATGTCCATATGACTCCTACTTGTAGAGAGCGCCAACTACATATTTTTTAACTGACTAATTTATTTAATAATTTTTTCTTTAATTTCCTGCTGTGCGTTCCAATTGTACCAACTTATTTCCTTATAGAATAAAATAAACTACTTTGAAATTAAATTGACAGATGCATCTATCACTGTCAAGGATTTAGTCGTTCGATAGACTAATATATGTTCAAATATCTCTTATACTAACCTGACTCTATAAAAAGCCAATCCAAAGCGAAATCAACCTGTCTGACAAAAGGAGACAGCCTTCTAACTACCATGTTGGCTACATAGAGCACAACTTTCGGATTTTCCTTAATAATACTGAAATAAAAGATTACAAATTAACTGTAACAAAAAAGTATGAAATAGTTACCTGTAAAAGATCGTTTTAGAGAGCAAGGCTATTCTAGTTAGATGTTTGGCCCTTATGGTGAAAAAACTCGGTTCCCCAGTCAACATGGCCAGTCCACCAACAATTTCGCCAGGGTAAGAGGTAAACATGTATACTTCGGATTCAGTTTCGGCTAATTTCTGAGTGACCGTCAAAGCACCGGAGATTATATAGACTAAGGCAACATCCTGTATAGAGAAATCATATACAGTGTCCGAAAAATCGCCATAAAAGTTTTTTTTTAAAAATAAATAATCTCAATAATCATTTCGACGCATGTATAAACGCTCAATTTGTCGATAAAGTAATCGCAAAACAATTTCCGATACACGTGATCAATTTTGAGTGAGCAGCGATGGCGGCAGCGCTGCCAGATTGTGATAAATTTATGAGATGAATCTTAATGTAAAATTGGGCAATAATATATTTATTATATGATTTTTTAAAGATTTTAGTAATTAATTTATTTATCAACATTAGTCACTAACAGTCACAGTAGCAATATTTAAATTTAAGGCGGTAGCTACTGGCTACAAATCGAAATAAGTAGAAATAACTTTGAAAGTGGTATAATATGCTTACCAATCAAACTTATTTCTCTGACAACAGTCAAGAGTATAAAGGACCTTTATTGTTCCGTTCAAAATAGTTTATCAGGAAAGATACAAGCTCTTTGTTTCGACTGTTTATATGCTTCGGCATATTTTCGACACACGATTTCAGAAATGCAGTAGAAAAAATCGAAAATTTAGTTCTTAAAAGAACTGTTTGTGCTTAAAAGTACAATTTTTGAAAAAAGACCATGAAAATCGGCAAAAAACGAGAATTACTCCCAAAGATTCAACAACAATACGATATTATATACAATAGGTTTGTTCCACAACCCCTCTGAGAACCATTCAGGAACGATTCCGTTCATGCGCATAGGGCTAAAAGCGTTCCAACCTTGATGGGGATAGTTCTCGAACGATTCTCTTTGCGTTCCAACCAATTTTCTGATCGTTATTAGAACGGTTTTGGAACCGTGATTTCGATACTTGCCAGTGAGTGCGAACTGTTTTTACTGACATGCGCAGTTAGTAAATTTTATTACCTGATTGACATTTGGGCCAGGGCGTTTGCTTGTTTTGTTTTGTGAATTTGTTTGGAGTTCAATGGGTTTTAGTGTTTAGAATTCTTTCTATACTTAGAAATTGTCTATTTAATTTAGCTAGGGTTTAACATTTTACAGTTCACACTTTTCAACAAAAAAGAACGAATAGTAAACCAAGTGAAACTTACCAAAATTATGGTTTGTGTTCATTATTTATTAATGTAGGTAGTAATTTACCACTTTTTACAGTTTCCACTGTTCTATACAATTAATAAGAATATCTGTGAAGAATATTATTAAGGTTTGTTTTGTTTACATCTTACATCAAACAAAAAGTGAGGTTATTTTAACCGGTGTTTTGACAAGACAGATTAAAAACGGTTCCGAAACTATTCCAACCGATTGTAAATCTAGAATCGTTCAAAAACAGTGCCAAGTTAACGCATGCGGATAAGACTATGGTAAAACTAATGATTTCAGAACGGTTCCAGAACCGTTCTGAAATTTTTGCAGCTTTAATCTAAATAAAATATCTGTTGCAATCATTTGCTCTATGAAATGAAAGGAAGGATTGCTCGGTATCTTAAATTATACAACAAATTTAAACACTTTTGGCAAAATTTCATTTAGCCAAGTTTGTAGGCTTTAGTGTCAATTTTGATATGATTGATGACGTGCATCGGAAAATATTTTGCGATTACCATAGTAAATATTATTTTAGATGTAATCTTCAGTGTTTAAAGGTAAATTGTTTTGGTGTATTGTGGTGGATTAGTGTTTTATTTTGCCACTGACCAAACATAAGTAAAAATTGATCAAGTGCGAGTCGGACTCGCGCACGAAGGGTTCCGTACCATTCATTATCTATACAACATTAGACACTATATTATTATAAACTATTTTTTCCGATTCAGCTGAAATTTTGAATGCGCGTATAAGTAATTTAAAAAAATGATGAAACACATTACTAAAAATTGTATTAATCAATAACAAATATGTAAAAAGTAAAAATAAATATGTAAAAATTTAAAAAAAAGCGATTAAAAAAAAGTCGCCTTGACTAGGATTCGAACCTGCCTTACTACGGCTCCAACGTCATAGCAGCGTAAAGTCCTAACGTTTTAACCACGCGGCCACCGAGGACTTGAAAGATTCTATGTAAAATTCTTACTTAAAAGATAATGTTTAGTAAAAGAACTTTTTTATTTATAAACATTTATTTAATTCTGTTTTTAGTATTTGTTTCTTATAGCGGCAACATAGATACATTATCTGTAAAAATTTCAACTGTCTAGCTATAACGGTTCATAAGATAGACCTTTGTGACAGACGGACAGCGAAGTCTTAGTAATAGGGTTCCCGTTTTTACCCTTTGGGTACGGAACCCTAAAAATTACCTTATTAGAGTCTTCTTTCATCAAGTAGGTACCTGCAGAAACCTCTCTTATTTCGACCTGAATGTCCACGTGGTCGTTCTGACTTAGACCCAGTTCAATTATAAAAGCCTCCTCAGCAATCTTCTTTAACTCTTCTTCAGACGCATCGTCCGGTACCGAATGCCTTTTCTTCGTTGTATCAATTACCTGCAACATAGACAGATATTTTGACAAACTCTCTATTACTGAAAGAAAAGTACTACTGACATTTGCCATAGGTCCATCTAGGTCAGCCAGCATATCCGGAGCATTTGTGTTAGTATACGAAACAGGCGAAATGGTTTTTGAATCTTGACTAGACTTTGATCTCCTGTGGCCTTGGCTTTGAGCAATGGTTGCGGTCTGAGTAGTGCTTGAATCTTCAAAAATATTCAACGTAAGACTAGGTAACTATAAGCGATACCAAATAAACGTTTAGCTACGTCATCGAGGGTGCGATTAATAAATTCATTGTTGCCAACCACGAGTATATTCGGCGCCGGGCTGACTAACTAGAATTTAAATTTCCCGCTGGCGATTCATAATTCGATGAATAAATTCATTTTTGTTTCCTAAAATATTTTGATTAAAAGAAAATAGGTAAAAGTCGGCAACGCTGTGCCGGTTAAGCTTAATCACGTGACTAAAAGTTTATTTGGTATACTCTATAAATATATTAAGTATTATCCTTGTTTATATATTCTTAAAGTTGTTCAACCGACTAGACAAAATGTGCTGCCAACTGGAGGACAAATCGTGAACCTTTCGGGGCGGAGTCAAAAATATCGATTATTTTCGTTATTTTCATCAGAGTAAGGTAATAATATAGCCCCGGGTTTCTGCGAACTTTAATAATGATCAGCTGATTAAGAAATTTAAACGAAACTTTTATTTTATTGTAAATTGTGGATTATTTTTGCCTGTTATTTTAAGAATTCTAAACCGTATTAACAAAGAAATTATTATTTCGATATGTTGGTACATTATTTATAATTTATGATAATGCTAATTGCTGTTAATTAATATTTAAAAAAAAAGTTACATACCTATTTTAATTTGATTTAATGCAGGTTTATAAAAGAATCATTTCATTCTTGGATTATTTTATTCTAAATTGAGTGCTTTACGAATTTTACGATATTTTTTTTTGAAAACATAAAACTTTTTACATTTTTGATGCCAACTAATTGGCATGGTATTATTGGTATGGGAATTAGCCAAGAAAGAAAAGAATTGGCTATAACTTGTAATTTTTCGAAAAAAAACATATTATACCTATATCGCTGAAAAGCTTAAAGAATGGCGTTTTTTATTAAGTCATGGTCAACTAGGATTTCCATTTAAAAAAAAAAACATAATGTTTGTGTCATATCTCAAAAATGACAGGCTTTAGAAAAAAAAACAGAAAACACAAACTCATTAGGTATGTGATTATCTACAACTTTTATCTGAAAACTTTTTGTCTAAAATACCATATGATCGAATAAAAACGGCGTCAGCGATGGCTATGAAATGACGATCGATGATATTTCTCATATAATTTTACATATAAAATGACAACGATCTTCATTTCATAGCCATCGTTGACGCCGTTTTTATTCGATCATACGGCAGATTATAATGGAATTAGAGACAAGTTTTAAAATAGCCAAAATTTGTGTTTTTCGAAATATCTAGTAAGCCTTGAACTTCTCCGAGAAATCCGAAAGGCGCATATTTATGACCCCACAAAACTGCAATTCTTTCCCCATTTAACCGACTCTCTATCTCCAGTAGTTTCCGAGATACCCATAGAGAACATCGTAGGAAACTCATCCTGTATAGTATTTAGAAACTAACTATTATTTTTATTTGACTAGATTAATTTGATTAATAAGACTCGATTGATTTAATTTTAAATAAATTTGATCAGATTTTTTTTTTCGTATATTCTACTACCAGAAAACCAAAATTATATGATAACGCACTTTTCAACGAAGTTGAAGGAATATATATAGCGTATTTATCACAATACTTAATACAATTACTACAATTAGAAGAAAAACAAAAAGAAAAAATACCCAAATACCTTCACCTACTACACATCTACAAAATAAACGAATATAATCTCTTATAAAAACACTACACAACTACTTCTTGTATTTTACACTGAAAAAATTATAAACTTACTAATTAATCAAACAAAAAGAAAAAATAACCAAATTATCCTTCACCTACTACTTAACTACAAAATAAATAAACTATAAAAACACTACTAAACTATTTCTGGTATTCTACACTAAACATTATAATTAAACTTAATAAAATTAATCTAATTTTACACTACAACCACTACAACTATAAAGAAATAAGAACATCTTTTAAAACTAGAAGAAACAGAACTTCGATACGAGCGATCAGTACACAGGATCAGTATAAATAGATCAAGCGGACAAAGAATATAAAATACTTTAAAAATGTGCATTCAGAAAGAAAAAATATCTCGAAAATTATCCAAACAAACATTTTTTTTTCGTATCAGTGAAAAGCATCGGCCTCGTCGGCCTTGCGGAATTTGTCGGGTATTTACAATGGTCGAATTGTATAATTACCAGCTTTTATAGCATATCTAATAGACAAAAAGTATCTGGTCGATTGGTAACCAATTGGCACGGTCCGAAAATTATCGATTTTTATTTTCTCTGTTTTTATTGGTCGCTTCAAAATTCAGAGTAACAAAAAATATTTTTCTGTAGTAAAAGACTGTGAAATACGCCCCGCCATCTGGTGCTTTACATCCATAAACGTCTTAGGTTGAGCTACTTTAAAAATTCATATACAAGGGTATTATAGAAGTAACATACTGATCTAGCCATTCCAAATCTGTGTTCTGTATTTTAATGAGTAAGACAAGGATTAATAACTTGAAGAGACATAAATAAATGCAGGGTTGCCGGTTTTCACGAGTGTGATGCAAAATTCGGCAACATAGAAAAAATATATCATACTTTTTACCTCTTTCTAGCATGTTTGAATTCTCTTACTCTAAATATGTCCATCATTATCTTACGCTTAAAATCCAGACAACAAATTTAAGATGGTCAGGTCTATATACCCACCTCCTGACGTAGGTATAGTGCCGTCCTTTTCTCTCCTTTTTACTGGTGAAAAAAACAGTTGACCTTTTTGTTTAGGCGACTAAAAAAATAATACAGTTATGTTACAGGTGAAAAATACTTACATGATGATACAATAATACATGATGAAAATATACAATAATACATGATTAAAAATAACGATGATACAATAATACATGATGAAAAATACTTTTTAGTTAAACAGTAATACCAAAAAATGTCTATACCTATGTGGCGGATTCATCTATCCAAAAATAAAAAATAAAAAAATAAAATGTAATATACCAAATACCCTGTGAATGCGATAAATTTTACATTGGTGAAACATCTAGACCCTTAAACGTTAGAATTAAAGAACATAAAGATTATTTAAGAAAGGGAGATTTTCACAAATCTAAGATTTGTCAGCATTCATGGGACACAAGGCACAGAATAAATTTTAATAACGCCAAAATTATAATGAAAGAAGCGATAGCCTCTAAAAGAAAAATAAAAGAGGCTTTTTTAATTCAATCTAATAAAAATAAATGTATGCATCTGTAGATGTTAGTAATGTATGGCAATCGCTTCTTTGATTTTAAAGAACATTACATAAATAAACATACCATACGTAAAATTTAAAAATAATCATACAGAAAGTTTGGGCTTTTTGGTTTTACCTTATTAAGTAATTATCAGGTAGTAATTGTTAATTTTGAAGTTTAACTTAATATAATGTCATTTTAACAGAACGTCAACGATTTCTTATAGACGTATCTGTTTTAAAAAGTAAAGTATTCTCGAATAGTTCAATTTAAATATTTTAAATAGTTTTTTTCTTGATTCTTTATATTTTTTTGCTTCCGACGACGGAAAGAGAAAACTTTCCGAAACGTTAAGCATTTTTTTCTTTATTAGGCAAATTTTTATTACTGTAAACACAACTTCTGACAAGCAGCGTCCGTTTAGGTTTAACGCAGAAGTGTTTACAAAAAATAACTATTTTATTTTGTAGATTTTTCTTGCAGTGCAGTGGCGAAAAACCCATAAGGATATTTTTGGATAGTAATACCAAAGTTTTTAAGAAAGGTAATACATTTGGGGGTTGGAACCTTTTGGTGTTACACAGAAAAATAAAACACTAAATCACCACAATACACCAAAAAAAACTTTTACTTTTACACTGGGCGCGCGTTTTGCTAACCATGTATAAGTTTTTTATTTCTAAAAATTCGACGTTTCAAATGGAGAAAGATACGTCAAAATATTTTTCAATACCGTTTGAAAGAGAGTTATCCCGTGGTCTAAAATGAATTTTTAAGAATGCCAATTATAAACTTGTGTATAGTGCTAATAATAAATTACAACAATTATTAGGTAATCCAAAGGATAAACACCTCCACTGGAAAGGTCGGGTATTTATGAAATTTCTTGTAAAGATTGTAATCAGAAATATGTTGGGCAAACTAGACGATCAATATTAACTAGATTTAAAGAACATTTAGCTCAGATAAGGATATGGTAGACCGGATAAATCTTGCGTTGCTGAACATATTGTTGATAAAGAACATTGTATAGATCTGAATAATTTAAAATTAATTAATCAAGTCTCAAATTACAGGCAATTAGATGCATATGAAAGCATCAGAATTAATAAATGTAAAGATAGTATGAACAGAGACAACGGTCCAATTCCTTCAAGTTCTTTGTTTCTACTACTCCAGTGGCGGAAATCTAACTGTTACACTCGGTTGGCTAGATCTTGCCACGCCCACTCGGTACCCACTGGCCGAGTATATAAACGTTTGGTGTATTGTGGTGATTTAGTGTTTTAAGAAAGGTATTTTTTAAGATATCATAAATCACTTACTTGTTTAATAAGCTCGGCACTGAGCCCCAAATAATGGTGGAGGGCTGTGAAAGTGACCCTCTGAAGCCTGACCATGATAACCTGTATAACTCTGAATACTGTTTCTGGATATTCCTGGAATATGTCCTGGAAAGCGGTCATCGGGAGCTTCACGACTGTGGAATCCTCGATGGCTTTTGCAGAAATAGTTTTGTAGGGACTCAGATGACCCTGGATAAATATGAACTTATATAAGCTGGATTAAATCCAAAAAATACCAAATAATTCAGGCAACAAATTCACAAAATATAAATATATATACTTTTTTTTCTGTATTTTTTTTATATTTTATTAATTATTACTGTATTTGATATTATTATGTCTAAATTGTCTTGTGTATGGGTAAATACCTATTAGGCAATAAAGTTATATGTTTATTTTTACTTACAGTCAAAACATCAGTAAAGCTAAGCAAAGACGTGACACTTTCTCCAGGTTTCACTATTTTTAAAGAAGTCGTTCCATCGCTAGTGTTTATAAAAACATTTAATTTCCCACTCTGAACAATGTAGAAGTTTTCATCAGGATCACCTAAAAAACCGATAGGGTCAAATGTCGTATTTAGATTTAAATTTTATTTACAAAAAAATGACAAAAAATATGTAGAGAAACCAAACAAGTATACGAAAAAACATCTTAAAATCGATTTTCGAATCGATTGCCAGGAAGACGAAGAAAAGAAATTTATCTCGAATATATTGAAGACTAAAAAGAAGATTAAAAAAAGTCGCCTTGACTAGGATTCGAACCTGACTTACTACGGCTCCAACGTCATAGCAGCGTAAAGTCCTAACGCTTTAAACCACGCGGCCACCGAGGACTTGAAAGATTCTACGTAAAATTCTTACTTAAAAGATGTTTAGTGAAAGTACTTTTTTATTTATAAACATTTATTTAATTCTGTTTTTAGTATTTGTTCTTATAGCGGCATCATAGATACATTATCTGTAAAAATTTCAACTGTCTAGCTATAACGGTTCATAAGATAGACCTTTGTGACAGATGGACGGATAGCGAAGTCTTAGTAATAGGGTTCCCGTTCTTACCCTTTGGGTACGGAACCCTAAAAAAGTAAACGAAAAACGTTACTACTTACCTATCTTAAACAAATGGCTACCGGCCGAAACGTTTATGATCTCCGTATGCTTGCAAAGCTTCAGGAACACGGGTTTTTCGAAATGACCAAACACTCTAATGCTTTGAAGCATGTACAGGACATCTGGTGGCATGCGATCATCGTTGAGGGACTCCTCTTGGAGGTATTCGGCAGGAGGTTCTAACACCTTTAACAAAAACGATACATTTCCAGAAACATTTTACACAAAACATCAACCTGTGGAGCTTGGAAACTCTGGAACTCTCCCGAAGCTCTCATGTGGTGGGATGCACTTGAAATTTGGAGAAAATTCGATGTTTTTTACATTTTTCTTCAACGAAGATGTAGCGAGAATGTGTCATTTTGTCAAAAGAAACTTCGGTCATTTTCGGAATGTCAAAAATGAATGAATAGACGGTTACGTTTTTTTACCTGGTTGGAGGTAATCAAATTAAATGTTCGTCAATTTTAATCAACAATATCGTTTAATTTATACCGTTCCATTAATACGAAAATGACAAGAGATAAAACAAAATTTATTTGCCGATCTGTCACGCCATATTGTTTTACAGGGCCTACTATAAATTAATAAATTTAAATGCGTATTATGAAAATTGTGATTTTTGTCATCTTTGATTAAGATAGATCAGTATTGTTATAGAGGGTGATCGAAAAATACTCGGCCAAATTTAAATTATCAAAATTAATAAAAATACTTTTTAAAATTATATTGTTAATAATTACTTACATATACAATTTTTCTCGATATTGGTTTCATATTATTTATTCAATATTAATTTTTAATAATCTCGAGCTATCAGTTGAAATAAGACGTAGATTATTTTAAAAATAAGTCAGGTATCAATAACAAAATCAGTCTGTAATTTATTTTACAATACATCTTAACTTTTATCGCCACTAAAAACTACGTCACAGTAAGCATAGATACAACATTTCTGTTTAAGCTTTACTCTATGCCTATTGCTGAAATTTCTTCTGCTCTAAAGTTTTTGAAGTGAAATTTCTTTTCGCGCGCTGGGAGTAAGTAGAATTCAAGGCAGTAACACGAGACGCAAGAGGAAAAGTGGTAACGATCTTGAATCCTTCCTATAACATACGATACAACATTTTAATGAACAGTGCTTTTCATAAAATGAAAATATACGAAATAATATACATGTACTGATTTCTTTCGAAAATCGACAACTATGAAACTATAAATCCTTCCCGGACACAAACGGTACATTGTGAGACAGGACATTGTAGAGAGAAGCAAGCCCTATAACATAGGATACAACATTTTAATGAACAGTGCTTTTCATAAAATGAAAATATACGAAATAATATACATGTACTGATTTCTTTCGAAAATCGACAACTATGAAACTATAAATCCTTCCCGGACACAAACGGTACATTGTGAGACAGGAAATTGTAGAGAGAAGCAAGCCCTATAACATAGGATACAACATTTTAATGAACAGTGCTTTTCATAAAATGAAAATATACGAAATATTATACATGTACTGATTTCTTTCGAAAATCGACAACTATGAAACTATAAACCCTTCCCGGACACAAACGGTACATTGTGAGACAGGAAATTGTAGAGAGAAGCAAGCCCTATAACATAGGATACAACATTTTAATGAACAGTGCTTTTCATAAAATGAAAATATACGAAATAATATACATGTACTGATTTCTTTCGAAAATCGACAACTATGAAACTGTAAATCCTTCCCGGACACAAACGGTACATTGTGAGACAGGAAATCGTAGAGAGAAGCAAGCCCTATAACATAGGATACAACATTTTAATGAACAGTGCTTTTCATAAAATGAAAATATACGAAATAATATACATGTACTGATTTCTTTCGAAAATCGACAACTATGAAACTGTAAATCCTTCCCGGACACAAACGGTACATTGTGAGACAGGAAATTGTAGAGAGAAGCAAGCCCTATAACATAGGATACAACATTTTAATGAACAGTGCTTTTCATAAAATGAAAATATACGAAATAATATACATGTACTGATTTCTTTCGAAAATCGACAACTATGAAACTATAAACCCTTCCTGGACACAAACGGTACATTGTGAGACAGGAAATTGTAGAGAGAAGCAAGCCCTATAACATAGGATACAACATTTTAATGAACAGTGCTTTTCATAAAATGAAAATATACGAAATAATATACATGTACTGATTTCTTTCGAAAATCGACAACTATGAAACTATAAACCCTTCCTGGACACAAACGGTACATTGTGAGACAGGAAATTGTAGAGAGAAGCAAGCCCTATAACATAGGATACAACATTTTAATGAACAGTGCTTTTCATAAAATGAAAATATACGAAATAATATACATGTACTGATTTCTTTCGAAAATCGACAACTATGAAACTATAAACCCTTCCCGGACACAAACGGTACATTGTGAGACAGGAAATTGTAGAGAGAAACAAGCACTATTTCTCCCTATTGTTCCACCACTTCAAAAAATTCTAAAAAATTCCTGAGTGTAAAGAAGTATAAAAGACATTTTCTGATGATTTTTAGTGACATATTTCACAAAGGTTAAAAAAATGAAGATTTTAATTTTCTTTCCTCCGCTAAAAATCGGCCTTTCGTTTAAGAATCATGATCATATTATTTTTTAATGTCTTAGACTTTGAAGAATTAGAAAAAAAATCATCATTAATTAATTTTGAATTTTACTATAAAAATAAAATAAAATTAAAAAAACAGGTTTTTTAGAAATCTCGAAAATCGTAAAGAGCTAAAAATTTAGGTGAATTATTTATTTGATTCGACATCGAATCGATCCCCTGAATACGAGTCAAAAAAGACGAAGAAATAGAGAATAATAAAATAATACAAAATAATAAAAAAATATTAGAAAAAAAAATATTTGTTTTAAAAATAGGTATTTTTTATATATCCATTGTTTTGATGGCATTTGATAAATCCATAATAAAAAAAACACACTCAAATATTATTTATTATTATTAATATGTAAATGCATATAAAATATTTAAAACAAATCCATGAATATTATAAATCGTTGTTTTTAAATATAACAAACATTTATACATAGGGTCAATGCATTGGTTCTCGGCCTTTTAACGGAAACTTTGACTTTGAAAGCAAATTAGATATGGAAGGAGGTTTTAAATCATAATTTGCCCAATACAAAAAATGTTCGGTAGAGTGTTTTAATAATTATGGATTTTTTTTTAAATTTTTATTTTCAAAACTTTAGTAAAAAAACAATAATAACCGAAAAAAGTGCTATTTTACTGTTTCTTGGCCACCACTCACAGTTCTCGGCCAATTTTGTATTGGTTCTCGGCCATGTAGGTATACCTAGAATATAGGTAGGATACCTTACTATGATTCTGCATACCTAATTAAGAATCAATTAATTTATGAAGGTATCAATAAAAAAACTTTAATTAAAGAACTTATATGTATGTATGGCAGGAATATTAGTAATACAATAATAGCAATAGGCTCCTTAAAACCTAAATAAACTATAACAAATAAGTAACTATAAACATTAGGTACCGGTTAAATACCTATAACCATAGATATCTGATTTTCTGAAGCTATTCTTTACAGAATTCTTAAATCTGTCAGATTTTGATAAAATTTCGTCAAACACGCTCAAAAATTAATTTTTGTCACCCAGCAATTTAGATTTTCGGGTTTGTTCTGCCACTTACAAACTGTTTTTTCCATTCCGATTTCATCGGTTTGAAGACGCTAACGTCAGCAGGCTGGAGCATGTGGGTGATGTTAGGTGGAAGAGCATATTAAATTATTTCATTATTGTGGCACCACTCACTAATTGTCATAGTGAGATGGGATTTATGCCCATCCACAAACAGGCCTCGGAATATTTTCTGTAATCGACCATTTTAATATCATTATTGATAAACTCAAAAAATACGTCAGATGTCATCCATCCTCTTTCTGACTTTCCTAACACCCAACCGCTCGGCATATCGACAATAACAGCCCTGGGAAGTCGCACATAAGGGAATAACAAAAGTGGAGGAGCAAATTTTCCTTCGGCGTTGAACATAATTCGGGTTTCCTCAGAAGATCGGGTACTCTTCCTTTGATTCTATCCTGGATCGTCGTCCTTGGTACATTAAATCTTTGACTGGCTTCCCTTATTTTTATTTTGTTTTCCCGGATCTCACGCAGAGCATTCTTGAGATCTTCCTTTGTGTATTGGTACATCCTTGGTACTTTAGGTCGTATCAAGACAGTTTTATTACCCCGGGTTTTATTTCTCCTAGTTTCCCTAGCCACTGAAAAAAATCAAAAGCATTAGAGTTGGTTAGCGGCCGAGAACCGAAATCTACAGTGATCTTGGTTCTCGGCCATACTATTTTTCATGGTGGCCGAGAAACGCTAGTTCTCGGTCACTATTTTTAAACATAATTTTTGATTAAATTATATTTTATATTCGAATTAATTTAGCGGCCGCAATCTAATAATTAAAAAGCAATAATATAAGTAAATAAAAAAATAACAAACACAAGACAAAATATGTTTTTTTATAGTTTTTTTTTAAGATTGAAAAATAACTTTTTATACTGACTCTCGGCCATGTTGGCCGAGAACTAAAAGAGCGTGTTTTTTAATTACTGGTTTGCGGCCACTGAAAATTTTAACTAAAAACCCAACTTTTGCTTAGTTTTAACATATATTTACATGTTTTTACCCTTCCTCCATAATATATAATACATTACAAGTACCTAGAGTAAAAAAATAATAAAATACTTACTATTTTGTAGCTTCACACTAGTAAGCAAATTTACATTTGAAACACTACCTATGTTGTTCTGTTGTGTGTCCAAGAACTGTGGATTTTTCGCACGCTTATTAGTTGCAGCTCCATCTTCACCCCTACTACTTTCGATAGATAAATGATACATGAATCTATTTTACCATTTGCACTGGATGAACGGCGATTAAATTAACTAATATTTAGCTTTAAATCCTAAAAAGGCCGAGGACCAGTGCTGGCCGGATAACCAGTGCACTGACCCTATAGGCCAAACTAAATCATAATTTTAAACCAAAAATAAACTTTCTTTACTAAACATTTCAGTAAGGATAAATAATAACACAGAACTACAGTTCATAAAATACAATAGAACACTTACTAGGCAATTAATTTAAAAAAAAAAGTCTTAAAAAGTATTAATAAAATGATTGAAGTTATCAATTCTCACAAAAAAATACGATTATGAATCATCACAATGCAAATAAATTAATTAAATCTCTGAACTTTGTTTACCATTTTTTTATCTAAGAATATTTATACTGATTATTATTAAACAAATAGTTAACCTTTGAACTGATAGGTGTATAATGCTTGTGGTGCGCTTAAAGCAATATCATGTAATTAAAAAAAATATGACACTATTTTTCTTTTTGTTAGTACTAATTAAATATTAAGTCAAACAATGTATCAATTTAAACTTACAAAAGGATATATTCCCATTCTTATTTAATCTTTTTTTAGAACTGTCACTTAAAACAAAGACACTTGTAAGCCATCTGTTTCATTAAAATTCATCCCAAACAAAAATGTAAATCAGCATGTAAAAATAATGCTAATTTATTATGTCAATACTCCTAACTCTGGTTTAAAAAACAAATAAATGTTAATATTTAACTCACCTTTAGCTGTTCTTGTTCCTCTTTTTTCATTTGTAACAGCCTTCTAGCAAATTTCATTACAAGTTTACGCTTTTTTCCTTGTCCAGAGTTTCTCACTTGCCCGGAAATGTTTTTAACTTTTCTTATCATTTTCCTTCCATAAAATAATGCTTTGTCCCTTTTTCTGAATCTTGGGCCATCCGATTTTATAGCCGCTTGTGAGGAAAATACTAAAAAATATTAATGATAAAGATTTAAATTCGAATGAATTTGACCATGAACTCAAATACATACCTTTTTGATGACATCTCCTGATACAAATTACAACTAATCCAGTTATTAGGCTTAATACAATTAATACAAAGAAATAAATAATCTGAAAAAAGAATAAAGTATTAAGGAGTTTATATCTTTTGTTAAAACTTAACTAAGTATACCATTGTTATCTGCACAAAGCTTTAAAACAAAATGAAAAAAAAACTACTGAAAAATTATCAAACCTATATAATCTCAAATAAAAATACAAACAAAAACAAGTTTTATCTCAAGAGCCAGTTAGGTAAACTTTCGTTATGTTCTTAATCAAGGTCTAGAGACGATAAAAATGTTTATTTATGCTGACTAAAGAGAATTTTTACCTTGTAGCTGCCTTCATATTCAGAAGGTAGCAGAATATACTTGGTCAGGCTACCAAAATCAGCAGCGACGTTGGTAAAACGGCTAAAGATGTTCATTTTTTCGAAAAAAGGCATACCCAAAACTCTTCAAATTATAAAATACAGAAAAAATCAATTTGAAATCACATTATAATAAATATTGACTAGAACTTAATAGGTATTGGTTGGTGGATTGTTAAATATTTACATATTTTAATTGGGTTACGCAATCTGTTTTTTTCCTATATCTTCGTCAATTCCCTTTCTACTATTATTCCGTTTTATCACTAGCACCTAAAAACGTTTGTAACAATGACTGATAAAAAAAATCCAATAGTAAAAAAGATAAAAACAAATATCCAAAGATGATCCAAAGTTTTTAAATGTCACTGTCAATTTTAAAACAGCTGATTATAAAAAATTAATAGGCAACTTAATATTCACTACAGTTGCGTGAGTTGCATATGATAACTCTTGTATACTAAAACCAGACAAAAATATAGCAAAATCAGGTAAAATCAAACAATATTGTTAAAATAAGTGTGTTATCCTTTAAAATGACCGGTATTGAGTATATAGATCACATCTGGATTACACACATACCTATTTAGTCCAATTATAAGAGTATTTTCTCATATAGGGTGTTTTACAAAAAAACACCGATGTAATTTATTTTATTTTACTAATGAATATATACAGATGTTAATATAAATAAAAAAAATAAACTATATTAAAGGTAATATACTTTTCGCTACAATTCTAAAACAGAACTAGCAAGACAAAAACGCCATACACCAAAGCAGACGGATACATAATCAATGGCTGTTGCTCTTTATCACCGCACACAGCTACAAACAGCCTGGACGCTGAAAAACTCGCCCAAACGACAGTAAAACCCGCCAAAATAATGCCTACCGTACCGCTTAATCTAAAAAACACACCTAAAACTGACAGGCCAATAATCGGCATCAGGCAATAGCCTAAAATCGAGCCAACGGTTGAGAAAGTGATAGATTTCTCAGCGCTGGCCATCAATGAGAGTAGACAGTACATTAACACGCAGGATATCATAGAGAATCCGTATATATAACTGAACGATTGAGATTTTCCTGCTAGTAATAATAAGAGAGCTAGGGCAAGGCAAAAGAAAACTGGACCGGCTAAATCGGAGTCTTTTGTAAGATACTCTGAGTCGTCGGCTAAACTATGGGCTCTGAGGGGATTTAACACTGCCAGAACTTTTTCTAAAATTCGATCTGGGTAAATTTCTAGCTCTTCAAGTAGTGGAGGTTCATCTAGGTCATCTTCGGGTTCTTTAGGTAGTTCATAATCGTTTGGGTTGTAAAAATTGCCAGGGTATTGAGTATATGATACGTTGGCGAATTCTTCGTGTGACTTAAACTCTACAAAAATAATTATGAAGAATAATAACATTGAAAAAGACATATTAAGTTCATTTACCTAATTGTTGGTTAGAAAATTGCTGATAATCCTGTTCGTAATATCCTTGTTGCTGAACGGGTACTTCGCCTTGGTTGTTCCAGTAAAAATCTTGATTTACGAAATCTCCCATAATTATGTATTTTTCTTCTAAATTTCGAAAATACTTTTGACTTTGTTTACGTGTTCTAAACTTACAAAATCTTTGACATTTACGATTTACCACAGAAGAAAAATTTTTTGTTCGCAGGGTTGTCCAAAACTTCGGATCTAAGCTTCGGATAATCTTCGATATAGTCTGTCCTACGAGAGAATATATTACACAGACAGTTGTTGGCTGTCATTTTATGGTCATTTTAATTAAAAAATTGATTGGGTTTTCTGGATAGACTAGTCTACTTTCTTTGTGTTCTCTATATACCTAGATATGTGTAAAATTACTATTATAGAGGTGCATGATGGGTGCATGTAAATCTATAATTTTGAAATTATGTCTAAAATACACTTATAATATTTTTTTTGTAGTTTTATTAAATGGAATTCTCGTAATTTACCAATAATAAAGCCAATGTTGAGGTATGTGTATATGTATATCAAGCATAAAAAGCAAAAAAAAAAAATGTCTCGAATTTACCGCGATGGTTGATCTCTTTATCTTACTATAGATAAGGGATTCGGTATTGTAATATTATAGTATAAATGATTGCTTAGGAGGCTTAGGTCATTAGGTTTAGGTGAACACACGGAGCCCCTTTCTTTTGTTTTTCTTTTTTTTAGATTGTCTCGCTATCCGCTATGTTGCCATACTTTACTTGGTTTTTTTCAGTATTAAATATCGTATTAATATACAAACAATGGAGAGACATTTATACAGGAAGGCTCACAGGGTTTTGCAAAAGATGCAAGCAAAGAAAAGAAGGTGCAAGCAACAATAGGTACATTAAAAAATATATATTTTTTGCCTCACCCTGTAAAACTTTTGGAATCAAGTTTTAATTTGATTTAAAGTACAATGGTTATTTTAACGACATATTAGGCTACACCGGGTAAATTCCGATTTAGGTAGCTGATATCTAAACTTAAAATTTCTTCTTTATTTTTAGAAAATGTTATTAGTTTATCTCAAAAAACCTACATTTTAGTCACATGCTTCTCTAATAAAACTCACCTTTATTTATTACTATTATATTATTATTTATTCTACACCCTGTAGAATACTATACAGGGTGTCCCAGAAGTAAGTGCAAGGGTTTTAAGGGGTCGTAGATCTGGTCAAAAGAAAAAACAAAATTTTTTCTCCAAAATAGTCCAAAAAAGTCCAAAATAATCGAGTTATCTTACTTTGAAAATTTAAACAAAAAATGTTTTTTTGCTTAAGTTTTGAGAACCACTAGATCTTTTCTTGATTTTCCTTCATGTAAATTTAATCTACTACCTACATATGTTGACATATTATCAATTATGTTCTTTAACTTAAAACTAAAAAAAATCTAAAATTTTTTTCAAAACATTCCAAATTTTCAAATTTTTTTTTGCAAAAAAACCTCATAGGCCTGTTTCCGAGACCGAAATATAATATACTACCAGTTAAAATACTTGTACTTATTTCTGGAACACCCTGTATATTTAAAAAATGCTCTAAATGAACCTACACACATCTACTCACAAAATTTAATTTTAATTAAAACTGTCCGTGGAGTCTCCTCTTCGTATGAGAGGCGCCACCCTGTATAACCGTTGATTGCAAAAACATACCTATAGATTGCAAAGAAAAAGGTTAGTACAAAAAACACAAAAGTTTTTAGATTCACTGCCTGTGCCACACTGTGTATAACCTACTAAAAAGTATTTTAAAATGTGTCGTTATTTACTATTATTATTATTTATACTAAAATATTATTAGTTAAAACTAGGGATTTTCAGCGCGATCCGGCAACGCCGCAGCCGGCTTTCGACTCCAGCAGGTTTCCGTTCATTTTCCACAAAAACCCCGACACCGCTGATCGTTCTACCGTTGCCATGGTACGCGCCTCGCGTTGATTTCCAACTCTCTGTACACAAATCGAGCACACCGTGCTGGTGGTGGTGCATTTCGCGAGCTCCGAGACGGTTCTTCGGTCGGTGCACGGTGGTTCCTCTTCCTCAGGGTACCTAGAACGTCGTGAAAAATATTTTCACAGGTACCTTCTCTTGTTTGCCGGAATTAAAGGTCACAGACTCGATCAGATCTTCGCTCGGAGAGTACGAGAGAACGCGGTGGTACCGTTGTATGACCGGGTTACAAGTACCTTCCATCGGAAGATCCGCACGGCGCGCGTATGGGTTTTAATGTTAAAACAAAGTGCTGATATGCGTGTGATTTAAGTTAAGTGTCGGGTAGGTACTACCGGAATAGGAGCAATGTAAATTAGAACTAGAGTGGTGTAGTACTGTAGTACCGGATTTGACATGGAGGAAGTGTCGTTTCAGGACTGGCCAGGACAGCCGGTGGACCTGAATAACACGGGTACTAATCCTTGGATGCCAGCGTACGGTTTGCAGCCTCCCATCAGTGCACTTCTGGATAAGGAGGATTTTGCGGGAAATCCAGGTACTACTGAATCTAAGAGAGAAGCACCCTATACAGGGTTGCTTTTATGTATGGAAACTGTCGATTATTAGGTAAGATATAGGAGGTACCCCAAAAAGTTAAATATAAAAGTTATAGGGTTTATAAATATCTATTAGCGTGTAATAAATTTAAGTATACAGAGTCGGTCATAAAGTCGTGGCACATCAAAGTTTCATTTTTTAAAAGGAACCCCCTATATATTATTGCATATTTAGGTTCTTCCTTCAATTCTAAGCAAAAGTCGAAATACACATAATGTACAGCTGGTTCCAAAAAAATTGAATACGATTTAAAACATATTTTTATTATTTCGGGCAGTATATTCTATGATACCAGTCCCCCATTTCTCTACTCATGTCATGCTAACATTTATGTGACATTCTGGAAAATTTATTTGTCACTTTGTCAAAAACAAAGTTGTCACAATAAAATTAACATGTCAAAATACTTGACACATAAATATACACTGCTCAAATATTCGAAAAAAATGTGTAAAGAGTCGTATTCATTTTTTTGGAACCAGCTGTACCCTTTGAATAAGAAGACTAAGGAAGGAGCATATTAAAAATCTTAGGTACACCGCGATGGGCCTCAAATATGGCCGACTTAAATTCCGGGTTTATCAGTGTCGTTCTAATTTTATTTAAAAAATGTAAAACTATGATGTAGGGTAGACGTGGGGTAGACTCAATAATTTGTTGTTTTATTTTACGTTGTAAATAAATGTTGGTAGTTATTAAAATTGTTATAAAAATATATAATTCTAATAAAAATAGATAAGTTATAATAAGTATTTATTAACACAAACATCCGATACGCTACTGAAGCAGGTAAGTCAAATTAACGTATCTAAATTCTTTGACATCTAATCTTTGACAAGTAGTAAATAAAAGCTAAAAATGCAAGAAAAATATATAATTTAGTTAATTTAAGTGAATTTCATATATGATTGGTTTACTACACGTATGTATATTATATAGTCACTTACCAGCGAAAAGTTGTTCCATTATTTCACTCAATTTTTGCCGAGATCTACCGCACGCTACACAACCAACTATTTTAGAGTCTTTTTCGATAAATCGCGATAGTGTCACTGTTAATTTAAGTTCTGCCACAATTTCCATCTAGATTTACTACCTTTATACAACTATCAGTAGTAGAATAAATAATAAATAACATAAAATAAGCTCCGTAAAGACTGACAAATCCACAAAATTTCAAATCAAATTCAAATGTGTCAAATGAATCGTCAAACAGAACTGTCAAGGATCCCCACCCTAGAGTGCTTTTATGGCGCTTTTTCCGCCCACCATGCATGAATACATGGATAGCATTATGCTCCTTCCTTAGTCTTCTTATTCAAAGGCTGTACCTCATACCAACCGTTTCCGAGTTATTGACTTTTGAAAATATCACTTAAACAATTTGATTTAATTAAGATGTATGTAAGATGTATACAATGAGAGTACAGTAAGTCTGGAAATTACAAAATTTTCGTCTAACATTTCAATTATTCAATTTATGTACATTGTGTATTACGATTATTGTTTAAATGAAACTTTGATGTGCCACGACTTTATGAACGACCCTGTATACTTAAATTTATTACTCGCTAATAGATATTTAAAAATCCTATAACTTTTGTATTTAACTTTTTGCGGTACCTCCTATATTTTAACTAATAATTGACCGTTTCCATATATAAAAGCAACCCTGTATATTTTTGTTAAACATGTTTGACACTTACCAGTCTTGGTTGAGGGTTGGAACCCTTTGGTGTTACAACAGCAAAATAAAAATTCACCACAATATATACCAAAACACATTACTTTTGCAATGGACGCGCAATTCGCTAACGACGCTAACCATGTTACTTTTTAAACAGTCTTAATCGTCAATCTGCTGATGATGCTAACGTAGTTAGCGAAACGCGCGTCCAGTGCAGACGTACTTACTTCAAATAATATAAATTAATATACCAACTCCTGAATATACCAAGAGACTATCGATCTATTCCATTAATATAGCAAAGACTTATACAGGGTGAGTATTAAATAAGTGCAAATATTTTTTTTCCATAGCTACTGTTAAAATTGCCTTATATCTATCAAAAATAGTAGGTAAATTAGTACTTTAACCCGCTAGGGTAGATTAAATGATATTTTAACAGCGAGGATAGGTTAAAAACTTTATTTCTTCTCTCGCGTTTTTTAATTGCTTCCATTTTTTTAAATTTTTGTATTCCATTTCATAAGTTATTCGGGATTTAAATGGAGGTAGTTTGGATATGGCGTTTGTCGTCTCAGCCTGAGTATCTGTTGGTAATTTACTTATTTCGTTGTGAGCCATTTCTGACTCCAATTCAATCAGCAATCGACACGAAAGAGAATTAAAAAATATTGACTCAAGAATGACTCAAAACTGACAACTAAAGAGACAGCTTTATTTATTTGTCAAATTACATAGAAACCATCGCCAACCCAGCACAATATTTTTTCTACTCGTAATAAATTCCTTGAAATAATAATTTCTGAATATTTTTTAAAACGTAACTCGCTATGGAAGAAAATATTGTTTTATACACGACGATAAAATTGCATTATCGTAAAATACCATTTTATCGTCTTGTATAAAAAATAACTATTAAAATAATTTCCTCTACTCTGCATTTTTTAAAATAAATTTGTAATGAATCAAAATATGGATAATTTATTGACCAGAAATTGCTGGTCATATTAAAATGCAACTTTCATTCGTATCAAAATTCACACCACTCTCATATGCATAAGAAATCGTACAAATTTAAGTGCATTATTGTGCATAATCAGCCAATCCGTATGTTTCATTTTATTCAAGATCGTGTGAAAATAAATATTTTCCGAACTGAAATCTGATTCCAAATATTATTATTTGTAACCTGTATTTTTCTTTAAATGTAACTTGATTCAAACACAAGCCATTAATACAGTCACAGTGGTTAAAGTGTGATAAAACTATTGAATCACATGATAGATATCTATATATTTTTTATTTTCAGGGATAACATTGTGTGCTTTTGCAGTGTGTATCAACCAAATAGAATGCGTTCAATAATAAATAAATAAAAATACAAACAAACATAAACGAGGTTTCTAAATACCATGATACAGGTACATAATACTGTTTCTAATCTGCTTTTTTTTCTAAATTGTTGATGAAAGGACTATTGTCTCTGACTTTCCTGAGTTGTAACTCATCATACTGTCTCAGGGCTTTGACAAAAGCTTGTTCATCCAGGATACAGTACAGGGTGGGTCAAATTCGACGCTTTTAAATGGAAACACCCTTTTCTATAGGAAATAGACAAAAACTAATATCGGTGTCTGGAGCTCAATTTTTGTCAAAAACATGATGGTGAAAACCGCATATCGATATCTGTTACCGTTTCGGAGTTACGGGGTGTTTTTCAAAAATATGCATTTTTAACAAATCGCTGTAACTTTTTTGCTATGGAAAATTTTGTATTTTTATGAAAACTTTTCCAAAGCACCTTTTTACGTAGAATTTAATGATTTAAGTATAATTTTTTTAAAATTAATAATTCAAGAATTATCAACAGAAAATTTGATTTTTTATATGGGACACCCTGTATATTTGTAATTTATTGAAAATAATTTAAAAAGAAATCAGTACATGTATATTATTTCGTATATTTTTCATTTTATTGATTTTATGGAAAGCACTGTTCATTAAAATGTTGTATCCTATGTTATAGGGCTTGTTTCTCTCTACAATTTCCTGTCTCACAATGTACCGTTTGTGTCGGGGAAGGGTTCATAGTTTCATAGTTGTCGCATTGACCATTTTTCTCGGTCGTATACTGAGTTTAAGGATAGGAAATGTTGGAAACTTAAAAACTATGTAGCTATTATTATTGAGCGCATTTCTTGCAAATACCTGTCTAAAAGAAACATAATTAATATGGAAATACTTACTTACCTCTACTAAAAAGTTAATGGGGAAAAAGTAATGGGTTTTTTACTGCAACAACTCGAGTTGAACCATCATCTTGCCGTAATAATTACATTCATTACGTTTTATGGATATTTGAAATGAAGGAAAAATTGTTTTAAATATATTTACAGCTCTGGATTACCAGTTTAATAAAAATATCTGACTTCATTACGACGTAGCTTAGCTAACTGTAATTAAGCCACCGTTAAGATTATTTGTTTCATCATAATCATTGTAGTTTAGATTTTAACGAGGATTTTAATGAAACGAAGAATATTTCTTTCTTATAATATGCATACAGAAGATTATTTTCTTTCTTTATTAGCTTCTTTTTTATTTATATCTTATATTATTCTAATATTACTGTACTTAATATGTGTACTAATATTATACTGTACGATCGAAAAAAAAAACGACGTCAAGGAGGGCTGCGAAATGACAATCGATGATAATTTTGGCGAGGTTAAGCCCTAGACGTCATTTACTTGACACGTACTCTTCTTTATTTTGACACGACATTTTTTAATTATTTTATTTTTCAGGTCACAAATTTTATGTCAATTTTTAGTAAATGAATTGATGATTTTAGGAAGCAAAAATAAATTTATTATAAATATATAAATAGTTATTATTTACATTAACAAAACTGCCCTTCTTAACAGCATTTAAGGGACATAAAGGGCCATTACTACCGCTTTCCCGTTCAAAATATTCTAATAAAGTTGCGATAAGGTTTTTACGGCTATTAAGCTATTTTTGTACACTTCGCACTAAAAAAGGTTCTATAAAAAAAACAATGATCGACTGCAATAACGTAGCAAGTTGTTATTGAAGTATACTTGGGGCGTGCTTGTTTATTATTGAGATGAAAGCACGACACTTCAGTTTTATTCATATTTGGGATTAATCTCCAGTTTGCGAAATATTTTCCCGGTACAGACAGGTCTTCTGATAGTAGGCCATTAGCTTCCTCTATAGTTTTACTGCGGATGGCAAGAGCTAAATCGTCGGCATACCCAAATTTTGTTGACGTTGCATGTGGAATGTCGGAGATATATAGATTAAACAGTACCGGTTGCGATTACCGAGCCTTAAGGGAGCCCATTATTAAGGTGTCTTATTTTACTCCTGCTTTTTCCTGTTATTATTTGGAAGGGCCTGCCGCACAGCATGTTGTTTAATAGAGATGCTATTCTACTGCATGGTACTACGTTGAGGAATTTGTATAGAAGACCTTCTCTCCAGACCGTGTCATACGCCGCAGTCAAGTCAACATACACCACAGTGGTCTTCAGCTGTTTTTGGAATCCTGCTTCAATGTGTGTTGTTAGGCTGAGTACCTGGTCCACACAGCTACGATGCGGTCTGAATCCAGCCTGTTCAACAGGAGTATGTTCCAATATCAATGGGCGTATTCGGTTTAATAGCATACGTTCTAGAAGTTTGTAGCATGAACTTAATAAGGCTATTGGGCGGTAGCTTTCAGGCAAGTTCTTAGGTTTGTTTGGCTTTAGAACTGCAACTATTTTGGATTTCTTGAGCTCTATTGGAATATGCCCTGTTAGTAGGATATCGGAATAGAATTTACTCAGCCACATTCTTGTATGTTTCCCGCAGTTTTTGAGGAATTCGGGGTGAATTCCATCGAATCCAGGAGCTTTACCAGATTTGGTGTCCTCCAGTGCTTTATCCACTTCTTGATTGTCAGTTGTTTTTTAATATTTGCGTTTTGTCGTTTGCTGCTAGGGGCCTTAGAGAGTGTTATCACTCTTGCAGCGATTTGGTCTGCTGATACTTCCGGTGGTTCACGAGTGGGTGGGTTAGAGCTGCCCAGTTTCCTCAGGAGGCTCCAAGCCCCCCTGCTAGATTTTTTGAAATCCATTCTACCTGTCGTTTCTTCCCATTTTTTACAGCGTTCTATATCAAGACGATTAAGGAGCTCGTCTGCTATCTCAGAGTCTCCGTTGTTCTGAAATTCCGGATAGAGCTGTTCCATCTCGTCGCTCCATCCTGGGACATATTCCTTTCGAAATCCACGTGGTATACACTTTTTTGCTGTTGTTATAACGGCTTTGCCAAATCTACCATAATTGTGGCTTTTAGGAGGAATCCATCTGACGACTTTGTCCAACTCCACAGCGAATTTGTTGTAAAGTGTCAAAACGAATGACAATGTCAGGAAATAAATAAATAAGTGTACCAACTTGACATTTTTTACAGCAGAGCTACCACCTGAACCCCCAGCGCGAAATTTAAATTCCAGTTAGTCAACACGGCGCCGAATAAGTCCATGGTTGGCAATAATGAATTTAAAAATCGCGCCCTTGATTACGTAACCAAAAGTTTAATTGATATCGAATATATATTTACTTATTCATGATATCTTTTATCAATCAATAAGAATTGCAGGGGTGTATTTCACGTAGGATATGCCCACGTAATACGACTCTTGTTAGTAGTACTAGTGGGTAATAGCTTGTGGCTTACCACTCACTGACCTATGTTTTATATTTCGGTTCGGCACGAAGGAGAAAGTCAACGGTTCGTATTCCAGATAGATAGCTTTTATTTTTCGAATTCCACACGAAATCTGCATGCAAAACAATCTGTGAAACGTTCGTTATATTCGTTGTAGTCACTTCAAGCGAGTATAGTTCTCTTCAGTGGCGCCCAGGAAAACAATTTGAAATATTAATAACACTCGTTTAGTTGACAGTTTGGATTTCAAGTTACAGTTTGAAAATTCCTGTTAAAATTAAACATAATAATAATAAATACCGCTTTATTGTGCAAAAAGCCAAAATAGCTTCATCGACAAAGCATTTAAAAAATAAACAAAAGCACAAAAAATATACAAATAAAAAATGTCATACAATACAAATCATACAATTCAAAAAAATTTACATCATTAAAATTACAAATAGAACATACATGGACATTTCAGAACCTAAAAAAAGACGTAGGTATCAATAAAAATTTACAACAGAAAAATTGTAAATGGATATAATAATTTCTTCTCCTTCTTTACGTGCCGTCTCTTTCGTGGAGGCTGGCGATCATATTGGCAAAATCTTCACGATTCTCGGCTTTCCTTATGAGTTCTTCAAAAGTTAGGTGAGTCCAGTTTCTGATGTTTCTCACTTTTCAATCTTACCCTTAGCTATCAATTGTAAGACGTGGTATTTTTCATTTCTCAATATATGCCCTAAGTATGATGTTTTTCTTATTTTTATTATATTGAGCAATTCTCTTTCTCTGCCTATTCTGTTGTAGACTTCGGTATTTGTGATATGGGCTGTCCATGGAATTTTAAGCATTCTTCGATATATCCATGTTTCGAACGATTCGAGGCGATTCATCTCTTGAACTTTGAGTATCCATGTTTCTGCTCCGTATAATAGGATTGACCAAACATAACACTTAACGAGCCTAGTTCTCAACTCAAGGTCCAATCTGGGGTTCTCGAAGACGTTCTTCATTTTTAAAAATGCATTTCTCGCTTGTTCCATTCTGGTTTTCATTTCCACGTCGTTGTTCAAGGTGTTAACTATCCAGGACCCCAAATATTTGAACTTGTAGACCTGTTCTAAGGTATTGCCCTCTATTTTAATAGGAATTGGTACATTTTGGTTCTTTCCAAATACCATGACTTTAGTTTTAGAAGAATTGATCTTCATCCCGTATTTCTTACAGGAGCCTTCAAGTCGTTCCACTAAACTCTGGAGACCAATAATAATTTAAGAGTTATAACCTAGAGAACGTTTAATTATAAAATATTAAATACTAGATTTTTAACCAGTGTGTGAGATGATCAAAATTTTAAAATTCAAAATTGTTCAAGATTAAACATCAAGAAAAAAGTCGTTTACCGCATCCACAGTAAGTATGATTTCAGAGCTTTGCTAAATGCGGGACAGAATGAGAGCCACTTGATATCCAAAGGCAGATGATTGTACATTTGTTTGGCATTGTACAGTATTGAACATTCCTAAGTGGATAGTTTACTGAGTTGATAGCTTTTAATGTGACTTTACTGCCCCTGTTGCTTCTTTATTGAAATACTGAAAAAACTTAGTACAAATAACTTCCAATGTCCATTCTCATGGTCTGCCACTGGTTTTGCTGTCTACGTAATTGTCTCAAGGAACTGATTATATGCAGTGAGCCGCTTTGATTACGACACAAGAACTTTTACAATTTTACAGCTCGAAGGTTGAGAGATAGACATGTGTATGTGTGCGTTTTTTCCCTTGCCACGACAAGCTATAATAAGTAGAAAAAAACTCGCCTTAATATACTGGTTTAGTTTTGTAATATTACAATTAAAATAAACGCTAAAAATAACACAAGAACAACAATTATTAAATGCAATAAGTATGCAAACAACCAGGCTTAAATGGATCGATACTCTGTGCATTGTACATATCTTTTGGCGTCTTAGCTTTTCATCAAGCAGATATTTCTTAGCTTTCAACTCGTCTTTGGTCAAGTGATAAAATATCTTCAGTTGAAACGTCCTATATGAGGTTGTGGATGTGGTCTTTTTCTTTACTGCTCGAAAAAGTAGCAAAATAAGCGTTTGGCATTTAACGTTTTATGTAAAACTGACTAGGTATTTTTACACAAATGAAGAAGGAAATTATAATTATAAAGGATTATACTATATCCGTATTGTGGCACATTTTTAGATAACTTCTTCATTTTTAAGATTTTGATTGTCAAACATCAGCAAAATATACCTTATGTTTGGACTAAATTTTCTTGAAAATAAAGACATAATTTAAAATTCCGTTACAATAGGGAAACAGATTGAAATTTTGTGATTACAATGATATATAATTTATATGGTTTTGTAACAAATTACTCGCTATATTATTTGCAAAAGCTTTGCAAACCTTAATTAAGCCTTAATCAAAGCACGTGTGTTTGGAACTTTGGGTGTGGTTTAACAGCTTTAAGCAGATTTCTGAAATATAAAAAATATAAATGACGTCTACAGCTTGACATCGCCAAAACTATCATCAATTACCATTCGCCAGCCGTCTTTGACGCTGTTTTTTTTTCGATCACATGGTATAATAAAAAAAGTTTTTTTGTCATCGACGCATAGAGTTAATAAAAATACGATCTACACACTAACTTTCAAGATGCAAAAGAATCAAGAAACATAAATAGCAGTTACAGACCTGTGGTCAAGTCACGTAATACCGAGTTAAAATTCATACTGGTGCTTTTTTCTATTCCTTTTTGTTCGGTCACATTGTTGCGCGAACCGCATATTGGCCTAGATAGTCGTTTCACCATGTTAAGATCTTATCTACAAGCAGAAACAGAAGTGTTTTGAATAGAATACGATTAGTATACATCGTAAAAACGGCTAGGAAGGAAGTGACTGGTGATTTTTTATATGGTAAGAACCCACAATTAAATCTGAAAGCAATTGTACACAATCAACCCGCAGCAAACAAGCAACAACTGTTGTGTTTCTACTGGCTAAGACTAGTAATATGAAACACAGTAACTCATTATTCTCAGAACTTACGACCGAGATTGATTTAGTGAGAACAGTCTTGGGATAGTTACGGTTTTTTTTTTGGTTTTTTTCTGCCAACCCCGTGCTCAGAAGAAATATTTAAAGGCTCAATACTGTACAGGGTGGGTCAAATTCGACGCTTTAAATGGAAACACCCTTTTCTATAGGAGATAGACGAAAACTAATATCGGTGTCTGGAGCTCAATTTTCATCAAAACATAATGGTGAAAACCGCATATCGATATCTGTTACCGTTTCGGAGTTACGGGGTGTTTTTCAAAAATATGCATTTTTAACAAATCGCTGTAACTTTTTTGTTATAAAAAATTTTGTATTTTTATGAAAACATTTCCAAAGCACCTTTTTACGTAGAATTTAATGATTTAAGTATAATTTTTGTTAAAATTAATAATTTAAGAATTATCAACAGAAAATTTGATTTTTTATATGGGACACTCTGTATATTTTTAATTTATTGAAAATAATTTAAAATTACCTTTCCAAAAATATAACAAACTTGATATTTTGCTCGATTCCTCTTCGAGATATAGAGTAAACATATAAAAATTCGCCCGCTTTAAATAAATAGGCTTTGAACGGCACCGGCTGTAATGCAAAAAACTTCTAGCTGTGAGCATCAATTAAAACGAAAATAATATTTGCTATGAGAGATGCAGAATTTTATAACAATTTAAAATATATTTAACCAACATCAACACCATTTAAACTATATCTAATAACCATAAAAATAAATAGCAAACCAAGACATGAGATTTTGCTACAGGTGTTCGACATATCGACCGTCTTCTGTTATGGGCAGACAGGGCAGTTTTTGAACATTTCTCGCGGAATTCATTAACTCAGTGGGGGTGAAAGATACCCTCTCATAACTGCTAAGTGTTTCGAATTCTTGTCTAGATTATACGAAAGAGTAAGGAACCTTTATTCTTCCGCAAATATATCCACAGGATTAGATCCATGGGCACTAAGTCAGGCGGCCTCGACGGCCAACGGCTGGGATCTTGGTTAGCTATTCAATTATCCTTGAAATTGGCTGCAAAAATTTGCTGATAACTTCAGCGTTCAGAGGCGGTGTGTCGTCTTGCTGGAAAAATATGTTTTCGAGTTCCATTAAGGGCATATCATCAATAAGGGGTCCAAAGCCTACTAGTTAAAAGTGGCGAACTTTTAAAAAATTCTGTATTTCGAAGGGATTATAACAAAATATCAAGTGTGCTATATTTTTGAAAGGTAATTTTAAATTCTTTTCAGTTAATTAAAAATATAGAGAATTGTCCCAAATAAAAATCAATTTTCTGTTGATAACTCTTAAATTATTAATTTTAAAAAAATTATACTTAAACCATTAAATTCTACGTAAAAGGTACTTTGGAAATGTTTTCATAGAAATACAAAAATTTTCCATAAGCAAGAAAAATTACAGCGATTTGTTAAAATGCACATTTTTGAAAAACACCCGTAACTCCGAAACGGTAACAGATATTGATGTGGGGTTTTCACCATCATATTTTTGATGAAAATTGAGCTCCAGACACCGATATTAGTTTTCGTCTATCTCCTATAGAAAAGGGTGTTTCCATTTAAAAGCGTCGAATTTGACCCACCCTGTACAATGTCAAAAAAATGTACGATCATCTGCCTTTGAATATCAAGTCACTTTCATTCTTTCCCGCATTTCGCAAAGCTCTGAAATCATACTTACTGGAAAGAGCCCTATATGCGGTAAACGACTTTTTTGTTGATGTTTAATCATGAACAATAATTTCGAATTTTGAAAATTTTGATCATCTCACACAATGTATTTTTCACATTATTATAAACAAGCAAAATGGTAGATGAAAATTCTTCTTTTCTAAATTAAAAAAAAAACAGTTATATCTTTAAATATTTTTATAGAGGTATGACTAATTATTCTATATTTATTATTAAAGATGATCTGGCACCATCGCTTTGTATGGCAAATGCTATATTAGGAAAGTACTCGTTATTTTTATTTTAAATTGCCAATCTAATTTAGAATTCGCTCTTTATATATCAGTCTTTTAAACGACCTTTCTTTATCATAACTTGTATTAAAATAATTTTAAGTAATCAGTAACAATGCTGGTTATCAGTTCAATTGGCGCTTAAACATATGAAATAAAAAATATTGACGTAAACATTATTAAAACTTCGTCATATTGCGATACAATAGAATTGATACATACGAATGAAAAATAAATGTAATATAAGATTGATATGTAAAATATGCCACTTGTAATACTTGAAAAAAAAAGATCTTCTTTCGTCTACCATACCTAGTAAAGATTCTTTAGACTTGTAAAGTAATATTTCGGTGACTTCTTCATCATCATCTTCAGCTTATTCAACCATTTACAATTATTATGGTGTAGCCTAGAAAATTAATAATTCCAGAAATATTACTATTAGATATTGTCAATAAAGTAAAAATTTAGTAGCACCTAAAGCAGTAAAAATATTAAAAGTTCAAGATAAAATAGTAAATCTAACTGTACTATAAATTTGACAGAATAAATAAAATATTTTTTTCGTAATATCATTAATTTATAGAATGGATTATACTAATACCATTAATTAGCGATGGGAAATATCGAATGAATTAGACTATCGAATGGTTACTGAATGAATGATTTCAACTATCGAATGGTTTTATTCGAATAAAATCATTCATTCACTTGTATACTAAAGCATATGTGACAACCTCGCCGTGCAACTAAATGGTTATCGTTGAGCCACGACTATCGAATGCTTTTGATAAATGAAATTTACTATTCGTTTGATTTTTGTGTACGTCAGTGCATTACTAGTTCTTCCAAATTTTTATAACTTCACCTTATAAATACTGTGCTATTTTTGCGTTTATTAAAATATTTAAAATACTAAAATAGTAGGTTTTTTAATTGACGATTGTGTGCGTGTGCAGGTGTCAAAATTTTTCCCAAAATTTGTGTGATTTTCCGTAGCCCGATCTTTCAATTATTTAATTTTATATGGTATATATGGTCTATTTTTTAATGGGAAATTTTGAGAAGAAGCAATTTTTAAGAGAGATGAGATGAACTTAGAATTAATTTTAAAAATAGATACATATTTGTATTTTAGATGTTTTAATAATATGAATTAGTTGAACTTAATAATCATATTTAAGTAATGTGGTTAAGTAAATGTGTGGTTATCGAACTCAAACTATGGGGTGTGAAAATTAAATTGAAAGTTTTACACGTGCCAATTTAAAAAAAAGTTAACGATGTTTGTATTTTGTTTATGCTAATTCTCTTACATGTAGTTTTTTGCGAAGAAATATTTCATTTATTTTTTAAAGTAAATGCCAGTAAAAATAAATATTATTTTTAAATAGTAATATAAAGTACCTAATATAAATAATTTTGATTTCTAATTTTTTATTTATATTTTCCTTCCATTACACTGCATGCTTAGAAAATTAATAAATGTTTATATTTCATGATTTTAAAGTTTGTTGTTAATGGCATTAATGAATAAATTTAAGAAATATTAGATGTAATATATCAAAGAATATTTAGAATGGTAGGTAACCGTTGTCGTGATCATGTATATAACTCAAAAGAGCATTTATCAATTAAGCGAGATATAGTATTAATAGACGGAAATTTGCATTTTATAAGAAGACTACTTTCTCTATAGACTTGATTTGTTACTAAAAAAGTATGCCTGGTTTAATTTCATTAGCATAAATAATAAACACATTATCTGTATCCAGTAGAGAAGGAATATACTTTTAGAAGATAAGTTAAAAAAACTATTAGCTCTCTTTTGGCGCCTTTCACCCTACTAACACATCCAGTGGCGTAGGTTTATACTTTTTTTAACACCTTGTAGATTGAATAGTATAATTGGAACTATTTCGGCTATGACGATTTTTTTAAAGGTACATAATTATAATTTTAGAAGATGTTCATAAAACATTTAATCACTAGTTGATTGAAAAAAGTATCCCATTAATATTGCAAATTATATTTTATCCTCTCATAGTATATGTCTATTTAATTTTTTGATTATGTAACGAGCACTTTGTTTACTCATTTTTTTCGTCGAACTGCTTGAATCCATTTTTGCTTTTGATCAAATCGGTGCGAGAAACTATGAAGCTATAAAATGTTGTTTCGGGAGAGTTGAATATCCGGGAAAGTGGAGTTATTGAATGTTATTGCACCCAACAATGCCCTAATTACGCTCTCCTTTACGCGTTACCATTTTTTTCGGCAATTTTATCAACATTTGAAATTGTCACAGCACAACACGACGCCTAGTTCGAATTCTTTTTCACTAACTTGTTCAATAACGTTTCAATAACTGCACTAGCAAAGAACTAAAATACTTAAATATTACGACAAAACCACGATTTCAATATTATTTTAATGCGATCAACATGACGGCGACGTGAACTATATAATGATAATTTCGGATTTTTGCCGTTGAAGCGCTGCGGTCGGAATTTGTCGAAATCAAATGAAATGCACCAAGCCTATAGGTATTGTTGACATGCCCATTGGTACCGCCTCTGATCTGTCGTACGATTAACCTGAAATCTCCACGCATGTCAAAGTCACCATTACCACTGACCGGTGACTAAATCCGGCGTGTACGGATGCAATTGCGATCTAATTGCACCATAGATCGGATTTGCAATGATTCAAGGCCGTCAGTACGCGACATTTCAGGCGTACAGTCGCCTAGTTAGTGCTATTTCGCTGTCCTGCCCGTATTTATGAGCAAAAGTAGGTATATTTTGTTGTTAATTTGACCTAAAAGTTTTTTTATTGCAATTTTCTCTCTCCACTAAGCGAAGAAGAAATTAAAGTGACATCTGTGCAGCGCGAGAAGTGTAAATATTATAAATTAGCGGGGTTTTGTAGCGCAAATCACGTCTGTGTAGTGGTTAAGAACGGGCAAATAAAATTTCATTGTTTATATTAATTAACATTAAAAGAAAATAAACACGATAGTTTACTATGTATATCTAAAATAATCTATGACCAGAATGGGGAAACTATAGATTCATATAACGGCGTATGATTGTAATAAAATTTAATTAAATTAGCCATAAAAAATATGTTTGGTTTATACTATGTATTTGTTTGTTGATTCTTTATGACAGTGGCGCAGTGATGGGGTATATTGAAGTAGTGAATTTAATAAGAGCATTTTAAGATTCTCATTTTCGAAAAAAAGTGGAGCTAGCAGGTTACTGCAGCCACCCCTTCAATTCTTATACGAACTCGATATTTTAGACATTAATAACTAGTGTTTTTGGGTGGTGGGGTGTGGTCGATTTTTCAATAACCAGAGACTGTTAAAGCAAATATATAATATGTAATGCTCTAATGTATACCGGGTGTTACATCGTCGAGCGGGACATAGGAAATCCCATGTAAATTTTAATGGGGTCAATTATTGGCTTCCCTAATTATTTTAGAGAATAATTCTATTTATGTTTATTGAATAGCACTAAAACCCACATTCAAAAGAATAACTTTAGATATTTTTGATTAGCCCGTTTACGAGTTATCGCCGATTTCTTTTTAAATATTTCTCCTTTCTTATGGCCCTGTATTTACTTATGAGCACAAGTCAAGGTTAAAGATAACTGTCAAATGAAGTTGTCATTTCACAAATTTATCTATTTAGTGTTATTATTATTATTAAAAACTCATACCTACATCGAAAATATTAACCATGAATTACACTACCGAAGAAAAAGTATTGATGATTAAATGGTATTATCAAGGAAATAGTTATCAAAATGTGTCGGACATGTTTGCTGCTCTGTATCCGAATAGACCGATACCTGGAAAATCTACAATCGCAAGGAATATCCAGAGATTTGAGACCAAAGGTACCCTAATAAATAACTGCAGATGTGAAGCAAGGCAGGAACAAAAAGAAGATGCAAGAAATGATACCGACTTGGAAGTTTTATTGTGCGTGGAAGGGAACGATGGAAAGATCAGCACAAGGAAACTTGAGGATGAAATAGATCACACTACAGCGTTTCGAATTTTGAAACGACATAAATACTAGTCCTTCAAATATGAAAAGCCCCAAGAGCTATGAGATGGGGACGAAATACGGCGGCAGGCGTTTTGTTTTGATATGATGGAAAGAGCAAACACGGATAGGGAATTTTTAAAAAACATATGTTTCACTGACAAATGCACGTTTACCTTAAAGAATGAACCCAATGTTCAAAATTATCGATATCGGAACAAAGAAAACCAACACAGGTTTGTCGAAACAAGGACGCAATATCCACAGAAACTAAATGTTTGGGCAGGGATATTCGGACACAATATTATCGGGCCATTATTTCTTACGCGAAATTTAAATGCCGAATATTATTTGGAACTACTCGAAAATCATATTTTACCTGCTTTACATGATGCCGCTAGGGAAAATCAGGAAGTTTGGTACCAAATGAAAAAAAAGTACCCTGGTTGTTCGGGAATATTTAGACAATAGTTTTAACGGAAACGTTATTGGCCTAAATCATACAGTAAATTGGCCAGCAAGGTCTCCTGATATTTCGTCAAATGATTTATTTCTCTGGGGCCATTTAAAAAACAGGATATTCAAGGATAAAAAATACCCAAATCTAGACGAGTTAAAAAATGCTATTTCTGCCGAATGCAATAGAATTTCAGTTTACCAACTAGCGAATGTAAGAAGAGAATTTTATGATTGCCTGGGTTATTGTCTTGCAGTCGATGGAGGAATATTTGAACATCTTCTTAAATCCTAAAGTTCTAACAATTTAATAGTACCTAAATTAATAAGTTATTGAATTTTGTAATAATACTATAATTAACCTTGTAATTGATTACTTTAATTCATATTAATTTGTATTTACAAATACATCTTTAAGATTTCCGATGTAGGAATGAGTTTTCGATAATAATAAAGCACTAAATAGGTAAATTTCTGAAATGACAACTTCATTTGACACATTGATTTGGTTGATTAAATGGCCAAGACGCGCATAGAAATAAGCATGGCAAACAAACTGGGCGATAATACACACACTGATTAGTTCGAACATCTTTTTGTCAAACCCGTAATACTGATGACTGATTGACCAAATGATCTGAAACGACTGAAATGAAAAGACAATGTTTGATTCGCCCTGTAAATATAGATAAACACCATATCGATCAAATAAAAGGAGTGTTACTAATAATCCCTGGTGTTTACTGGAATTCTTGAAATTCGTTGGCAAATTTCTAGCGATTAGAATTATCAAACTTAACACCATTATTGCCGAATACCTCTCCTTATAATTACGGCTAATTAATTTGTTTAATTCTTTGGTTTAGATGCGTGAAAAAAGTAAAAGTTTGATATCAAGTCTAATAATAATTAAACTAAAAGGATATTGAACTCAAAGTTACTTTAATTACATTGGATAATTTGATAATAAAAATAAATAACCTATGTGTTATTCTGATGTATAAGTTATACAGGGTTGTTCACCAAATACGACGCGGAATATTGTAGTTAAACTCTTAGATTTTTGCAAATTGTAAGTTTTAGGTTCGTTGAAGGACTATTAGAGCTACAATTTAAAAATATTTTTACAAGATACAGAGTGGCCCAAATAAATAAAAAATAGAAGTTGTATTTTTTAAATGGAACACCCTGTATATTATTACATTTTTAGTTTCTACGATTAAAATAAAGGTAAATTTGATTAAGGTTTACCACACTTAAACCTTACCGTTTTTGAAATATTTTCAATGTTGTGAAATTGCAGTGAAATTGCTTTAAGGCTTCATTTCTCCAAGGGTATCAAAGTTTTTAATACTAAATATTTACTGAAGTTTAATTATTGATCAGTTATTGTGTTGCAATAATAGAAATAATACTACCTCATACAGAGTGTCTAAAAATTTATTTTAAATAATGTCTAGCTTTAAACGGCAATAACTTGTTTAATTTAAATGGAATACCCTGTATATTTTAGGAGAATCAGATGCACAATTTAATTGTCCATCAATTTGTATTATACCATTTTTACCTATCTCTTCAAGTTTTTGTAGAAAATGCATTTTCTTATATTTTAGACCTCATTTATATATATGATATATTGGGACACTCTGTAAAAATATTTTTAAATTGTAGCTCTAATAGTCCTTCAACGAACCCAAAACTTACAATTTGCAAAAATCTAATAGTCTAGCTACAATACTCCGCGTCGTATGTGGTGAACAACCCTGTATTGGTGCTGGATGTGCAATTGTTACCAACGGGTCAGCTTTCCAATAGACTTTGAGATATGAAGCATCAGCTTTGTTCACAGAACATTTTGCAATCTGGAAAGCCTGATCCTATGTCATCGAGGAATATAATCAAACAAGAGTTTTAATTAGAATTAGAATAAGTGGGATTGGGGTTAATCTCTGCGACCTTAGAGATCTATTGTGTCCCCCTTTCTTGAGTTATAACTCATCATACAGTCCCAGGACTTCCTACGGAGACCCGTGTCCCTCACAGTCGAGGAGCTACGACCCAGGCCGGGTAGACGAAACGGTGTGTCGCCTGTTGGGTTTAGAGGTAGGACCCCATCCTTACATCCTTACATCCTTACACTAGGAACCCCATCCTTACATCCTTACACTAGGACGAGCGAATGAATCCAGAGTGCATCGTCTTCGTATTGGGCATACTTCGGTGACTCATGCATATCTGCTTAAAAGAGAAATACCTCCAATGTGCATAGTCTGTGATGTTGAGTTGACAGTAACTAACATTATAT